>NC_137109.1:23321585-23344026 GCF_949357685.1 Gobio gobio | reverse complement strand
ACAATGCATGGCCCCCGCCCATATGAGAGGTCTCAATGTCCCTGATGTTCAAAAGAGAGAATTTGTGTGCACAGGTATGGCACAGTATTTACTTTCTCTTTCAGAATGTCCTTCTTTTGTCTGCTAAATTAAATGTCAGTTTCCATATCTTTCTGGGTAAATTTTGCAATTTATTTATTTTGCTTTATAATTAGGACTGTCGATTTAATGTGTTCATTTAATTCATTAATTACGGTAAAAAATAGTGTGTTAAAAATATTAACGCATTTAATGCACTTGCCCCGCCCCAGACCTACGTAGGTCATCTGAAATTTCATACAGTTGATTGATGATGAATATGATGCAGGGCGATAACTCACTGTGTGATGGACGTGAAGGACGAGATTAGCCTAAAATTCAAGATATAGGGAGAAAAATGCCAGTTTTTGTCTCATATTTACATAATATGATATAGCGGAAATATAAAGACAAAGCAACTGTTCATCTCAGAGCAACACACAGCGGCGTTTCCTTTCTGAATCCACGTTTTGAACAAATCGGGTGAACCAATGATTCAATGGACCATTCATAAAGAGAACCATTTACTTCACTCCTTAATGAATCAACTGTTTGAACGAATCAAATGAATGAATGAACGACTCAATGACTTACTCATTAAGACATTTACTGCATTGTCACCTACTGGCAGTTTTAGTTTCTTATTTAGAGTAGCCCATATTTTCATAAAAAAAAAAAAAAAAAAAAAAAAATATATATATATATATATATATATATATATATATATATATATATATATATATATATATATATATATATATATATATATATATATATATATATATATATATATATATATATATATATATTTCCATGTTAAAAAAAACGTATGTTTCACCCAAAATTTCTGTTATCGTTTACTCAACCTTATGGTCCAAAAGTGTATGTGTAGTAAATTCTGTGGAATCAAATAAAATATTTCTTTCTGAAGCTACTTTTTGTCTATTTGTAATGTCTATTTGATACTTTACACAATAATGACTTTAAATTATCTTTTGGTGGTCATTTCTCAACCAAATTTGATGTGTGGTTAATTAGATTTATTAATTGCCACATCATGTAATTAATTAAATAAAAAACGTTTATCGCTTGACAGCCCTAATTATTGTATTTATTTTATTGCAAAAAAAATCAATATAGTTTACGATAATATAAAGACCATATTTTAGCTTTTTTTCATTGTTATATTATTTACTAACACAAATGTTCACATATTCCCTAAATTGTCACCCTATTGCAAAAAGTGTCTAATTCAGTATAGCAAAACAATAATGAAAACAATGGCACATAATTTATTTATTTGTTCTGTGTAAACTAAATTCAGTCCAACAAATTCTACCATGACAAAATCATACTTTTTTTTACATTATAGTACTGACAGTAATAAGAGATGTTATATATTTGTCATGATAATACGTTTAGTTGAAATAGTCTTTTAATAGGGAGTTAATTTTCTTCACAACAAACAATTATTCATGTGTTAATGAATGTGTTAGTTAATTAATAATATTTAATACAATTAAACACTGAGGGCCTTTTCATTGTGTTGTTTTATAAATCCTTTCCTTATATTCTGTATCTTAATAGACCTTTGGGTTTCACTGGTGAACAAGTTCACGTTCAGCTCTTGTTAATTAAGCCCCCATTTTCTCCCCCTCTGATTAATCAACTGATGAATATACTCCAACACAAACACAAAACACGCTGCAAGAAAAAGCGTTTCTTAATTAAGCTGCTAACAATAAAACAACAGGGAGCCTGTTCTTACTGATTATGTACTGTATTAAAAGCTATTTTCACCCGTCTTGAATCATGCTGAACTAATGCTAAATTTCATAGTCCTGAATGGAAGCTACATGACAGTTATAACTACTATCAGAGAGCATGTGTTTCTATTCCTATTTGACTCAAAAGGGTGTCAATGTTCCACGTGATCTCCATTTGCTTTCTTGTGTCATTAAACCTTGTTGTCTTTAGTCAATTTTCCTCCCGATATGTTATTTTTCCATCTTTTCCTCTGCCCCAGGTCCTACTCAGACGGAGCCAAGGTCATGTGCTCCCCAGGCGTCCGTCTGCCCTGCCGCCTGCACCTGCAACAACAACATTATAGACTGCCGTAGAAAAGGCCTGACGGAGATTCCTGCCAACCTGCCTGAAGGAATTGTGGAAATGTATGGATTCCGCTCCTTAAAATCATTTCCCTTTTCTCTTTGTGTAAAATCTGCCAGTGTGATAAGTACTTACCGCTGGTATTGTCTGTGCAGTAATCTGCCTTCTTCCTCCTGTCATATAACAAAGGCCATTAGCAGTGCGGTGTAGCTGCCTCATTAGCGAGTGCGTTAACGCCGTGCCGCAGTTGCGGATAGATCTTGCTCAGTCCTACTGGTCTACAAGCCTGTCTGCTGGGTTTAGGCAATTAGATAGCCAGTCAAGGATCAAAATGAGGCAAGGTATACTGAGGCCGATCTAATGTCCAGGAAAGCTGAGTGTCTTATCAGCAGATTCAAGCAGTGCTCAACCGAGGTTGTCTATTATATGATGTGAAACGGCACACTTTTGAAATACTAAGTACTTCATAAGTATTCTTATACCAAGACTTTTGTAGTTGATACCAATATCCATGACATTTCACATCAGCAAAAGCATATATGCTAATATATGCACACCCCGTTATTAGCTGTAATAAGTTACTATTCAAGTAAACAATGAGTGGTTGCTCTCTTTCTTGTTGATAGTTCAACCAAACATGAAAATCCTGTGATCATTTACTCACCCTCAAGTTGTTCCAAACCTGTATGACTTTCATTCTTCTGCTGAACACAAAAGGAGATATGTTCCAAGACTTCCATATGTTTTATCTCCATTTATCTGTTTTATCTCCATACTGTATCTTCTTTTGTGTTCAACAGAAGAAAGAAACTCATACAGGTTTGGAATAACTCGAGGATGAGTAAATGATGGCTGAATTTTCATTTGGGGGTGATCTATCCCTTTAATAATGTTGCTCAATTAATGTTAACAACATAGCAACAGGTCTATTAGGTTGCATTTACACTGCATATACTTAATACATAACCGACTGTTTTACCTCACAAAGATGTGCATTTTAATCAAGACCTAGAATTCAGTTGATTCTCGGTACTGCCAATACTGTAGAAAGATACCCCAAATGTGGACATTTCACAGTCTTGCAACGTCACTCTTGCGAATGTTCTTTTTAACCTCATTTACAAGGATATTCTCTAAAGCCGTGGCTGTCTTTGATGACTGTGGCTTTTTGTGTGATTTGCTTATGTTTTATTAGAAAACCACCATTTTTAAGCAGCTATTAGATTACTGTTATTGCCAATTTTTCCTGCCTATTAACTTTTTTATATGACCTTTGCAGCACTGTGCTGTCCATGTTCGCTTGTGTAATGTTAATGTTAGCATATTAATCTTAGCTTTCTGAGTACAATCAAATGAATGTAATTCATACAGTACTATCATTTAAAACATCTGACCTTGTTGTTGTTCCAGCTACCTCTATATTAAGTGTCCTTTAAAATACAACAGAACATCCAAAAGAGGTTTTGTGGTATCCTCCAAAAAACAAGGACGTTTGGGTTGTGAAATTTGCAAGGCCGACATTTCCATTGTGCGAATAGGCTGGGACGTTGTGTTTAATAATCATATAGCAATGCAGCAGTATGCTCACACACATGCATACTGTTACAAAGAAAACACGTTGAGTTTTTCAATGTGCTTTGGCTGTCTTGCCTCAGGCTGATTGAATGTTCTCGTGCTTTGGAGAACGTCCATATCGTCTTGGTCAGGGTATTTGGTATCCATATTGATTCAGAGATCCTTGTTTGCACTAAAGGACAGGTAGGTAATTGCCTTGATATGTGCTGTTCCTCGCCGTTGTTGTTATGTCAATAGTGTATGACCTTTGCATAATAAATGGATATGCAGGCTAGGACACATTAGCCAATCCGATCCCATGGCCAAAAACAAATTGGGCTAATGAAATGATGTATAACCTGGAGCATGCAGTAGAGCTGCGCTTATTTCTCAGGGACTTGTTTTCGGTGCACTCTTATCCCATTGAACACTTAATGTACAGGATGTCATAAAGCATTTATAGATGGCTTTCTCTGTAGACCTCCTGATGGAGAGACTCTCAAAAATGAAAGGTTCTTCACTGAAAGACTCTTGTGAGCACTTTAGCTTCAACAAAACACCCCCGTCTTATCAAAAACAAATTTTCACTGAATGGGGTTCACTGTGGTTCTAGGTGATTTAAAATAATAAAAGCATAATGGTTTAATCTAGTAGTTATATAAAGAACTAAAGAACAAAAGATATTTGTGGAACTTAAAATCAGGCTTTTGGGTTTTAATTGGAACATTTTGTTTTTAAAAGTAGGCTTGCTTTCAGACTCAGAGAATTGAATTATAAACAGATCTGTGTTGAGGGGAATGAATGCAATATTTACCAGTAAATTTGTGTAACACCTACAGGAATATTACATTGTTTTCCTTTCTGTGCTGCGCCATATTTGTTTTTGTAATTTTATTATATACAATTACTAGTGTAATGGAAAAGTCAGTGTTGTATAACAAAATGTATCTATCTGTTCCTGTGTAGCCGTCTGGAGCAGAACATGATCAAGAGCATCCCAGCAGGAGCGTTCTCCGCATACAAGAAATTAAAGAGAATGTAAGATCTTCCTCACACAGCAACACAAACTAATACAAATTTCTGTCATGAACCTCTAGATGTTGCTGCCTGATACTCAACCTGCATGCAATCACATCATTCTCTATAGGGCACAGCTGATAGCCAATGAGCTCGCTGCTCAACCTTCAAATATTTGGTCAGCATTTACCCTCCACCTTCCCCAGCTCCACCTGTCTGCAGCAATATATATAGACAAGGGCAAATTAGCATGAGATTGCAATAAAAAAAAGCAGACGGGAGTGAAAGTTTTGTCATAGACACAGTCGGATCATTTCCATAATGACAAACGCAATTTACCAAGAGCAGATTCATTTAAATGCTCTCATCCCATACATTTTGTGTCTGAATGGGAAACTCCTACAAATTTCAGCCGCAAAAATAACTCTGTCCACGCCTTTTCAGCGCTAATTTCTCACTGCACATCTTTAGTAAATCCTGACAGTAGTTTTTTTAGCGCTAAAGTAAATCTAGTAAATCTTACAAAATATTTCAAATAAATGCTGTTCTTATGAAGTTCATCAAATAAAATCTTGTAAACTAATGTATTATAGTTTACACAAAAATATTAATGTATTATTATATGACTTCATTTGATCATATTATATGATTTCTGAAGGATCATGTGACACTGAAGACTGGAGTAATGATGCTGAAAATTCAGCTTTTCCGTCACAAGAATAAACTACCATTTAAATTATATTCTAATGAAAAGCGTTATTTTAAATTGCAAATTTTAATTTCCTACTGTATGATTAAATAAATGCAGCCTTCAGCAAGACTTCTTTCAAAACACTCACTGACCATTAACTTTTGAATGATTGTGTACATCCAAAAAGCACTAAAATCAGCTAAACATTTCTTCTTTTTTTGACAGATCTAGAGATATACACACTTTGTCTTTTTATCATTTTTCGCCCTGTGAATGAACTCTATACTTTCTGCAAGTGATCTCCTGTCAACCACTTAGAAAAAATAGTAGAAGGGGTCATAACATGCTCAGCAGTTTCTAGAGGGATGTCACCCTGCTCAAGAAAATCTATATTTTAGGCACAAATTCAGATATTTAATGAGAACTTCTCACCTATGCATTGGCAGTGATTCCTTGACACGAAGAGCTCAGTATTTTGAGTAATATATTCAAACACATCTGGGCCTCCTGGGAGAAAAAAATATTTTGTGTACAGTTTTTGACAGTCACTTCCCTTGGAATCACTGTGGAGTTCATTTCTACCCCAGCAACCTAAAATTGAGAAACACTAATATGTAGTATACATGACAGAAGACAAGGGATAATGTACATCCAGCCAGTTGTTATCGCAGAATAAATCCTGATAGGGTGATCAGGACCCAGACGTGAAACGTCCTTATTACATGGTATTTCACAACATAAATAATTAGAGGGATAAGAGGTTCATCTTTTATTCATTTAAATACTGTGTAATAAGAATTGTAATAATAATAGTTATCTTATAATCTATTACAGTGTACAAAACAATTGTTGCAAAATTTCCGCTTTACCGGATGACATGATTAAATAACTGTACATAAAATATTGATTTGATTTAAAACATTTTATAAGCTCAACTAACGCAAAACTTCCACGAGAAAAAAAACATTCCTAGCAAGAATAAAGCGGCAACTTAGTTACCCAGATGAGCCTTTGTTATTAGTTTTTACCGGTTGTTATAAGGGAATAACATACCACTGGATGGAGCGATTGGCCAATCAGAATCAAGTATTCCAAAGAGCCGTGTAATAAATCATTAGTTAATCACCCTCTTGTCATTGTAAAAATTAAAAACTGGTCCACACAGCTAAACTGTTAAATTCCAAGTCATAATATAGCTTTATGTTAGAAGTAGTAAAAGTTTTAACATTTTAGGTGAACTATCCTTTTCATACACTCAAGTGGTTTTTTGCTAGTTTCAGCCCAACGCAGTTATTATTTTCACGTCCAGTGCCATGTTGTTTAAATAGCAAATCCACTTGCGCCCATCTGTTCGCCCATGGGCGTGCTGGTCTGAAAACGAGGTGTGTTCAGGTGCATTGTTGGCGCGTTGCTATTTTTAGGCAACTGAAAACGACTGCGCCATTGACCAACAAAAACCTGGTCTAAAGTCAATAGCGCAGTATTTTTTTTGCTATTTAAAGGGCGCGATAATAATATGTGCCGATTGGTGGGTGCACAACGCGTGTACACTCTGCTTACTACACACAGGGACGAGCAGCTGCATACAAATACTTTTAAATATGAAAAATAAAAGGATTCCTCTCTGGAGAAGCGTTCAGTCTTTCCACTCGCATAATTCCAACATGTAAAAAGCAATCTGCCATGGTGCAAGCACAACTGGCTTTTAAAGGGAATGGGAGATGAGACTGGTTTATTGCACGTTACACCCAAAACACACCCACGACTCATTAAGAGACTAGGAACAACCTTTTGGACCATGCGCCTGGCGCACCGACCATTTTTTCTGTCGTTAAACTAGAAAAAGTGGATTCGGAGTGGATTCCTAAGTGCACCTGCGCCATGCGCTTCAGACCATGCGTTCAGATCGTTAAAATAGGGCCCTAAATACTAATGATGGCCACCAGATAGTTTCTTATGTTCTTTTCCGCTCAGTATCGAGTTTACAGGGTATTTATAGAGTATTGACATCCTGTCAGAAAAATGTGCAAAATATCCCTTTGTTGGTCTAACAGTCAACTAACTGTATTATCTCTGTTTGTGTGTGTGTTTTATGTTATTACAGAGACCTGAGCAAGAATCAGATATCCGAGATTGCGGAAGACGCGTTTAGTGGCCTGCGCTCGCTCACTTCACTGTAAGTGGTTCTCTCACAAAATGACACAACATATTAAAATTCATACACCTGAGCTGCATAGCAATACATTTACAAAGATAATAGGCGTGCGTAGACAGTCAGGTGAAAGGACAGGTGTCGAATAAATCAGCTGACAGGAGGCTGACAGAAAGGAGACGAGACAGCCCACTGTCTGCCTGCGTGCGTGTCTTTCACTGTGTGTGTGTGTGTGTGTGTGTGTGTGTGTACTGACATCTGCAGCAGCGTGAACACAAGGGAGGACTTTCATTTAAATCACCTCAACAAGTCAGAAAGAGACAGAAGACTCGGTGTGCGCATATTAATTTGGTCAGATCTATTTCCCAGCGTCCGGCCCACACAGCTGTACACGAGACAGAGCTCATTTACACATGCCGTGTGATTAAAGAGACGCCGAGGGGTGGAAGACGGGGCTGCAGTCTCTCAGGGAATAGGAATAAAGCAAAGAGGATGCACAAGATGTCATAAACACTAAACCACACATTTGCTGGGAAATTAGAATGTGTCAAAGAAATAGTTCAGCCAAAAGTGAACATCGTTCAGAACTTATATGAACTCGACTCCTTTGTTCCATGAAACAAAATGCAATTACTATGAATGGAAACTGTCGCCTTCAAACTTCAAAAGGACACAAAACATCATAAATGATCATAAAAATAGTCTTTATGATTAATGCTTTGTCTCAGGAACAGAACGAAATTGGCTGAAAACGTTGACATCTGCATGTATGATAAGAGGAAGGATTTTTTTTAAATGATTTAACAATGAAATATTTGTTCTTAATCAGATCTTTTCAGTGGTTGGACTTGATTTTGCCTCCTTTTTTAAAAACATGAAAGCCCTCCTAAGAAATACACATACACGCTTGATGAGTTGCACATGGATTACACATATTGAGACATAGTGGTTTGATTCATTGTTTTCTATTTGCATTGTATCTGTGTTTGTCTTCAGGGTCCTGTATGGAAATAAAATCGCAGAGATCCCAAAGGGACTGTTTGATGGCCTGGTCTCCCTCCAACTGCTGTGAGTGCTGCATTTGTGACTCAATAACCTTCAATGTCAAGAAGACAATGTCCTCTTTGTGTATGTGTGTGTGTGTGTGTGGTCCTGGTAAACCCTATGTTATGGGGAGGATAGTAATACCAGTAATTTTTGACCTTGTGGGGTCTTTTTTTTTTGGTCCCCATGAAGAAAAAAACTCATGAATCATATGAAATACAGTTTTTTTAATGTAAAAATGCAGAAGGTTTCCTGTGATGGGTATGTTGAGGGGTAGGGGATATACCATACAGTTTGTACAGTATAAAATAATTATTATATCACAGTTTCCACAAAAATATTAACCTGCACAACTGTCTTCAACGTTGATAATAATAAGAAATGTTTCTTGAGCAGTAAATCAGCATATTAGAATGATTTCTGAAGGCTCACGTGACACTGAAGACACCGGAGTAATGATGCTGAAAATTCCGTTTTGACATCACATATATAATCTTAGCACCATAACAATTTGGTATTTTCTTTTTGTTGAAGACCTCCATGTTATAATGAATCGAGAACATTTGATTAGTGACAGAGAAATAATACAGGATAGGAATTGTTTCTTATTACATCATGCTTTACGATTCGTTTAGTGAAGCATTTGGACTCATTGGTTTATAGGAGGTAGAACATTTGTCCCCTTTTCCTCATAAAAGAAGGTAAAGCACTAAAAGAGGAGAGGAGAGCATCTTTGGCTGAAAGGAGCATCAAGTTTTATTCTCACTTCCTCATGGGGGAACACTCACGACATCATTAGTATGTAAATTGGGCTTGATTGCTAAACATGTCCCTCACACCTACTTATATTTGTGTAGACGTGGAAACATTGCTCAGACATAATTTCCGCATTTAATGGTCCAAATTGAGGTGAATCTGTCGGCTCTAATGGGCCTGTTTCAGCTTATTCTAATGATTTGGGGAAATTCTGATGACTTCTGCTTTTCCTAACGTACGCACTTGCTGCCGCAGGCACAAACATGAGCGCACATCACCTGTTATTATGCTTCTGAAACACCGTAGATTTACAGATGCGGCCCGACCCATGTTTTCACCGTCAACTGCCATAATGACACAAATTATCTGTGTTTTTAGCAATTAGAGTTCTTTATTCGTAATGGATTTTCTTAATAAGACCCTTTCAAAGGAACACCTCAGGGCATTCCAGCCATTTCGCTAGGCTATTTTGGAGTTTCTGTTTTTTTCCTTCTGCTGTATATGCTTTTATTCAAGCTTTTTTTATTTTCTTGTTCTTTTTTTTGTGATACTCAAACCTAATTAGTTCACCCTGTGAGTAGACTAACGATGCATGCCTTTGCTCCAAGACAAAACCTCATTACAATGGCTTTCAGTAATTAAGCACACGACTGCGTTAGTCAATTGTCAGGCAGCCTGAACAGGAAAGACGCGAAGGCGGCTGGATGTCAGGGAGCAGTGCATGACATGACAGGAGTGATGGGTGCAACTCCAGCAATTCATCGACAACACATTCACTGCGGCTTTGTTCAAATTTGTGATCTGTGAACCAAGTAAATTACAACTATAGATCTGAATAGGTTTCTGAGACTTAAGTCACACAGCTTTGAGTGAATGTTATCCCTGTTGTGGCACAGTGAAATCAACGCACTACTCGACTGATGCGGGGCAGATTGCTGAATTTACTGTAACCAAACCATCATGCTCTCCGCTAGAGGCTCTAAAGCAAAACATAAAACCATGCGGAGAGAGCAGCACTCAATGAGGCAAAGTGAAAATAAAAAGTCTTTATTGTCTCTTAAGTCTTTTGTGAAGTACCTGTTGGGAACATAGACCCGTTGCACTGACTGAGGGTTTAATATGGTGGCTGAGGCGGGTTTTTTTGCGTTGCTTTGTTGTTTTGCTTTCATTTGCTTTGTTTTGTTTCTTGTTGTGTTTTATTTTGCTTTGCTTTGCTTTGCTTTGCTTTTTGTTTTGCTTTGTTTTGTTTAATTTTTTGCTTTGCTTTTATTTTATTTTGCCTTTTTGTTCTTTTGTTTTTTATTTGCTTTGCTTTTTGTTTTGCCTTGTTTCTTTTGCATTTTGTTTCTTGTTTTTCTTTTGCTTTTCTTTATTGTCTTTTGTTTAGCTTTTTTGTTCTTTTGTTAATTTTGAATAGATTTATATGTGTACTTTATTTTTTATTTTATGAATTCACAATTTTGTCAGTATTCATTTTACGATATTTGCGGGGGTTTTGTTATGACAGTTAAACGATATGTTCACTGTACTGTACTCTTGTCTGTTAAGAGTGTAAATTTAAACATAAATTTGATGGCAGAGCTTAATACAAAACAAATCCACTTGATATATCAGAGTTAAAGGGTTAGTTCACCCAAAAATGTAATGTCTGTCATTAATTGCTCACCCTCATGTTGTTCCCAACCCGTAAGACCTTTGTTCATCTTCGGCACACAAATGAAGATATTTTTGTTGAAATCCAAGAGCTTTCTGATCCTTCCATAGACAGCAATGAAATTGCTACTTTCAAGGCCCAGAAAGGTAAAAAATAGTTATGTGACTCCAGTGGTTCATCCTTAATTTTATGAAGCGACGAGAATACTTTTTGTGAGCAAAAACAAACAAAATTAACAACTTTATTCAACAATATCTTATCTGCTGTGCGAGTCTCCTATGCAATTCATGTAATCACCACAACGCATACATGATCATGGGATCGCGCTCGGCCAATATTGAGCCGGCGTTTTGCTTTGTGAATAGCCAAACAAAGTGAATAGCGTAAGAGAGTGACTGGGATGAGAAGAGATTGTTGAATAAAGTAGTTATTTAATATTATCGTCACTTCATAATATTAAAGTTGAAGTTCAGAGAGCTCTCGGATTTCATCAAAAATATCTTAATTTCTGTTTTCCGAAGATGAACGAAGGTCTTACGGGTTAATTTTTGGGTGATCTAAAGTGGGTTTACTGTATACTGATATGAAAACTTGTCATTGTAACGAAACTGTTTACTCTTCCAGACTGCTGAACGCCAACAAGATCAACTGTCTTCGGGTGAACACTTTTAAAGACCTGCAGAACCTCAACCTGCTGTCCCTCTACGACAACAAGCTTCAGACCATCAGCAAAGGCCTGTTCACCCCTCTGCGCGCCATCAAAACACTGTGAGTTAACACACACACACACACACACACACACAAACCCTCCATCCTTCACACCCACACTCAGTCCAAGAGACTCCAGTCTCTAAGCAACTGTTGAGCGGGACTGGCTTCACCCCGCAATTAATCCGCTCCAAGTAGACAGCAAAACAACAACACCATTAACAACAGCAAGATAAATGTGAACTAAACAAATGAAAACCTTACACTGAAAATAACAGTTTGTGTTTATGAATGCATAGCAAACGTATTGTTATCACAGGATATTACTGTTTGATTGCACAGACTCCCTCGACTCTAATTAAGCATTTTGAGTTATTGTTATGTTCGCCCTCCACAGACACCTCGCTCAGAATCCATTCATGTGTGACTGTCATCTGAAGTGGCTGGCCGACTACCTGTTTGACAATCCAATTGAGACCAGCGGAGCTCGGTGCAGCCACCCGCGCCGCCTCGCCAACAAACGCATCAGCCAGGTCAAGGGCAAGAAGTTCCGCTGCACAGGTAGAGTTACACACATTCGCTGTTCAAAGAGGACTTTTTTCGTGGTACACTGTAAAAAAGTTGTTTGGTCAATGAGTTGACAACATATGTTTTTACATTGCTTTAACTCATCAAAATAAGTTAATCAAATGTTCAGGTTTTTTTATAAGTTATGTAAATTTAGGTCAGTTGATTGTACTTAAAAACTGAAGTTTAACTTTTTTTACAGTGTATTTTGTGCTAAATGGAACAATATACTACAGCACTGTGTATAGAGATACTTTACCATTCACAAGACTCCTTCATCAGTCCGCTCAGGACATTTTTTCTGTCAAAAATTGGTCGTTCAGTCTCAAAAATTACATTTGCATTTAGTATTCAGCAGCTTGGTGGCTGCTCATTTGTCAAAATACACTAACACTCAAGGTTTGTTTTAAAATATTTTTGAAAGAAGTCTTTTATCATCATCTCATATTTGGTTGAAAATACAGTGAAAAAATAACTATTGTTACTATTTAAAATAAGTGTTTTCTCAATTTAATATATTTTAATATGTCATTTATTCCTGTGATGCAAAGCTGATTCTCAGCATCATTACTCCAGTCTTCAGTGTCACATGATCCTTCAGAAATCATTCTAATAGGATGATTAGATGCTCAAGAAACATTTATTATCAATGTGGAAAACGATTGTGCTGTTTAATATTTCTGTGGAAACTGTAAAACATTTTTTCAGGATTCTTTGATGAGTGGAAAGTTCAAAAGAGAATCATTCATTTTAAATAGATTTTTTTGTAACCATATAAAAGTGTTTACAGTCATTTTGGATTTATTTTAAATGTATATAAAATCAGTAGTACAGTAACCAAAAAAGCCTGTTTAAGTTTAGTGAGAGGGTGGAAAATGACCCACTAAATGGTTGTTTTTGGTCCAAGATACCTTGACTAATATTATAAGAGTATTGCGCATTCTGAAAGACAGTCAATCAAGTGAATGAAGCAGAATTCAGCCGCTGCCGCCCACCCGTCTCACCCACATTGAGTCCACTAGTCTCGTACACAGTGACTTGTTGATAGCTTGGAGTTCTGGCCCACCAATTGCTGCTCACATTCTTCACACTGAGACTCCTCACATTCAACCACGTCCCTTTCCTTCTCTTATGTGTATGTATGTGTGTGTGTGTGTGGCATACTCTGGCCTGGAGCAGTTCTTCTCACACACTGCCAGGTTTCAGAATGCTAATAGGACAATGCTGGCTGTTCTGAACCAGAATGAAGATGCCTTGTTAGAAGATGCTTTACGAGTCGGAACTGGCCCCCACACGCAGCCAAAAGCAGGGGCCCTTGAGGGAAATGATTTGGTGGGAGAAGTGCAGCCGCTGTTTGCTTTGATATTAAGCCACAGGTTTTTCTCATTAAAGTTCTGTCAGTATAACAACACAATAACAAGTGCAACACCAGGCCCCTAGTGTGTGTTTCCACAGGCGTTACAAGTGTTTGCACATGAAAATCTGTGTTTTATGTGTGTGTATGTGTGGTGGCAGAGTGCTTTGCTCCACTCCTTTCTCCTCCGTGATGTCTTTATGTGTGTGTCTTTCTAGTCCCTGTCTGTCTGTCTGTCTGTCTGTCTGTCTGTCTGTCTGTCTGTCTGTCTCTCTGTCTGTCTTTTCGGGCCTTGTATTCCTAGTGGGCTAATGTCCCAGTGGCCGTTCTGGGATGAGGGAAAAGAGGCCGACCCGCCCGCCCGTGTGCATGGTGGCCCAGAGTTCTGGGCGGCTTCCTGGCTGCTGTGTCCTGGCTGCTCCCTCCTCCTCCTCCCCGCCTCTCCGTCCCGCTCCGCTCCTCCACTCTGGCCTCTGGTGCAGCTGTCTCTTGTGCTTGATCTAACCATGTGCCGCCGCCTACACAAGCCTCACATGGTTCCGTCAAGCACCAGGGACCGCTGGACACACTCGCACACAGCATGGCATTCTGGGATATGTGCGGTGGCAGCTCTCTTTGCCACCATGAGGAGTGAAGGTGGCGTTCTTTAACCCGGGAACAACGGATCGTTTGTGAAGAGCTCTAGCTATGTTCTCCGTCTGCATTTCAAAGGGCGTTTTTAAGTTCGCTCTTGTAGACTTTGGGCTTTGGCTAGAAGCATCAGGGCAGCCGAAGAGAGATGGTGGGAATAAGATAAACAGTGGCAGGCGAGTGATGGCTGATGGGAAGCAGACTTATCGCAGGCGGCCAGAACCTTGTGTGTTTTCCTGTCAAAACACGTCTTAGCGCCAGACCTCCAATACCTGACCTCTTGCTCAATGACGCCGTTATCTTCAAAGAAATACAGACGATGAGGTCGTGTTCGCAAACAAGTGCCTGTGCCTGTTTGTGGTGGACGTATTTGTAGGTGTAAAGAACAAAGACTAATGTAAAATCGAAATATTTATTCCTATTTATTATGTGAGTCAATCTCATGAAAACATGTCCAGTTATTCAGGTCAAGTCTTATCATTTGAAATCTGAACTGTATTTACTTCTCATTTATATGAATATCTGCATGATAACACATTTGCATATTTAATATAGAAAAATATGCACAAATATGCAATACATTTCAGATATTTTGTTGGAGATTTTTTTTGTAAGTCCCATTATTTGAAATTTGAACAGTATTGGTTTTTTTTGTATATAAATATTTGCATGCTATATATACATTTGCATATTTGATATAGACAAATATTTTAAATGTTGGTCACACTGTATGTTACATATTGTTTTAATAAATATTACTCAATATTGTAATAGATTTCAGACTTCATTCCTGTTATCTGAAATTTTAACTGCATTAGTTCTTTTTACATAAATATTTGCTTATGTTCAAATTTATTATGCAAAAATGCAAAAATTAAAGATTAAAAAGTAATTATTAAGACAGATAAGCTAATTTGCCCCAATTCCACATTACTGTAATATAGTTTTATTTGAGATTTGATTACTGTTATTCGATTTTTTTTATTATTGTTTTACTATAATAATGACTTAAATCAAAATAAAGTCAGTACAACAAAAAACATGATATAAACCATTTATTTATTTATTTTACATTACAATATGTGAATGTGGGGGGTGCTTAACTGTCAGAAAAATAATATATATATATATATATATATATATATATATATATATATATATATATATATATATATATATATATATATATATATATATATTGAATGTGATCTGGACATGTGATTGAGATTTAACCGTGTGCGTGATGAGTTGAATAAGCTGTTTGAATGTCCGTCTTTCTCTGTTTGTGTCTTCTGTGTGTGTTAGGTGCGGAGGACTACCGCAGTCGTCTCAGCGGCGAGTGTTTCCAGGACCTGGTTTGTCCCGAGCGCTGTCGGTGTGAAGGAACGGTGGTGGACTGCTCGAACCTCAAACTCACCAAAATACCGCCTCACCTGCCTGAGCACACCACTGACCTGTAAGAGACACACATTTCAGCTTACAAACACATCTAGCGACCCCATCAATCATTCTGGAGAACATTCGGCATTTACAATCTCACCTCACTAATTCTTTCGGTGTCCCTCTGTCCCAGAGGCCTCATCCTTCTCTCTTGTCCTCTGATTACGGGGTCTCGTCCCCGGCTGAGTTGTGGTGAATGAATGTCCGAGGCCTTTCCCAGGCTATTAACCACTCAACTGCGTTTTCCCTGGGCATAGCTAGTCAGGGTGACAATGCGTTTGTCCTTGTGTTCATGTGTAGAGGACACATCAGGGTTTTCCCTCTGCAGTCCCATCAACTCGAGTCATCTGTCACACTCTCTCTTTCTCTCTCGCTCTCTCTGTCTTTCTGCGGCTCAGTGACTACAGCTTGCACCCGCTAGCACAGCTGCTTATTTATAGAGCTCTTGCGGGAATGCTTGCAACCAGGAACCAGCACTTTATGTCTGATGTGCTTTCCCATGGCAGGCCCCACTAGGGAAACCAGCCCTGGGGAAAGCAAAAAGACAGCCATGGTGCATTTGCTAGACTCTACTCTTACTAATATTTGAAAAGTCTCTCTCAACCTAGTCTAGACCTTCTTTGCACTTGTCTGTCTGTGTTTGGAATGGGAGTCTAGCATACTGCTAAATGCATGCCATGCAGTATATACTGCATCTACTTTTTTATCATTTTCTGATTATATTTCTGGTCATTTCCTGGTTATACTCTACATTATGTGTGTTCAAGTCCTCCTGGAAAGTTTGTATTTATAAGCTGAGAAGTCGTAATTACGTCAGCTGCATCCAAATCACATTTGTCCCTTTCATACTTACAATTAATTCATTTGAACAAATTTACCATTAATACAGATGCTGATTGCATCCATCATTTTTTGGAATCTCAGGGCATCAAGGGCATCAATCAAACCCCGCCTACTTTGATTTAATTGGCCATCTCAATCATTTTGACATTGACAAGCGCTGTTAGACCACTCAGGCAACCCAGACTAAAATGTGACTTTTAAACCTTTTTGTCATCCTAACAACAACACACAGTGCGCTGCATAATGAAATGCAGCAGAGCAGTGCAAGAATGAATGCACCAATTTTGCAACACTGAAGATTGTGTAACATCTTGTACTACATTCATAGAGAAAATATAGGATGGAAACTTTTTGATATTTTAATGAAAAAATATGAGAGTCACATATCCAGTGGAGAGAAATTCTGGAGGTTTGGTCACATTCACAATTGTTCTGCAAATTTCCACAGGCTAATTCCAGTAATTTCAATATAAATTTACACACTTAGGATTATTGCGTTTTTATTTATTTTTTTACAGAATAGGGCATCTATTCTGTAAAAAAAATTAAAATCTTTCGCCCTCACGCAATAATCCTGATTGAATTCCATAAAATTTCTAAAAATTCTGGAAATTTGCAGAACAATTGTGAATGTGACCAAACCTCCAGAATTTCTCTCCATATAAATTCCAAGGAATGTTTAACACACAATGAAATAGTAATAATGGCCATTCGGTTTTCTTTCTAGTTTTTTTTTTTTCTCTATTTTTTCATGGATCCCTGCTGCGCCTGCCACAGTTTAAAAACCCTGGTATAGAGTAGAATGCCATTCCAAAATACGCCATCTGTTTCTCTTTCTCTGTCATACTCTTTTCCTGTCTTCATTTATCTCCATTGCCCATTAGCCCGTCTTCCAAATCCACTGTTATTATTTGCAAAAGTGTCTGAGTATGTCCTTCATATTGATATCACTGGTGATGAGGGGCATGAATGTGTATGAGAGTCACATATCCAGCGCTCACACCAGAGAGAGCGATACTGATTTTTCATTACGATGACATCACAGTCCTGATTATACACCATCTCCCACATAAGAGACTTGAAGACTGAAACAGAGACGGTGTCTGAATGATAATTGCTTTCAGCTCTTTTGTCTCCATCTCACTCCTACATGCCCCAGTTAGGTTTACTTGTGCTTATTATTTTGAGACTTTAACTCTTTAACTCTTACTGTTGAACTATTAACCTCTGTTTCTCGATCCCTCTCTACTCCAGACGGCTGAACGACAATGAAATCCCCATCCTAGAGGCTACAGGGGCCTTCAAGAAGCTCCCAAACCTGCGCAAGATGTACGCACGGGTTTTTATTTCTCCTTTTCGTTTGAAGGGTTTGGATGCTGTATGACATTGGCGTATTTGGGAAATTCAGCTTTGTATGCTGTGAATGCCATGGACAATAGGATAAGAAAAACTTCTGGAATATTCCAACCTAATGGG
Organism: Gobio gobio; assembly: GCF_949357685.1. Taxonomy (NCBI): domain Eukaryota; kingdom Metazoa; phylum Chordata; class Actinopteri; order Cypriniformes; family Gobionidae; genus Gobio; species Gobio gobio. The sequence continues at coordinate 23,325,974 of NC_137109.1, read as the reverse complement.
CTTAGAGGTTAAATGCAGTCCATCGCATGCAGCGATTTACTGTCAGACAATATTTGCAGCTCACTCCAAAATTGGAAAAAGCAGTATTCGCTCAGGAAGAGGACCGGTGATTTATCATGCATAAAATGAAATTGCTTACTATCTAGCAGAGTTATAAATTGGGCAGATCTAGAAGACCGACCATACATTTTACTGTAGCATGGTTTAAAATTAAGCTGTGAATCATCATAAACGAGTGTTTAGGATATAACCACAACCTATTTATATGATGAAACAAAGACATTTGTGCTGTACCATTGCAACCTGTGCTTTCTGCCATTTGTCAAAATTATAAATAGTACATTCGAGAGACGTTAAAGAGTTGATGTCTTTTTGAATTCCGTCTTTGCAGAAACTTGAGTAATAATAAACTCCGGGACATCCGTGAGGGGGCATTTGATGGGGCCGGAGGTGTTTTGGAGCTGCTGTTGACCGGTAACAAGCTGCAGTCAGTCAGCGGACGGATGTTCAAGGGTTTGAGCGGCCTCAAAACACTGTGAGTATCTCCACCGTTTCAACATTTAAGCTCATTTTTCAAAAACCAACCCTGCTTCTCCTGTTATCTTGCTCATTAAAATGAAGACATGCCTCCGAGCCGCATTCACATTCATATATTCACACAAATCTGAATATAAATGATCAAATAGTTACAGCATTGGAAATGTGCTTTAAGGAATTGCTCTTAAAGGCTTATTTAGGAACACATTTTCAGGAAAAATTGCCCACTCTCAGCAAAAACCTAACTGTGATCGTCAGGTCTAATCAAGATGTTGACCGCATGAAGCTATTCTAAGAAGCTAACGGGCATAGACATAATCTATGCTGGTGTGCTATCGGGAACAAAGATGCTAATACAATGCATATTCTGAAGCCTGGTGGTTAGAAAAAGCCTTCCTAAGGTCTGCTGTCGCTCTAATTAGCTTAATTGGAGAGAGAGGAGTGCATAGGAGCAAATGAATGGAATCATGGTCCTACAATATTGGATTTAGTGGCTTTCAAATCTCAGGAGTATGTGTCCAAATTGAGTTTGCCCGTCTCAGATCCCTGTTTGTCAGAGTTTAATGCCAAATTTGCTGCTTTCAGGTTTTCATCACGGCAGACTCTGGTTTGCATTAAGCCCGTTTGTGCTGCTGAAGGCCTTTAGGAGACCATGATTGTTTTGGGCACCTCACCCCTCCCCAACCACACGCACACAAACTCATCTTATCTTGTGTCAAGCAGTGAGCTGCCTCAGCGGGCCATGTCTGCTGCACAGACAGAATCTCAGATCATCCTCACACGAAGACACGTTTACCTAGCAGTCTCACCGTCCAGAAAGCCTACACCTAAAACAAAATTGTACAACAAAATATAAAATGATGTAAGATAATTAGTGCTGTCAAGCGATTAATCACATCCAAAATAAAGATATATATATATATATATATATATATATATATATATATATATAAATAATATATTTTAAATAAATACATGCGTGTGTGTGTATTTATATATGCATAATAATTATACACTGTACACACATATATTATGTAAACACAAACTTTTATTTTGGATCCGTTTAATTGTTTGACAGCACTAAATAATATAATATAATATAATTTAATATAATTTAGTAAAATCATATCATATACAGTATGTCGGAAAAAAGTCCGGCCGGACGAAAAAAAGTTGCTGTTTGACTTTAAATAGGCAAATGCTTGGATCATTATTGCATACATAATGATTATTATGTTTCTAGCATATGTTTGGCAACAGCTCTTCTAACCCTAATTGATGGAGTGTGTAGCTTTTCATTTCTTAAACAACCGTGTAGGAAGAGACATCATGGCCATATTCCAGGATGACAATGTCAAGATTCGTCAGGCTCAAATTGTGAAATAATGGTTGGGAGGGAGCATGAAGAATCATTTTCACAGATGAATTGGCACCTCTGAGCACCAGACCTTAAACTAACTGAAAGTCTTTGGGATGTGCTGGAGGAGACTTTACAGAGTGCTGGACTCTTGCATTGTCAATACAAGATCTTGACCAAAAATGTACGCACCTCTTGATGAAAATAAATGTTGGGATGCATTAATTTTTGGTCAAGATCTTGTAGACAAAATGTAGGCAAAACATGACCAAAACACACATAATGCTATATACAGTAGATTGTCAGTTAAGCAAAGTTTCATTTGAAGTGCTGTCTGCTGAAGCCCCATCAGATGTGTTTCTTGTAATCTCACAATGATCAAGTCACTGCCAATCCATCATGCCGACTCACTTTAGATTCCTTTCTCTGTATGCAGCTACTTTCCTCTTTTATACCGGTGTGCATGTGTACCTACCCACTGCATGCATGCCACGTCATCTCAAAATAACGTTTCCAAATTGACATGTCAGCAATCATACCAGAAAACCACCATTGACAATGCATTACAGCAGCCATAGAGTCCCATAAACTCTTTGGTCCTCCCTCTCTGTGAATGTGTGCTGCTGTCTGTCAGGGTCAATGTGATCCAACCTGCCTCTGTGTTCCCATCAGGATGCTGAGGAGTAATCAGATCAGCTGTGTGGATAACGCCACCTTCACTGGCCTGAGCTCCGTTCGCCTGCTTTCCCTCTACGATAACCGGATCTCCACTATCGCCCCTGGAGCTTTCAACACCCTGCATTCCCTCTCCACCATGTGAGTCCTCCACCCTCACACACACATTCCTCTCTGTGTCATGGGTTCACTCTATCAGTTATGCATCCATATCAACTGAATTATTTAGTGCTAAGAAAAATTTTATAATAATGAAATAATAGGAATTTAATCTCGACTGCTTAAAACTATTCATTGAAGTTGCTGTGTCCGTACCAAACCCGCAAATGAGTTAGTTCAAAAATTCACAAACACGCAGGAAATCAAACAGTCTATCGGGTCACGCACCACCACCAATTAAGTGCCTATTATATCTTGATATGCAAAGCGGATGAGGATGTGGTTCGAGCAAAGAATTCTTATTGTTTGCAGATGTGTTTTCAAAATTATGAGGTTATGTTTTCTTGTCTCGGTTGAAAACGGTTGTTCTTGAAACATTTTGGCTTGCCCTCCAGGGCAGGGTGAATTATTCAAAAATGTCTAAAAAGGAAAATTGCTCCGCTGTCTAAAATGGACTAACATTTTGTGCAATGAAGATGTCCTTACAAAGGCAAATGTAAGAAATGAATTCGTCTGCCATCTCATTTTTGCTTTTGATTGTATGCTGTAAAAAAAAAAAAAAAGAGAACAGCTGGAGAAAATGAAGTGCGGTACATTTTTAATACAGATTAATATCTGCGTAGCTTTTTGCAGGGGATGTAAAAGGACTGCTAAAACAAAAAATGAATTCTAGTGTGTCACAGCCCTGAGGGAATGACAAGAAAGAGAAAGATCAATGGGGAAAACTGAAAGAGATCTCACAGATGTTCGTAGATAAACAGATGTTGTTAAGCATTCAAAATAACTTCTGGTGGAATCATAATTTAGAAAAGAAAATGGAAATGATGACTGCCAACACAGCGAGCATCTGTAACCATTTGAATTATCATATCTGGCTGTATTCCTGGCACACATTGCAACGTGCAACAATACACATGGTTCTCTTTTTCATTCTGTGAACCCTGCCTACTAACCGAAATATGTGAGCAGATTCTGAGCGGAGACTCTCAGACTGTTCTGATTTGCATTGGGTGTCATTCCTTCCATTCTGACCATCTAATCAAGTTTAGCATGCATTAACAACAGAAACAACTTACACAATGAAGTCATCCAATCAGTGTAAAGTACATCTTTTTTCAAAGCCATAAATAACTTGAACTTCTCAAAACCGTACAAGTGCTTTTTGTAGCTTACCACTATAGCACAGCATCCTTCCCTTCCCTTTCCTTCTCTTTTTCCTTTTCCCTTTTTCCTTTTTCCTTTCCATTGGTTGATGAATCTTTGTTTTGTTTCCTTTCCTTTCCATTCCATTGGTTGATGGATCTTTCTTTCCTTTCCTTTCCTTTCCTTTCCTTTCCTTTCTTTTCCTTTCATTTCCTTTCCTTTCCTTTCCTTTCCTTTCCTTTCTATTCCATTGGTTGATGGATCTTTGTTTTGTTACGTTGCTCCTTTCCTTTCCTTTCCTTTCCTTTCCTTTCCTTTCCTTTCCTTTCCTTTCCTGTCCTGTCCTTTCCTTTCCTTTCCTTTCCTTTCCTTTCCTTTCCATTGGTTGATGAATCTTTGTTTTGTTTCCTTTCCTTTCCATTCCATTGGTTGAGGGATCTTTCTTTCCTTTCCTTTCCTTTCCTTTCCTTTCCTTTCCTTTCCTTTCCTTTCCTTTCATTTCATTTCATTTCATTTCT
>NC_137109.1:22298385-22608385 GCF_949357685.1 Gobio gobio | reverse complement strand
TGATAAGGATCATGACCTAAAAATGTCATAATCGTGTTATTGTTGTATTTGTTCTTATAGCAGCAGCAGGAGTGGCTGACATTTATAGACATAGTTAAGGTGGTTTAGGAAAAGCACAAAGATTCTGAAATATGAATATTTGTACCTCTCGAGCGTCCATCACTGTGCCAACACCGACCGTGAGGGCCATGGTGGGGACTTTAGAGAGATCGCCATCAAAGAAACGCGCGTTAGCCAGAATCGTGTCCATAGCCAAGGTCTTAACACGCGTTCGGGACACAAGACTGGAACCAGGCTCATTGAATGCGATGTGACCATCAGGTCCAATACCTGCAACGTCAATACAAGGCAGCGTTGTTTAATGGTGCCATTCACAGGTCAAATTTCAATCTACTGGCTTACCGCCAACAAAAAGTTCGATTCCTCCAGCAGCTTTGATTTTGGCTTCAAAGTCCTGACATTCCTTCTCCAGATTGGATGCGTTTCCGTTCAGGATGTGAGTGTTCTCTGCTCGGATGTCGATATGTTTGAAGAAGTTATTCCACATGAATGAATGGTAACTTTCTGGATGGTCTCTAGGAAGTCCTGTAAAGACAACAACCATTTGTACTTAGTTCAGTGTTAAAGGGTTAGTTCACCCAAAAATGGAAATTACCCCATGATTTACTCACCCTCGAGCCATCCCATAGGTGTAAATGACATTCTTCTTTCAGACGAACACAATCAGAGTTATATTAAAATTTGTCCTGGCTCTTCCAAGCTTTATAATGGCAGTAAATGGGGGTTGAGATTTTGAAGCCCCATCATAAATGTCCTCCACACGGTTCAGGGGAGTTAATAAAGTTCTTCTGAAGCGAGGCGATGCGTTTGTGTGAGAAAAAATATCCATATTTAAAACTTTATAAACGAAAATAACTAGCTTCCGACAGACGGCCATACATATCGATGCACGCCGAAGCCGTGTGGATATCTCTTATAATGGATGGATGCATTTTTTGGGCTTCAAAATACCAACCAGGATGAAGAGCCAGGACTTTTTTTTTTTTTTTTTAAATAAAACTCAGATTGTATTTGTCTGAAAGGAAAAAAAGTCATATACACCTAGGATGGCTTGAGGGTGAGTAAATCATGGGCTAATTTTCATTTTTGGGTGAACTATCCCTTTAAATACAGTATATGACAGCCAGTTCAACCCTTGATCCCTAAGCATAAACGACCGGTCACATACCTACGTACTCATCCATATTAAACGTTTTCACATACTGAAACGATATTTCTCCCTTCTTGTGATACTCGATCAGTTTCTTGTAGCATCCAAGAGGAGTGCCTCCTGCAATGCACACACGATTAATCAGAATTACATTTCAAATGGACATGCAATACACAAAGGTGTTTTTTTTTTTTTTTACAACTCTACCTGTTGGAAGACCCAGAGAGAAGAATCGGTCAGGACCTGGATTAAACTTCTTTATCCTGTTCCTGATGTATTTAGCAGCCCATTCACTGACCTGGTCATAGTCATTGAGTATGATGAGCTTCATGGCTTCATCTGTGTCTGAGAGAAACCACCAGGTAAATCAAAAAGGTGCTGCCCTTTTCAGACTTTAGCCCTATTATGGTTAGATTAGGGCGGAAGTGCAGTTGCAGCTATGACTACACATCACTGATAAATCCAGCAGTGCGTTCTCGCGACGCGTTGTAACAACTTCAAACGCGACGCTACGGCGTAGGGTACGGCGTATCCAACGCTTCTATGCGTAGGGTACGCCGTACCCTCTGCGTGCACTCGACGCAGAAGTATAAATTGGCCTTAAGAAGGTGTAGCCTACTTGCTCTCAGTAAATTATTAAATATAAACTTGCCAATGCATTACTAAAACATGCCTATATACAACCCGTGACTAGAGGGCACTAGAAATAATAAGTATGAAAAGACATTAGTCAGGACACACAAAGAGGTTGTCGTAAAACACTTACCATATGATATGTTTGTAAGTTGCAGTAACTCTTCAAGCACCGCAGAGCAGCACGAGGAACACGATCATGTGACTGAGAGGAAATGTTGCGGAGTTTGCACATACTCAGGACATTCCAATAGAAAATACAATGCGTCACAAAAACTGATATCTGGGAATGGATTAGGAACAAACCCGGTCAGCTCATCAATATGTATACACTTATTATCCACAAATGTGTAAGACACTATAAGTATCTTCCCTGCAACTCTAAAAAACTAAATATTTCTATGTTGTAAATGTAAACAAATGGTCTGTGACATAAGCCTGTTTCCGCCACGGAATATTTTTATTCAATTTTTTAAAAGTAATTGAGTTTAAATCTCGATATTAATCTCGAAAAACGATATTACTGTACATTATATTATCATTTACAGCCGTTATAATCTACATGAATTTAATATGGGCAATTCTTTGCCATTTTTGGAATACGTCACAAGAAATATTTAAACCGCGATTTGTGCCATTTAACAAGCAATGAACAAAAAAATAATAAAAAATAAACAATTTATGTTATTAAACCTCATCCTTCCCGATCGGGTCATTAGAAGGGTAATGCATGAAATTGTGAGTTATTTTGAATTTCAGTTGAAAGAATGTGCTTAAATGATAATTTATTGATAAAATCTAGAAAACTTTAAGGTAAAAAAAAAAAAAAAAAAAAATGCATTAAAAATATTAACATGAAATCAAATAAATGTGGGTTAAATAACATTTATATGAAATTACACCATAATTGCAAAATGTGAAAAAAAGTAAAAACTTTTTTTTTACTACAAATAACTATCAATTTATTTTTTGGTATGATTTTAATTTTTGGATAGTCAAATAGATCCTCTGAGGTGGGACATGCCAAAAATCGGCCCACTCTAAAACCCGGATCTATGATTTGCAAATGCAAACATAAGGTGTTGAATGTAAAATAAAGCATATTACCAAAATGTACTACCACTTCACTTGTTTTGGCCTATACGTTGAAGTTAATGAGAAACATTTGTAAACTTACTCATAAAATAAATAGTTGCGCACTACACAAAACACACACATGCTTTTGCATTGTGTTAATGCAATATTACAATATAAACGTGCACATACTGAATGTTTCAATTCATATTTATTGAAACAACAGTTGACAGAACCAGCATATAACAGAAACTCAATCATGGGCAAACAGAATGGTTCTCAATCAGAAGTCTTACAGCATTATGATTTATGTTTTTCTTAATATAAAAGGACATGCAAATGTATTCTCTCATTGCCAGAGTCACCCCGCTGCGAGGGGGGATGATTTAGCGTTAGCGGTTACTGGAAATATAAGTTAACATTAACAAAACATTATGTCACATAACATAATGTGTAATGTTAACATAACATTACACAGCGCGGTTAATCGAGGTCCATGTCAGGCTTGGCTTCTGTGGCGTCTGCACTGTCAGCAGCAGCTTGCTCCGTGCCACTGGGCTGGGCTTCAGGGGTTTCCTGCGTATTGACCGGCCCGTTGGGTTCTGACGGGTTCTCTTCTTTTGGCAAGTCCACTTTGGGCTTGGGTTTGGTCACAATGGGATTGCAAGTGGAGAACAGCTCCTGTGGAAAATACATAGCAATAGATTTAATACAAATGTATCAAAATGGTATTGTGGCAGTAACCTGGAAGGGTTATGGTATCAGATGCCAATACCATGGTACTGAAGGATATCTGAACGCTACTCAAGTACTCTAGAAAGAAAGAAAAAGTCAATATAACTGTGACTGACCCGTGTTTTGGCCTGTATCTCTGACGTTTTCAGCACAGGCTCCACGGCGAGACTCTGTTTACTCTGCTGGTTCATTTTACTGTTCATCCAGATCATGACATCATTTACCATCCTGTCCACCTTCTGAACCTCTGCCTCATCCAGATGATCATACTGCTCTTCCTGTGATTCAAAGAGACCATCACGTCCATTGAGCACTAACTAACTGCAAATTTGTACTTTATGCAACATTAATCCAACACCTCCTCACCTTTGTTTTGTAGGCCTCTACAATCTTCATGAATTGCTGCAACTGTCGGCCCAACTCTTCAAAAGCTTTGGGTCTCTCCTCAAATTCTGTGTATCTCTCTTGAATGGGTTGCCCGAGATTCTGCAAGAATGTTTTTAATACATTGATATGCATTAATAGGTTCTAAATGTATAAATAGCAATATCAACAGCAGCCGTACTTTGCACTTAGGCGACACAATTTGGTTTTCTGTGCAACAGGTTAAATATATGCATTCATACTAGGGATGCTCAATTAACTGGTTATTATTAACCAACAGAAAGAAGGACTTTTTTAATATAACTCTGATTGTATTCGTCTGAAAGAAGAATGTCATATACAACTAGAATGACTTGAGGGTGAGTAAATCATGGGGTAATCTTCATTTTTGGGTGAACTATCCCTTTAAAGCCACAATGTCATTTTCGCCGCTAGAGGTCACTTATTCAAAACAAAGGCACAGCTTGATGACGCCTATTTTTCACAGAGCTTTTATTATGCCACAGGCTAGATTATGCCGTTCGCTAGGTGGCTGCTATGAGACACGTGCACAGTAACGTGCAGTAAGCTAGAATGATATTAGGCATGGTAGAACATGGTACTCGCTGTAAATCAAGAAAACAAGATTTAAACAATAAGACTAAATGTGTTGAGCTATATAACAATGATTAGTTTTCTGTTGATGGTTGTATCCCAACAGTTGCTCACCTGTCTAATAAAACACATAATATATTAAAGCGTCTTTGGTGTTTCCATGGTTTCTACAAAATAAAACTGGAAATCGAGGGTAACGTGGGTATGATGTCATTGATAGCGACGCATGGACACGGTCCGTGTCCTGGTTAAAATTGCTTATTTATCTGGATTCATTCTTTAAACATTTGGGAAAATGATAATACACAAATCAACAAAATATATAACATTGTTCATTGTTCCAGGGGGTTTTGGATATTTTATTCTAAAAATCTTACATATTGTGCCTTTAATACTATCAGTTAAACGGTTAATTATTTTTTCAAGATATTTTAAAAAGTTTGCTGCGTGGTAAAAAAAAAACGCTACCCGTATAAAAAATTGAGAGAAAAAAGAAAAACACAAGTCAAATTTTATTATTACATGCAGAAATAATGTAAAATACCAGTAAATAAAGCTAAGAGTTTACAAACATTATAAAAACTATAAACATAGCTATAGGCTATTTTAGTTCCTCTCACTCCACAACAAATCCTTTCAATTTAACGGTATTCAGAACGGAACAAGAATAAAAAATATAAGAAGCTATATAAACGTCAAGCTAAAAATGATTTCATTTCAAGTGAAACAGAAACTGGTGTTGGGCTCACATAGCCTACCTCTCTCATTCGGCATAAATCCATATACGCAATGTATTTGTATGCTAAACTATTATTTATTAAGTAAACTAGGCTTTGTACTTCAGACTTTTATTCCAATATTGACATAAAACATCATTGCCAAGCACATTTCTGCGCATGTGAACAAACACCACAGTGAGGCGGTGGTCACGCTGAACGGCACAGCTTGTACAGCAGACTATTTAAATTGAGCATTGTAACTTTTTACATGTTTGGTTGAATGCATTTATTTTGATAATGAACAGGCTTCGATGTCACGTTAGCAATGCTAGAACTGATATGTTGTGTGTGCACGCGAGGCGCCTGCGCGATCCCTTGAATTTCTTTTCTATATAACAGCGGAAACAACTTCAAATACTCCGTCATTTATGGTTTGAAACTGTAAAGGGATTACTTTTACTTGTGTACACTCAAAATAAAAATATTGGACATTTGATAAATAAAGAAAACAAACAGGATTCCGATTTCTTCCGCTCGGTTTCCTTCCCATGAACTTGTTTGTGGAGCGCGTCATAAAAATGAACCGAAACTCAGCAGATACTACTAGTTTTTTCTTTCGCTTTGTTAACAAGGTAATTAAAATATATTTTGCATATAGGCCTATTTATTCTTTCCTTATATCGTCCCACTTTATATTAGGTGTATTTAATGTGCTAACACTTAAATTAATCATTTGATACAATGAAATTATAGTGTACATACATATTTTTAAATTGTACTTATATTTTAAAAATACCTGCAAAAATTACATCTATAACTGTTGACCCTTCCCTTACCCCTTAACCCACCTTTAAACCTACCCATACCACCAAACCTGTCCCTAACTTTACCTGTATCCCACCTCAATAGCAGCACAAGTGTTTTGCAATACAATATGAACACAATAAGTACATTGATTGTACTTATTTTTTGATGCAAGTACATAGTAGTTAGACACCTAATACAATATGTGACCTTATAATTTAATCCTGTTTTCCTCCGTTCACAGGCATCGCAGGTGTGTGAAGTTCCGACGTGAATCCTCATGTTCTGTTATTTATGCTTCTATTTGTGCATGTAAAGCTAAACCCCAGGAAAACTAATTTGGATATTTTTAACGGGTCACAGACACTTATCCCTTCTAATTGAATTTAATTCTAATTTAACAATATTGTCGGTTAACGGTCAGCAACCAAAAGCGCAATGAACATCCCGAATTCATACAAACTTACATCATAAATTGTAAACATCAAAAGACATTTAGTACCTTCAGTTCAACAAGTTTGTCGATATATACTTGTTTAGACTGGTCTTCACCATCCTCATACAGCCAGACCTCAGTGTCCTCTAGTTTTAATGAGAGGGCATCTCTGTCCTGTAAGAGAAAACCACTGTTGTTATTTTTGTAACTAAAACGATATTTTTTTTGTTCATTTAAATAAAGCTGAATTAAAATAAATATAGGATGAAAAACTTACTATTAATACTACAAAAAATAAATAAATAAATAAAACCTAAACAAAATTTTGAAAATATAAAAAAGCCAATTAATAAATTCTGTAACAGTGTATATATATATTATATAAAATAAACAACACTGTAATCCACACCTTCGGACCAATCAATGTCTAGAAATTTTCCAATCTTTTGTAATTACTGGTCAAGCATTTCAAAATGGTTTCAAACTGATATTTCACTTATAAAAGAGCAAATTCCAGCTAATACATATTTTTCATTTTCATTTTTCATGAGATTTTCAGCATTTCGATTTCAAGCCATGCGACTGCTCTCACACTCTCATTGACGAACTTCTCGAATATCCCGTGCAGTTTGTCCCTCATCTCGTACACGTACTCCTCCACATAGTTCTTGGCATCGTTGCGCTCCTTCTCAAGCTTGTCCTGCATGATCATCTTTCCCTGAGGAAAAGGAATTTCACAGTAGATTTAACTTGATGTTAAAAAAATATGCCCCCCTTAAATCAAGTTTCAGCCGCACAGAAAGCATACCTCGCTTTCCACGAAGAGATTGAGCATGTCATTGGCTAACTGCCACTGTGGGTTGTTTTCAATGGGCAGCTCCAGGACCTTTGTTTTCACTTTGGGCTTCTTGGCCTGTGGAGGCTGATCTGATTTCTTCTCCTGTTTGCCTTCCTCTGCTGATGTCTGAACAAATCACAATCCATGGAGAGAACCATTATAAAGACCCGTTCAACAACAACTATAACGTTAAAGGCACAATATGTAATTTTCGCCGCTAGAGGTCGCTTACTCAAAACAAAGGTGTAGCTTGATGATGCCTTGATTTCACAGAATCATGGGAGTTGTTGTCTTTACCGACCAATGTAGCCAATTAATTAATTTATTAACATTACTATAGTATGAAGCAGGATTGGGGCAAAATTGGCGCGTTGTTGCACTTTTGGACAGGTGCACGTCAGGCTATGCGTGCTACACACAGCCTACGACGTAGCTACGTCAACATACAAAATATATAACATTGTTCTAGTGGTTTTTGGATATTTTTAACTTTAGCATCCACACCAGTTTTTTTTATTCCAAGCATGCGCTGAAGTTTTGTCGCCTGCCACTTTAAATTCCCAAGCTCTTTAAAGCAGATAGATTTTGATTGGCTGTCAATGTTTTTATTGTTCATCAGCTGGAAGAAAATAGCTGCTATTATTACATTTAAAACGATTTTTAAAACTATATATATATATATATATATATATATATATATATATATATATATATATATATATATATATATATATATATATATATATATATATATATATATATATATATATATATATATATATAGAGAGAGTTATAGTTATAGTCCTTGGTGTGAACTAGTTATGTGATGGGTGTCTGAATCATTTAATTGATGCTTTTGGTAGACCCGTTTACCTCCATTTCCTCCGTTCCAGCTTTTTTCTCTCCATCTTCCTGTTCTCCATTTCCCGGAGTCTTTTGTTCATCTTGATCAACCTGCATTTTGTTCTGTGAATGATTGAGAACAGATGGTGGTAACTTTACCCATGATGTAGAGCTGAGCAGTATGAATGCACTAACAACATAGAGTAATACAAACACCCAGGTCATGATGAGGGTGTGAGAGCAGTAGTGAGAGAGTAATATCCTGAAGCAATACCTCATTTTCTTTCTCTGTGCTCTGCTCTGTGTCCATGCTCTCCTCTTCCTCCTCAGATTTCTGCACCTCCACTAACGAGGCACTGGACACACTGAAGATGCCATGGATGTTCACTCGCACCTTCACCTTAACCTTAGAACTCTCGCCTGAGGCCTGGGGAACCACCTTCTGGATAACGTACTGGCCTGCACGACAGTTTTAGTGTATATGTTTACATACAAACTGTATTCATGACAAGTTTTACAAGATTGCACAGCAGATATAAGCTATGAGAAGAAAACAGGAATATTTGCCACCTCAATTGAGAAAGATTACTGGTCAAATAAATACATGTATTTTGTGGTTTAAGCAGCTAAATGAAGTCCTGTATACGTCAAAAGAGAGAATTCTGTTTTTTTCACCGGAATTCAGTTATGGCCTTTTGATTAAACTTTTTTTTTTTTTATTAAAAACATAAATTGATAAATCATTCACAATAAGATCAAAACATGCATTTACAAAACAGGCAAAATGTAATTCCAAATTTTTTTTTAAATGCAGCCCTAGTCTGTCTGAATACTTGATTCTGATTGGCTGGAAGGTGTGCATTAAAACAGTTTAATGCACAGGTAGTTCCAGTCAGTTTAAATCACCGTTCTGTAACATTCACCGTTCTTTTACTGAAGCACACAGACCACTCACACACAGAGATCGGAGATCGCAATGCGCACATGCAGAAACATTCTAGAGCGCAGAAACACATCAACGCTGCCCGCTACTTTTATCAATAAAATAGCCTCACTACTGTATCTCTACATTATATTTCTCAAAAACGAGGAGGTATCGTCACTGGTTTAGAATGAAACTCATTTCTCTCTCTTGATAATTAAATCAAATAAATACTACAACTCATTTATTCAAACAAATTGTTTAAAGGTGGGGTAAGTGCTTTCTGGTAACCGATGTTGATTTCAAATCACCAAAACAAACACAACGCTATTTTGATAGCTCCGCCCCACACATACGTACGTAACCCAGGCAACGACTATGGCGGAATCTGTTGTGCCGGCCGGCCGAGGGTATGAGGTCATCAATAAGTGAAAGCAATGCGTGTTACTATGGTAATCCAGGTCAAATGTTCAGTGAGAAAGTCATCCTTTACATCCCACAAACACAAACAGTTCTCATGAACAACTCGATAGCACGAGCACGACAGACCAACTAACGAACACATTACAATTACAACGTTTGCAACAGACAGTGAAGAGGTTTAGACACTCCAGGCTTATACGGTGAGCGCTCTCTTCTCCCTGTCATTAGTAGACATGCTATAAGTTTGTTTTGGTACTCGGCCAGAGACACCTTTTTAAAGCAGTTTTGAAATACCACTTACCCCACCCCCAATAAATCCCTTATTTATTTACTCATTTTTACTCATATACAGCACTTGGCGAGCGTTCCTTTTAAATGCGTTTGTGAATGTACCTATTGTGGGATCTGGATAAGGGAGCTCTTTAGGGCTGTTGTAATACGCATCCAAGGAGAATGGCTCTCTCCGGTAAAATGTCAACACTTTGGAGAAAGGCGCTGCGTGGTTCTTTGGGAACACCTCACAGTCGCTGAAATTAAAAAATGTAAGCGCATTGTAAATAAAATCATGTATTACTCTCAAGCACAATGACTGAAAAGCAAACTCGATCACACTCTCTGAATGCCACAGCTGATCGTACCCGAGTCCATCTTCAGCAGCAGAATTCCATTTCAGAGAGATGGGAAACGGAACCACATCCGTTATGGAGATCTCACGGACTTTAAAAGCAGGAGAGAGGATCGCGCACTGTGAAATCAGGAAACAGAGTCAGTGAGGGAGGGAAAAACACTAAAAGGTCACAAGTGCTATCAAATACAGTCTTGTTAAACTATTAGCACGGCTTTAGTCAGCAGAAGAAGCATAATCTGATGCATGACTGACCTGGAGGGCACATCCTCTGGCCACGGCCTCATCTGCATTCAGCGTCGTGCTTGGCTCCTTCCCAAAGAACTTGCCGATTCTTTCTTTGATGGCCGGCATTCTAGAGGCACCGCCCACTATTTCTACAGCATAGATGTCATCTTTTTTCAGATCTGCACAGAAAGAGGTGACAGACAGACAGGTGAATGAATGATTTATATGATGTACACTTTTTCTCCAAGAAAGGACCATTACTTACGAGCTTGTTCCAATAAACTGCGCAAGGGAGGTTCCACTCGGGCTAAAATATCAGCACACATCTCTTCAAAATGAGCCCTGCCACAGGAATAAAACAACATATAAGCTCAGAATGAACTACTGACGGATAAAATCTCTGATAAAGATCCTTTAATTGTGCTTGACTGGAATGAATGAATGTAACAAACATATATATATATATTTATATAATTAATAGATTCTATGTAGGCTTTTATTCACATATAAACACTGATCAATGAAAATGCGGAAAAACAGAGCTCATCAAGTATGGTAAACGGAATTACAAACATACACCATCCGGAACACTTAGATTAAACCGCTCGATTATTATGGATTACGTTTACATTATGGAATAGATTTACTAAACAGGGCAAATTAGCGTGAGAGTGCAATTCCAAAAAAACACAGATGGGAGTGGAAAATCCAGCGCGTGATCTACTGACAATCGGAAAATTAAAGAACACAATCTACCAAGAGCAATCTACCAAGAGCAGCGCAAATAGCGCCTGGTTTAAGACGTGCTTTTTTTGGGGCAGTAAATAATGGTGCAAACACCAGTAAATTGACGAGCACAAACCTTAGTAAATCACATTGCGTGATTCATTTAACCCTTGAAGACCTAGAACATTTTTGAGGCGCCTGACTTGCCTCTACTTTTCTTTGTTTTTCCTCACACATTCTAGCAGTTAGCATCAAGTGTCATGTATCATTTTAAACAGGAGAACATGAAGTTTCCATCTATTCCATCATTTGAAGTCCCAATTTTACATTTATTTAGTCTGAGAATGGATTCAATTAATAGAATTTTAAGAAAACCGGCAGCAAAAATGTGGTGTTTTTACTGTGAACTCAAACAGAACTTCGTGAAGTTTGGATTTTTTCCTTTAGAAAGTTAGACTTTGTGGTTTTCGACTTCCAGATGAAACTTTGGCTACATGTAACAATCCCTCAGCAAGTTATAGCCATTTATTATAATATTATTCTAGGCGTTTTTGAGAGAAAACAGGTGTATTTATTTTTTTATTAGATGAGTCCAAAAAAGTTCAGGGAGTAAAGTAAATAGAAAGATTGTTATATAATAACAAAACACTGAAACGGTGTAAAACACAAACTGCATACAAATAGAGAAATATACTGACTTGCTGTGCTGTGCTATTTGAGAGAGTGCTCTGCATGCGTTTATTTCGGTTTATTTTCATGCACGCAAATACACACCCACTTTCACGTTGTGTCAGAGAAACATGTGATTGGTGTTTCAAAAGACCAAACACTCTGTTTATTGGTTGAGTCGATGCCAGTTTAAATGAATCTGGGCATACTAATGATCAACAATAGTTTCTGTTTGGCTCAGGAGAACAACCCACATGCGTTTCCTTGACAAATCAATGCTGCAGATATTGATGACGCATCTACGCTCACTACGGAGCCTCTAAATAATCAATCGCGGGAAATGTGATATTATCCTCTTTATGGTGCATTTTACAGCATACAGATTGGATTAGCGGTTTAAAAGTTATTAAACATTTTAGAATAATAGTTATTTTTAGCCGCAGGCGGCTGTCTCGGTCTTTAAGGGTTAAACACTCTCCTCCCATACATTTTTGGAACGGGAAACTCCTACAAATGCATATGCAATAAGTTCAGCCGCAAAAATAACCCTGTCCACGCCATTTTAGCGCTAATTTTTCACTGCATGTTTTTTAACGCCAAAAGAGGGTTTGCGTTTTCCGCAAGCTGTTAGTACATATGGCCCCATGTCATTATGAACTTCTTGAAGCCGACTTTCAATGAAGTGGCAGGAATCTCAGATTTCATTAAAAAGATCTTCATCTGTGTTTCGAAGATGAATGAAAGTCTTATGGGTTTGGAACGACATGAGGGCGAGTAAATGATGACAGAATTTACATTTTTGGGTGAACTATCCTCTCAAGACTTGTAATGTAGCACACAAATCATGTTAATTTTAGTTGAATGATGCTTTCCTTGAGAGCAGTTTGGAAAAGTCATGAGGGTGTGTAAATGACGACAAAATGTACGATTTTGCAAGTGATTTCTTCAGTAACTGACTCTGTACCTGTTGAGTTTGCTTGAAACATCAATGTCGTTCATGAAACACTCGATGTTCAGCGGCAGGTCCGAGGAGTTGGCACTCATCAGCTTCTTGAGCTTTTCACATTCCTGGTAGAGTCGGACCAGAGCTCTGGGCTTGGACTTCACATCCAGCTTGTACTTCACTGCAAACTCGTCACAAAAATATTTGACCAGCTTCTCATCAAAGTATTTTCCTCCCATTTCAGCGTCAAAGGCTGTAGCAAGAATCTGTACGAGCAGGAAAAAAACATATTAGTCTATATTTCCACATACTCGTCATGATCACATCACGAGGGTTTAAATGTCATTGGTACGCACCTTAAGCTTGCCTTTATTAAAGGCACACACAGAGACCTGGTAGCCTGAATGGCCAATATCCACAAACACCACCGTCCTTGGCTTTTCCTCAGGAGCTGGAAGATCCTGCTTGTAGATCCCGTATGCCAGCGCCACTGCGTGGAAAAACAACAGATGTCATTTAAAGAGCACCTATCATGGCATTTAAAATGTTCCAAATATTGTTTTAGAAGTCCTCAACAACAGTTTTGCATGCATGCAATGACAAAAAAGACTTTAGTTTTCTTATAATATGCATTTATTTTTACCTGTTTTGACAGCGATTCTCAAATGATTCCTTTAGTGATTCACTTTTCAAAACCCCGCCTTTACGTGACGCTAATCTGCGGTGATTGGTCCGATGACCCAGTCAGTTGTGATTGGTATAGTCTGTGCAGATATTTTTGGTAGCGGAACGCCCATCAAAGTCTTATAGTGACAGTAATTTGTTAATATGTGTCATGAGTTATGAATATGAAAACCGCGTCGGTATCGTTTGATTGTAATATGAGCCTCAGCTGATCTCATTCATAAAAAAACTCCTCTATTCTCCTCACGAAGACTCGCGACGAATCAACATCCCTCAGGGCTTTTAGTTCAAAAGTGTGCAGATGAGGAGACATATTGATAGATTCTCATATGTCTGTGTCAAATTTCTAAACAGAGGACTATTTTTTATTCAATACTTCCTCAAAATGCGCAGTTAGCCTAATCATGAGCGATTGAGTCTCTTATGTGTTGTTTTCAATTCATACTGGCAGCCGGAGGGCGCTCTGTGCACATGTAGTCCATATACAGACAGACAAAGAAGATACCATGTGCCATAATAAAAGTCCATAATAAAAGCTTCCTGAGATCGCGAAACATACATTTGACGACTAATAAACACACAATCGTGACGATGTATGGTTTGTCTTCAAGCCACTTAGTCTTCAAATGCTCATCCTTGGGCAGATGAAAAGTTTGCTTTTGAGTCACACTTCAGAACACAGCGTCTCGTCGCCATGATGTTGTCTAGTTTTCACTGGCGTCTTGGAGCGCAATAAGTGGGCGTATCGTATTCAAATAACTTGACAAGTTGACGTCATCTAGTCAGAGAAAAAGCTTCGGCCTTCTAACGATTCTTAAAAATGACTCAGAGTCGACTCTTACTTTTGAAAGAAAATAACTATATATACGGTGCACTGTCATATTTCAAAATATGCAGGATGTTTTTGTCCACTTAGATCTGTTACACACTACATGAAAGATAAATTTCAAAATTCCATGATAGGTGCTCTTTAAGAATGGAAAAATTGGTGGGTTGCAACTGAAACGGCACATTAAACCATGAACAACTCACCTGCAGTGGTTTCATTCATGAGTCTCAGACAGTTGAGTCCTGCAATCTGAGCCGCATCGATGACGGATCTCCTCTCAGCATCGGTATAGAAGCAGGGGACCTTAGAAGACGGGATGATTTTAGACAGCATTCAGAGTATTTATGGTCTCTAAGGTGGAGGTCTGTCTCCAATAACTCATTTACAGAAAATGAAAGACTGGGAAAAAATAACCATGGATGACTTGGTCTGCAAATCCGCCAATTATAAGCAGCATGACTGCATCTTTCTGCTTATCTTAGAAGATATTTAGCCGTATTCAGACGGGACTAGGAGGAGGTTCGAGAAATTTGCAGAAGAGGATACAGAGATTTCTATTTCAACAACGTACTTTGCGATTTTAATCCCGTACAAATCTGCCAATACTGCACAAAACCGAAGCAAAAATTCCAGAGCAAATTACTAGGCTACGTATACACTAATCCGGAGACATTTGAAAACACATCCTTTTCTTTATGTTGTGGCCTTCCGTGCACATTGAGACATTGTTGTCCTGTGAAAACCGAGCTTTGTGAAGAGACTCCCAAATGGATAAACGTGAAAAATACATTTTCGTGCCATGAGATCTCACGATATTAAAATGTGACGAGATTTCTTGAGTGAAAAGCTCTCGCGATAAAGCCACGACGGAGTGTGAGAGTTAAATTAGCATTGAATATGCCACCGCTACGTTTAGATTACATTACGGTTCCAACCACGGCACCGCCTCCACTGTCCATTTGCTTTTTTTATAGAAATAAAAACCATTTAATTCAGTTGAATAATGGTTGCTTCAATTGTAAATGTCTGCTCTGCTGAGTCACACACAGTGCAGCAGGAATCCCTGTTCACTGATCACGTGACGAGAGTAAGGCGAGATGACTGACAAGACCATGGCGGAGGATTCATTGCGCTACAAAGCCTAATCATCTGATAAATATCTTGAAATCTTATCTTGTAGAATGCACGCTCAGCACCACAGCTCCCTATATACAGAGTATGTGCAATCCCGAAAGGCGAGCTCCCTGATGCGCACAAATTAGACTATGTCCAATAGCGCGTCTCCAAATATCAAAGCTATCTTAGGCTGGACTGTGTAGTTGTAACCACCTCTTAGCGCTGGTCTCTGTTTGCACTTTGAATACTGAGAGAGTACTTTGATTATGGTTGCACTTATTGTTTGCACTCAATAAGACTAAGAAAAAAAACTGTTATTTATTTTTGTTATTTATACTGTTTTTATTTCTATGTTCAATATGTGGAATTAGGAGGTCACACACAGCCTCAGTCAGAAGTTCTGGAAGCTCATAATTCATGTACAGGATGAAATCATACAGGAGAGAAGCCAGTTTACAGTGCTTGTATACTGTTGTCTTTCAATGCATATGACAATTCATACTCAGAAAGTATAACTGAAATGACATTCATTAAAAGATGATTAGTTAAAACATTTCAAAATGCACCTATTTTTCCAGTCAAGATTTTTGTCATTGAGGATTTCTTAAAAATACTGCGCACAAGTCTCATCTCGTTCTCGTAAACACAATCTTGTGTCTCGTCACACCCCTAAGGTTTAGTCATGTGACATATTGTACCACTAGATGTCTATGTTTATACCAGTATGTGCCTGCCATGTGCTATTCTCCCTCTGCGTTGGTAAATATACTACGTTACTACGTAGTCTTCATATTACAATCCTGCAAATATGACAGAACATTTTACTTGCAATTGCTGGCCCTCAAACATATATAGGTATGTAGTGTATAGTATAGTGTGAGAACTTTGTTATGTCTGGTCTCTCTGTATAATCTCAGTGAGCTTTTATGATGTTTTGCACATTTTTCCATTCCACTGCGCTTCTTTTACATTGTTTTTCGCACTAGACAGACATCTATAAAAACACGGTGCTCAAGTTAAAAGAACGTATCTCTAGGCCTCAGATTTTAATCGTTCCACTGACCTGTCTCATGCTTTTGAAGGGTCAGTTCACCCACAAATGTATAAATAATAAAGACTCGCCCTCATGTTGTCCAAACCCGTAAAACATACGTCCATCTTCTGAACACAAATGAAGATCTTTTTGATGAAATCCGAGAGCTTTCTGTTCCTCCATTGACAGCTACGCAACTACCACTTTCAAGCCCCAGAAAGGTAGCAAAGACATCACGTAACGACGTGAACACGCTCAAATACATTTTGGGTGAACAAACCCTTTGACAGCAAAAACCTTTCAATATGAACAGCATTCAGTGAAAAAGTAATCATGGAAATGTCTAAGACTGGCCATTTTATTATCAGCGTCAAGTAAGACGCATCTATAGTTTTCTCTGCTCAGTTACGTGGGTCATTATAAGCAGCCACTTCAATAATTTTGTTTGTTTTTGTTTACAAATTATTAAATTAAAACTACAAAAATAATTCATTAAACGACATATACATCATATGTGATGCACGCAACCACAGCACATGACCTCCTGTAATGTAACGCCCACATCTAGAAGGAATTGTTACTTTAGCGATTTTAAACTCACAGAGATGACACAGTCTGCAACGGGCTTCTTGAGGGCACTCTCAGCAGTCTCCTTGAGTTTGGTGAGGAGCATCGCAGTGACCTGTTCAATGCTGAACACCTTCTCCTCCTCCATGTACATCACCTACAACAACACCAGAGAACATACGACAGCTAGAGGACAGAAACTGCTCACAAACATTCACACATTTATTGAACAACAGAACTCTGTGCTTGGCTTTACAAGAAGGCTTTGCTGCCAAAACTAGACCTTTAAACAATGCTGGCACAGTGTGACCAGTTATCGCACAAGATGTTGTGTTTTGCAAATGGCAACTGAATCTCAGTTTGCTTGATCGCATGTCACTTTCAGCTACCTTTATGCCCGTTGTGCCCGATGGCATCTGTGCCAGGTCATAAACGAGACTGGATTTCATGTTCTGGACAAAAGGATCTGAGAATGCCCGTCCATGGAAACGCTTGAATCCTTGGACAGTGTTTTTGCAGTTGGTGACCATCTGTGTTTCAAATGAGACAGGGGGAAAAAAAGCATGCATGATTACAAACATGAAGACTGTATGAAGGCAGCTTTAATGGATACATAAATAAATCTTGTCTTTTAAGAATAAATCACATACCTGGCTTTTTGCTGCAGCTCCAATGGAGCGATTTCGTGGTCCAAAAGACACACATGCTCTGAAATGACAAACACAGATGGCCAAACATTATGACAAATTACTGTCCTAGGATAATCAATAATTATTTATTAATTAATCAATATGTATGGATGAATATTAATCGATGAATCACATCCAAAATAAAAGTTTGTGTTTACGTAATCTATGTGTGTGTACTGTGTGTGTATAATTATTATGTATATATAAATACACACTCATTCATGCATATTACTGAAGAAATATTTGCATATATACACACATATACATATATATACACATACATACACATACATACATACACATTATATATATATATATATATATATATATATATATATATATATATATATATATATATACAAATAAAATAAAACCAATTTGAACATCTGAATATAAATCAACCTGCTGTTTCTCAAAATCTACTCTAATTAGAAAGTGCCATGGTTTATAAACATAATAGTATGGTGATAACGGTTCTTTTTTTTGTAAGTACCATAGTATTTGAATATTGCAATCACGTAGCAGCACAATGGTATTAGTCGCTCTGCCGTCTAGGGAGGCTCCTCACTGTCAGATCTGACTGTCACAGACAGAGAGCCATTAAACAGCCGCTTTCCGCGGTCACACATCTCAGTTAAAGGTTGGCCTGCTCACTACTGTGTGTGTATTTGTGCAATAGATGAGTAAATAAAGCAGACTCACGGTGTGCATCGGTCGCTGTATTCATTGGCCACAGTCTCGATTCCTCCGGCTCGAGCTACCGCTACATAGCAGTTCAGAAAACCCACGTCAAAACCCACTACTGACATCTTAAAAACAATGTGATTGCTCAAATACTATAAGCCCGAACACAAATGTGGACTAGATGATCGACCTGTAAAATGTGAGAAGTAAATAAGACGGGTTTAATTCATTATTCTACTGTAACTTCTTGGAGGAATGAGGCTGCGGATGATATATACGCCGCTCACGAGAAAACAGGACCCCTTCCGGTTCAAGGCGGATCTAAAAGGTCCAACACAAAGGTTCTCATCTGAATCTCTTTGAATTTCACTTCTGGGCTTACATTTTTTTAGTGAACTGTACATTTAGCGATTCATTGGAAATTCTTTTAAATATTAAATATATTTAAATATATATGTCTACATTTAAGTTTTCAAATGTATCCTATGGCTCTGAACTCTAAGCACATAGTAAGTATGTTTTTCCTTTAGGACTGGTCATAACTATTTTAAAGTCATTCATATTCCATAAAAAAAAATTATTAACCATTGGCTAACTGCTTCAGATAATGCTTATATTTACGCAATTGGTCCCTAATTTTACACAATTCTAAAACCGGATCTCAAAGTAGGGAATGTTTGGTGGACCTTTTCTTTGAACTTGAACTCATTTGTGACGGCGCTGACCCGGATGTTCGGATCACACGCGCCTCACAGACAGCAGCTGTCTCGTGATGAGGTCTCCGTGCTGTATTCTCACTCGCACCAAAACAATAGTACAAAGATTATCCAGACACGCTCTTCCACGCGTCTACCGTATTTATCACAGTCAGGCTTTGCGATGCTTTTGCACAGGTCATTCACAGAGCTCGAGACCATATTACATCACAACTCCCATCTTCTATGTCAACGCATCTCCTCACATTGGCCATGTGTATTCAGCTGTCACTGCTGACTGCCTGCACAGATTCAAGCTCTTACAGGGATACAACTCCAGATTCGCCACAGGTACGGTTTACACATTGTCTAATTGTATTGCATGACTGAAAAAAGTTAGACACTAACACCAGGGGACTCTAATCTTACAAGTTAGTCATGAATCCTCTGGTCCTCTTCGTTTAGGGGTCACACTTGGCTCCTTCGCGGTCAAAAGGGGCCAACGCCTTGAAATGTAACCTTTTTTTTTCTTGCAGGAAACCCAATGTAATATATTTTTGTTTAATACTATTTTTCCATATGAGGGGATTTTACGATACTATGCAATATGGATAACATTTTTATTAGCCAATTTTCTATTATATATTTTAAAAATTTTCAATTAAAGCAGTGTTCAAATAGAGAAGGCATTTAAAATCCAATTTTTAATGTAGATTAGTGTCATCTGATGGGAGTAAAGTAAGAAAAACTTCTGTAATGCCATGGTGTAACCCAAGGTGTCCAATCCTGCTCCTGGAGGGCCACTGCCCTGTAGAGTTTAGCTTCAACCCCAAATGAAACACAGCTGAACCCACTAATCATGTGTCCATTTGGCACTCTTGACATTTTAGAGTGTCACCCCTTCATTGCTGTGGCTTATTTGTAGTTTGTACCACCAAAAATCCGAATTTCCTATGTCAGTCATTCTTGACCACGAAGGAGCCAAGTGTGGCTTTTTTCCACCGACCCTTTAACAGTATCCGAATCATGTCCATGATTTTTTTTGTGTTCACATAGCTAATGCGACAAGTCACCATGTGTCATCCCATTCAGATGAAGCAATAAATTAAACAAATTCAAAACGTAAAATCTTTCGGTCATTTTTGACCGAAGAGGCCCAGAGGATTAAGATTGCTAATAACTTTGTCAGTTACATACAAAACATAGATTGGTCTAATTTAATACCAAAAAGTAAGACTGGTTACTAGCTGCTAGTTGGCCTCTGTCCATCATGGCCTCTTAATCATCCCCATATACTGATTGGCTTCATCACTCGGTCTCCTCTCCACCAATCAGCTGGTGTGTGGTGGCCGTTCTGGCGCAATATGGCTGCCGTCACATGCTGCACATTGGTGGTTGAGGAGATTCCCCCCTCCTATATGTAAAGCGCTTTGAGTAACCAGAAAAGCGCTATATAAATGTAGCAAACTATTATTAAGAAGCTCTTAAGACACCGTCTTAACATTATGGCTGTTTATGCAACTGGCTCCAGAGATCAGTATGTTGATGTGAGGTTGTTTATGTGCTCTGCAGGTACAGATGAACATGGTCTCAAAATCCAGCAGGCAGCGAGCAATGCTGGGAAAGACCCTCTGAACTTCTGCACTGAGGTATCAGAGAGTTTTAAGCATGTTTTCCAAAGATGTGGTATTTCATACACGGACTACATTCGGACAACAGAGAAAAGACATCGGCAGACCGTTGAACACTTCTGGACTGTTCTCCATAGCAAAGGCTTCATCTACAAAGGCACTTATGAAGGCTGGTACTCCACTCCAGATGAAAGTTTCCTTACTCCAACTCAAGTCACTGACAGAACAGACTCGGAGGGAAGACGGGTCAAAGTATCCACTGAGAGCGGCCACAAGGTACCATCCGTCCTGTTCTTGAATTATAGCCTGTGCTTCTCTGTCGGTGGAATGCACCATCTAGAACAGGGGTCGAAAGTGCTAGCGGGTCCATAGAAAAGTTTAGGATTTGATGATATTAAAATAAATATTAAAATACATAATAGATTAAAATAAATATATAAATAAATGCATAACATTATATTAAAATTATTTTAAAATAATTAATTTAAAATATCTTGACTGGCTAAATTGAGAATGTTTTTGTTTCAAACAGAGATCACAATTCTGAACAAACTAAACAAAATAACTTTACTAGAGGTTCTGACAAATGTGAATTGCTGCAGTCTATTTTAAATGTTTAATTAATGTAAACGAATTAAGAAAAAATCTTTTTGAATAAATGCGCCCAATTACTACTCAAAACTAGCCCAAAACAAGCCCAATCGTGTTTCTCTGGTAAAAATCGCATTTGGGGGGTAAAATATGTCTTTTTGGTAGGGCTGCCTGCTAAAATTCGCAAATCCCGGGGCAAAATATTACATAATTGGGGTCGCTTCAACCCGCGGATATGAAAAACAGCCCGCGGCAACAGTGTTTGAAGTAGCCCGACTTGGCAACACTGGGGTGCGCGCATGTGGGCAGATCCTGTAGCAAAAGCGGTGGTAGCCATGGTAGCGAGAGAGAGAGAGAGTGACAGTCGCCTAAGCCAATCACTTGTTTCGGCCCGAACGAAAATAATGAGCTGTGTTTATTGCAGATTAAAAAGTCTAGAGTCACTAGATTTTTATACTCTCTTTTTCAGAGTACTTAAATTTTAATTATGTATTGACATATAAAGAAAGTTTAAACAAATTTGGACAAGTGTTTTAGATCATTCTTACCTACCCTACCTTTAAATTGGTTATTTATTTAGTTTAAATGTTTTTTTTTTCATATTAGGGACATTCATTGCAGTTGCACCACATGACTTGTGCAATTAAGTTTACATGTTCTACTTGGATACCTGTATTAGCTTTTGCTAGCATGCCCGTATATTGAGTTTTTAAATGCAATAAAGAAGTTTATGATGAAATAGCATTTTCCTAGTTTTACATTGGTTGTACCACCTGACATGGAAAGTGTACCAACCTACCCAGTACCCACACTTATATTTTACCAGTATTTGAGAGATCTAGTACAAACCTTTTCTCTCTCATATAAAGTGATACTTTATATGAAGTTATTCTAAAAAGGAAATTATATAAAAAAAAAAAGAGGAAATAATGTGCATATTTTGTGTCCAATTGCATTGTCATTGACCCATTGGTATAGCATATAGTACACAGATGTAAATGAGGTCTTTACACATTAAAACATAGCTGCCTTTTAAATTTTATGACGGCAGTCCATCTCATGATGATCATATTTGTGTCATTTGGGTCTGTGTCATCTAAAAGATTGAAAACCCCTGATCCCCTGGCTAATTGACACCTCCGTTAGTCAGGCATGCAGTTATTGGCCAGTAATCTTAAAATGGTCAAATAGTATTTGGTTATATCAGTCTATTACTAGTGTTGACCTAACCAGACTCTTTTAAAGTTCTTCAAAGTGGCACAAGATAATTTCTCTATCCTCATTGACAGGTGGAGTGGATGAAGGAGGACAATTACATGTTCCGCCTATCGGATTTTCGCACCGAATTGCTTCATTGGCTTCGATTAAACCCAAATATCATCCAGCCTGTGAAGTTTCACCACCTGGTTCTTCAGTGGCTGGAGGACGGTGTCCCAGATCTGTCAGTATCTCGTCAGAAAAGCCGCCTCCAGTGGGGTATTTCAGTCCCTGGAGATGCAGAACAAGTCATCTACGTGTGGTTGGATGCTCTGGTGAACTATTTGACCGTTGTTGGTTACCCACAGAACTCCCAGTGGTGGACAGCTGTCCATCATGTTGTCGGTAAGGACATTCTTAAGTTTCACGCGATATACTGGCCGGCGTTTCTCTTGGCTGCAGGATTACCTCTTCCTCAGATGATATTTGTGCACTCTCACTGGACGGTGGAAGGAAAGAAAATGTCCAAGAGTCTTGGGAACGTGATCGACCCATTGGACGCCATGGAGAAGTTCACTGTGGATGGCCTGCGCTACTTCCTTCTGAGACAAGGGGTTCCTGACTCGGACTGTGACTATTATGACGATAAAGTCATAAAGATGTGCAACAGTGAGTTAGCGGACGCTCTCGGTGGGCTTTTAAACCGCTGCACTGCGCCCTCGCTCAACCCCAAACAGGTTTATCCTCAGTTCTGCAACACCTGCTTCCCAAAGGAACCGTCTGACGGGCTCGGTGGAAAAGCCGTCTCAGAGGACTACAGAATGGTGGAGGCCGTATCTGCGCTTCCGGTCTTAGTAGAGCAGCACTTTGAGAATCTGCACATATATAAAGCACTGGAGGCCGTCAGCGCATGCGTGCGGATGACTAATGCGTTTGTCCAAAGACATGCACCGTGGAAGCTTGACCGGAAAAATCCTGGAGACCAGCAGTGGCTAGACACAATCCTTCACGTGTCTTTAGAGTGCCTCAGGATATATGGGATACTCCTGCAACCCGTGGTGCCAGATCTTGCAGACAAAATTTTGTCTAGGTTGGGAGTCATGCCTGAGGAGAGAAGCTGGGATTCGCTCAACTTCCTGGTGAAATATGAAGGAAGAGACTGTGGTTTAGAAGGAAGAACGCTGGGTCCTGACTTGGGAGTGTTGTTTAATCGCCTTGAGAGGACCCAAGTGAAAGGGAGGACGCCCAAAATGGGAACACAACACAAGTCAAAATCTTAATGAATACTTGAGCTTACTTGAAGTAGTTCTAACCAGGATTCAATTTAGTACTAAAAGATAACGGTGGTAAATGGTGTTGGGGTACCATGAATGGAGATCATCATAGACATTTGAGCAAACAATGATTTAAAGGATAAGTTCACCCAAAAATGAAAATTCTGTCATTTACTCACCCTCATGTTGTTCCAAACCTGTGACACAACTACCACTTTGATACTTCAAAAAGTTCTTAAAGAGATTATAAAACTAATCCATATGAATTGAGCGGTTTAGTCCACATTTTCTGAAGAGAATCGATCACTATTATGATGAACAGATTGAATTTAGGCTTTTAAATTACATAAATATTCATCAACGCACACATCAGTTGTGGTAAAAGGAAGCTCAAGCATGTTCACTTAATGTGCCAGAAACAATGAAGTTCATTCTCGTGTTACGCAGCACGTTTGAGCTTCAGCAAGAGGTTTGTTATGCGTTGAGCTTCGGTTTATGTTTGCTGATGAATGTTTGTTAATAAAAACCTTAATTCAATCTCTTTATTAACTTTTTAAATGACACTGCCAGTAGCGTAGCTGTCAATGGAGGAACAGAAAGCTTCATTTGCATTCTGAAGATGAATGAAGGTCTTACGGGTTTGGAATGATACGAGGGCGAGTAATTAATGACAGAATTGTCATTTTTGGGTGAACTTATCCTTAAAGGTCACACTCTATAATCTTTCGACAATGTACGACAAGGCATAAAAAGTGACATGATTTTTTTTAATGAGAAATACACGAAACTGAAAAATTGTACAAATTGAAATAAAATAAAAAGAAAAGTTGCAATATTTTTATAATTTCCTGTACTTCTTTTTACATAAACTCTTTCATTGTTCACCTCGATGTTTCACAGAACAAAGCATCTATGACTTTCAGAAATGCATGTCTGAAAAACAATGTTTGACTCTACTTTAGATACGGCCCGGTGGGCTTCTTTCAGGCGCAGGGATCCTCATCTCAGAAAGGTCCGCTTGTGGACAAAACTATTCTTTACCACCGCTAAAATTCATTCACACTCTCAATAATATGAGTTGGTGTTCTGTCCAGGTTGAGTATCTAGCAAAAGGAAAAAAAAAAAAAGAATTTTAGTACAGAAATGATATTTTTTCTTTGCATTATAAAGAACAGTACTAATGATGAAAACTTTAGTACATTCTAAATTCATACATTTTGTATGTAAAGTAAATAGAGCTACTTCTAAAACATCTTTTAAAGCCCAAAATGTACTCCATTTTTCACGCATACACTAGGATATGCACACAATTGTCAGTTGCCTGATCAGTTGGTCCACCAGGTGGCTACACTGGCCCAGCCCAATGTCTTACAAACAAAGTGCGGGAGACCACAATAACAATAGACGGCCATGTTGACAAGCACTTGTGCGATCTGCGTATGAACATTTTCGTGATTCACCAATACCCTACGCAAAAATCACATACTCTGGGTGCCTTATAATCATGTTAAGATTTCATTGTCTACATCGATATATATTAAATATGATATTATTATTGTAAATAACATATGCAATAAAATGCTGCATTATAGCTTGAGCAATGAGGTTTCTCTGTATAACAACGCAGATACACGCATGTAGAGCTGGCTAATAAGAGGCCTGTATTAAACGTTTATTGGGTTTTAACTCGTTTTGAGGATGGCACACTTAGCATTGCGTGCTTCAGGCAACAACATGTTTTTGAACCACATCATATTCATATGTTTGCAAATGACTAACCTGGGGCATGTGGTCGCCCGTTTAGAATACTCCAAACTCATTTCCATTAGAACGAGGTTAAGAACAAATTAATGTGTTCAGACAGAAATTTGAGCAGTTTTGTGAGTACAAAAAGCGCAGACACTTGACAAGGACGAAACTTTCTAGTGCACATGTGTCGTACTGCGTTTGTGCATGCTAACAAATGGAGTACATTTTGAAAGGCTGTAGACGTACGCTAAAAAGCGTTCACGTCAAAACTAAACCCTGGGTTTAAACTGTTCTTAACTGCCAGTCGAGGTTAGTGCAAAACAGACAGATAAGGTATGTGTGATGACCCAGATTGCCAAAAGGGCTTCTGACTGATGTGATTATTTTGCCAGTCATTTTCATGCATTTATAGAAAGATACAAGGATTTATGTTGATTAGGGGTGTGACGAGACGAGACACGAGATTGGGTTCACGAGACAAGATTTTTTACATAGCATTTTTAAGAAATCCTCTATGATGAAATACATGACTACAAAAAACATTTCAAATGCACCTGCAAACAATTTAACTCATCATCTTGTAATGAATGTCATTTCAGTTCTACTTTCTGAGTATGAATTATCATATGCAGTAAAAGACAACAAGCACTGTAAAGGTTTTGCCAAAAACTCAACTGACTGGCTTCTCTCCTGCACGATCGTCTCTTCAGACCTCAGAACTGCACGAGCTTCTTTTGACCTCCTAACTGAACTCCTCTCCTTCCCAAAAAATTGATCAGATATTAAGTGCAAACAATAACCATAATCAAAGTACTCAATATTCAAAGTGCAAATAGAGACCAATTTTTTCTTCAAGCGTGATACAGGGCTCAGAGATGGTTACAACAAGCTTTTATATTGGGAGATATTCCCGCGCCTCAGGGAGCCGCTTTCAAACAGCGGTAACGTATTGAAATCGTGTTCGAATGCGCGCTCCCGTTTATTTTCCCTTTCGCGATTGTGCGTACTCTGGGATAAGGGAGCGGTGGTGCTGAACGCACATTTTAAAATATATTAGTCTGACGCTTCTGCTGCGCAACGAATCCTCCGCCACGGTCCAGTCCACTAACATGTAACACTCGTAACACACACACTCAATGTCTTCTCGTCACGTGATCAGTGGCAGTGCTGCGCACTAGGTAAACTCGAACAGCTCATGTTGGATGAGCTGATAGAATTGAAGCGACTGTTATCCACTTGAAGTAAATTGTTTTTATTTCTATAAAAAACAAAACTACAGCGTAATGTAAACGTAGCGTTGGCATATTCTATCCTAACTTTACCCTCACACTCCGTCATGACCAGGTCAAGATAAAATTACACGAGACAGCTTTTCACCTCGACGCGAGATCTCGTGGCACCCCTAATGTTGATATTGTCCAATATCCTGCCATGAGCATTTGAAAACGTTTGGGAGGGCAGTGTATATGCAGCAAAAATTGCTGTTTGAAAGGGAGTAATGTAAAGATTCAGGCATACTTGAGAGCTGCTGCTGGAGCTGTCTGACCAGTGCTGCCGTCTGTTGCTGCTGCTGGGTTTGCTGCATGCCTTGCCGTGGGAACTGGGACAAAATAAAACGACACAGAATTAAATGTCTAAAATTCCACAGAGTAAACCAATAAGCCACAAGTGGCTGCTAGAATGGTTTTATAATTACCACTTTTCAGTATGCATTTTAAAAGTACACAACTGCAGATTGTTCGGGGACGGTGTCATACCATGGGCTGCTGCGGGGGCAGAGGCTGCATGCCCAGGGCCTGGGCGGGGGGCTGGCCTGCTGCCACCTGCTGCTGCTGCTGCTGCTGAACCTGCTGCTGCTGCGGCACCTGCTGCTGCTGCTGCTGTTGAACCTGCTGTTGCTGCTGCTGAACCTGCTGCTGCTGTTGCACTTGTTGTTGAACCTGCTGCTGCTGCACCTGCTGCTGCACCTGCTGCTGCTGAAGACAAACACACAATTACAACATTACAGGGGCCACTAGAAAGCCAGCAAGCATGCATTATGCTTTCTCTTGTTGTGCAGAATTCACCCAAACATATTGTATCCCACAATGCAATATGATCGACTTTGGGTGTGTGTGCGTGCATTAGAGGAAGAATACCTGACCTGAGCCCGATGGGACCCGTCGGTAACCGCCGGGCCGGGCCGGTTTCGGACAGATATTTGATGTTCGGGTCGGGCACGTCAGCGTAATAATCGCGTGATGGAAACTTTGATGGATGGATTATGTAAATAGATCCCATGTTGCAGTTTAGTAGCCATACAGTTTTCAAGAAAAATGGTAAGAGTGATTTTCATTTCAATAAGCTGCATTTGTGTTACGTTAATGTTTTGTTCTGTTAGCTTGGGCCATTTTTGGTAGACCTTTGTTAATTTAGGGCGTTTTCACACTTTTCACACAGTCCGCAACAAGGTCCGAACCGAAGTTCATGTTTTGATACATTTTATAAATTCGGTCAGTTTTGGTTTGGTTTCACATTGCAATTATGTGAGCGCACTAAAGAACTTTACATGACACACTTGCGTCCACTCGTCATCATCTATGTGGGCGGCATCTGGACATTGATTGGTTTGTAAACGGACGTGCGTCTGACGTCAGTGTCTTTGAAAAGAATGAATGAACAGATGCATATCGTTGCCACTATTGAACAGTGCGCATTGCTTGACTATTTTCTTTTCGTTATGTTTAAAAGTGGACATTTCAAGCTTTATATACACATATTTCTCATGTTTGTGAGACAAGTAGCCTGCTGAGTTTCGGTTAATTTGAGACACGCTCCAGTTCATGTGGAAAGCATGTGATCGCTCCCGCGATTATTGTCTGCTATAGACTAGTTGCTTCTTATTTATTAAATTCAGGCAATTATCTGATTAAACGTTGATTAAAATTAAGATACAATTTATACGAAACGAAATTCACATTAAAGAAAGGCTTTCGAAGCAAAATCATACAAAAAATTTCAAAATCATTTCTGACCTTCTGTCTTCTGACAGATTGCGCATCTTTTCACTTTTCATAATCAATGTAGCCTAGATGAAATTTAAAAATAACATTATAATATTTAAAAATATACAGGAACTTCCTGTAAATGGTCTGAAAGTACGAACCATACAGAAAATGCTTTCACACTAGAAACGAACCGAACCTTTGTTCAGTTTGATCCGGACCGAGACTACCTCTTTTCGTCGGACCAAATTTAGTCTGTTTGGTCCGGACCGTGGTACGGGGGAGGTTTCACACCTGCAATTTTGATTCGGACCAAACTGAAAAATCCGAAAATCCGGACCAAACAAGGTAGGTGTGAAAGCGCCCTTAAGTTCAATTGGCTATTTGATTGGGCCTGGTGTTAACATGTGCTTTGTTGCCAGGTGTGCGCGCTGATGCGCTCATCTGTAAACATTTCAGAATGCCTTCCAACAGTTGCTTAATAAAAGCGGGCTTTCCACACAAACAAGCATACATCATTAGTGTGAGAGAAAAAAAAGAAAAGATTTGAACTGTGTCGGGCTCGGTTACTGCTCTGTGGGACGCAGGCCGGGCTCGGACAGAAAAATGCGGCCTGTTCCACACTCTAGTGTGCATGTACGTACTCTGAGAGCTGGATGCTGTCTTATCAGCTGCTGCTGTTGCTGCTGCTGGGCTTGTTGTTGTTGTTGTTGTTGCTGTTGTTGCTGCTGCTGCTGCTGTTGCTGTTGCTCCATCATCTGATTAGGCCTCATGTTGGGGTGCATGCCCTGTGGTCCCAAGTGACCTGGATGCATCATAGGCGTCTGCTGCATGGACTGATGGGAGAATCTGAGACAGATGGCGAAAGTTGAGCGGATTTGTTTTACACAGCTTATTATGTTATTAAGCAGTGGAAAAGAACTCAATGCCGTGCATGCGCTGACTGACACACAGTGTAAGCATGTGCGCAGAAAGCCACGTCTCTCAGCATGCGATCGCAAATTCAGTTCTCCTTCACGTCTTATTGCACTTGAACGGTCAAATACACACAAAATGATGTCAAAATGCCCATCGTGTGAAGTATTCATGCAAACACAGCTGGTTATGTCTCAAGTGGAAGTAAACATTTGGGTGTAAACCGGATGTGTATCAGTATAATGGATCCATGCATTTGGTCTTAAAGTTACAGCAGCGTAATAAACCTACCTGCTACTCTTTGACATTCATGTTAATGTGAGAAGAAAAAATTATTTGCTCTTGACTGAATAACTTTTTTTAGCTTTAATAACAATACATTTATATTCATTTCATACAGTGAAGACTGTGCTGAAGTTCTGTACTAATTCGAACTACATGTTAATTAAACCTATTGTACCTGAATGTTTAATTCATATTTTTGTTATATGTGACCCTGGACCACAAAATCAGTCATAAGTCGCACGGGTATATTCGTGGCAAAAGCCAACAATACATTGTATGGGTGAAAATTATCCCTTTTTCTTTTATGCCAAAAATCATTAAAGATCATGTTCCATGAAGATACTTAGTAAATTTCCTACCGTAAAAAATAAATAAATAAATATATATATATATAAATATATATATATATATATATATATATATATATATATATATATATAAATATTATTAGTAATATGCATTGCTAATGACTTCATTTGGACAACTTAAAATGTGATTTTCTCAATATTTAGATTTTTTTGCACCCTCAGATTCCAGATTTTCAAATAATTTTCAAAAATGGACCCATATGACTGGTTTTGTAGTCCAGGGTCACATTGTATTTGTCTACTGTTTTTACTGTATTCTTTAAAATATATATATATATTTTAATAACTTAAATGAGATAATAAAAACACAAAATAACTATATTGTGATATATATCGTTAATGTGAAATAAAACTTCTCATATTGTGAAATAAGAATTTGGTCAAGTCGCTCATCCTAATATGATACCATCATTTAGCAAATCTGATTAATAGAGGTGCCTAAAGAGGTGTGTGACTGACCTTTGTGTGTTCTGCATTGGATGTCCGTATGCTCCAGGAGCCTGCTGATGGACATAGCCACTCGGCCTCTGCTGCATCTGCCTAAGAGGATCCACCATGCCAGGGTTTGTGCCAGGATGTCCTCCCTGGAATCCCTGGTTACCGTACGAGTTAGGAACTATTCCAGCTGTCTGAGAGGGGTGTGGCTGAATCCCCATGTGTGCGCCGTAGGGGGTGTAGCCCTGGGACATGTTCTAAAGACAGAAACGTGACACTACTGGGTTATCATCTCTGGGTTTCAGTGAAGGCTGAATAGTCAAATCAACACTGCAAATGTGTCAAGTGGCTGTAAATGCACAAGAACTTGCCTGTGCCGGCTGCATTGATGGATACTGTTGATTGGGTGCCACTTGTCTAATCTGCTGTCCAATTATATGATTATGATTCCCCTGAAAAGACCAACAAACAAACATACATGCCTACCCTTTACAGAAAATTCTATTGAATTTAACATTCACACTATAAAGGCAAAAACTAGATAGTGCTTGCATGTGCTGCCAGGGTGCTGCAATGTAGTTGCTAAAGGTGCTCTGAGTGGTTGCTAGAGCATGCTGTGAGCAGGTGCTTCTAGGTGGTCACTAACTGTCTGCTTAAAGGCATAGTTCACCCAAAAAATGACATTTCTGTCATTTAATTACTCACTCTCATGTCGTTCCAATCCTGTAAGACCTTCGTTCATCTTCGGAACACAAATTAAGATATTTTTGATGAAATCCGAGAGCTTTCTGACCCCACATAGACAGCGACAGAACGACCACTTTCAAGGCCCAGAAAGGTAGTAAAGACATTGTTAAAATAGTCCATGTGACTCCAGTGGTTCAAACTTAATGTTATGAAGCAACCAGAATATTTTTCGTGTGCAAAAAACAAACAAACAAAAATAAAGACTATTCAACAATGTCTTCTCTCTCTTTCACTCTCTTACACTATTCACACAGTGCAGCGCTTCCTAGTTCTACGGCAGAGCGCTGGCTCACTATTGGCTGAGCACCATATGCATGCGTTGTGGTGCTTACGTGAATCGCGTAGGGGAGTGACACAGAGCAGAAGAGATTGTTGAATTAAGTAATTTTTGTTTGTTTTTTGTCCACAAAAAAGTATTCTCGTCGCTTCATAACATTAAGGTTGAACCACTGGAGTCACACAGACTATTTTAACGATGTCTTTACTACCTTTCTGGGCCTTGAAAGTGGTCGTTGTGTTGCTGTCTATTTGGGGTCAGAAAGCTCTCGGATTTAATAAAAAATATCTTAATTTGTTTTCCGAAGATGAGCGAAGGTCTTGCGGGTTTGGAACGACATGAAAGTGATTAACTAACCCTTTGTGACATATCAACCTTCCAATAATACTGTTTCTGGCTCCAAGCCTCTACTGTTTCAAGAGAAAATTTCAATTCTCAACACTCATTTATGAACACCATTTATAGCAAACCTTCAAGCTGAACGTATGGTGTACACTACAGTCTCTAGGCTCACTGTGTCCCAAACTGTTTTTTAATGATTCAGAAACGATCGATCACTATCTGGCCAACTGAGCTTTAGCTATGGGGCTAAAGGTTAGATTATGGTTTTACACCAGTAGTACAGCACACTGTGTGAGTGTATGTTAGCACCATTTGTTGTTTGCTTTTGGGATCTGAAACAGTGGTCAAGTCAAAAGAGTCCAACATCAAATCTCTACGATATGTTGACTCCTAAATATGTGTGGGGCCTCTGCAGTGCACAATTGACAAGCACCACCATTGATTACAGGACATCTATTATAAAAAGAAAAGTAGCTGAAGGGCTGGAACAAACCATTTTTTTCAATCGATTTCCCCCAGCCCCCTGGTTAATCTATTGTTTATTTTCTGAATAGTCGATTCATTCTTTGGTTAATTTACTAATAAATAATAACCGTAACTCATCTATGTATGAACTTTTACCTAATGATATTTATCAATCACAAAAGATAAGGTTTATGCAGTGTAGGCCTAATTATGAAAGGTGATTACTATGGCTGCATTCACAGTAGAGGTTGAACAATTTTAAGTTGACATTTAGTCGACTAGTCGCTGATTTGTTCATTAATGAACAAAAAACAGTCGAACACAGTTGCCTTGTGCACAGCTAAGGCACATGACACAGCGTTGCACATAAGGCTATTGCTTAATTTTATCAGGACTTGTCTTTGGGTCATTATATTTCTCACATATTTCAAATTGTGAAGCTGTGGGTTTTAATTACTCAGCTTAGAAACTGAAAACTTCTAGCATATATTTCTATTTTATTGATAAATCACAGAACAGTGCTGACAATACATTTCGGCGCTACTGTCGACTTTGTATGTGTGTGTTTTACAATGCAGCAGCGCATTAGTTTAGAGCGGCGATTAACTAAAGTGTGCAATAAGCTGTTTAAAACACTCAAAATTGATCGGGTGAATGCACATCCAGATGGTACAATCAGATGGTATAATGTATCCAATATATATCTGCACCACTGAATGGTGTGTGTGTTACCGCCTGTATGTGATTGTGTTGCATTGCAGTAGCAGGCATTCGTTTAGAATGCCAATTAACTTACGTGTGCAATAAGCTGAAGTCACAACCGCTTTCTAACTAACCATAGCAGTGACCACAGCATAAATCCACTATATCAAACATTGTGGGTCCATAAAACCGTGGTGTCTATTTTCCACGTGCAATTAAATAAATGCATACAATCGAGGCGTGAGTTCATCCATTAGATATTTTAAATAAACCACAAAAGCGTTAAGCGCTTTATAACCGGTTGCAGAGAGTACGTTTGAGTCGTGTGTCTCACAGCCTTGCACCCACACTTTAGATCAGGCCAGATATTTTTGTAATAGCCGATTTTGAGCCTGCCCGGGGAATTTGACGCATTTCACGCAAATCGACATAAACGATTGCGTTGGCGAGTCATTCCAGCCCTAGGCGAAACAATTGTACAAAATACAAGGAAAACATTTGTTTTTGGTCTGGGGTCTTGATTAGTAAAACCAGACTCACCAGTCTGACCTGTAGCTGATGACGGAGTATCTGCCCCTGAGGCATGGGTGGGGGTTTATAGTTCATCTGGTACTGCTTGTCCATTCCCATCATGTTGCTCATGCCAGCAGCCTGCATATTAGCCATAGTGTAGGAATTGGGACGTGGAGGAATTTTGGTCATAGGATTCCTGGGACGGAAAGGGGGCTCCAAACCAGGGCCTCCTTAGGGGGGAAATATGGAAGACAAGAAAGCATAAAAGAACAAGTAGAAGATGTCCTATGTGCAATTTATGATGCTAAAATTACTGAAACAACTGCTTTGTGAAGTTCACACATTTCTTTAAAAGTAACAACAAAAAAAGCCATGTTATGAATTTGAGAGGTTTAGGCATGCTGGGATATGTGCTGACCTGGTGGAAGAGGTTGGTTTTGGGGATACAATGGATGCCGGTAGCCCATCTGAAAGGGTATGTTGGTTTGGCCCATGCCCATGTCCATGCCTTGTGTGTACTGCATGACTGGGTTGTGCGGCTTGTACTCCTAGACCATAGGAACCAATCAAACATCTTGATTTCCATTTATAGCTTGTCAATATATATACATAAGGGATCGGTCTCTGGCCCGATGCAGTGCTCGTCTACTCATACTCGTACTTATTAAAACGCATATAGACACTTTTGTACCTCTTGTTTATTTGCGGATGTCTGTTTCTTTTTCTTCTTCTTCTTATTGGGGTCAGGTGCGACATTGGAGACGCTCTTCTCCTGCTTCCCTGGATCCACCTTCTTCTCTGGCTCAGGAGCCACAGGTGTAGGTGGCTCCTCCTCCTCTTGGGGCAGGTTGAGGGGCGCCAGATAGTAACTTCGTTGTTTGGGCTTTATGTGGGTGTGGTAAAGCAGGAGCCGCTGCTGCTCCTCAAACTTTGTGACTTTGCGGTCGACCCTCACGGATCCAAACCAGCCCCAGGAGAGCGGAGCCGAGTGCTTCAGTCCCTCAAACACGTCCCATGGAGAAATCTTCTGCTTAGTCGACACCTGAAGACCCTGTGTGCGAGAACGTAGCACTTTGAGTACCCAAAAAAGCACTATATAAATATAACAAATTATTATTCTTATTAAGGTGCTACTTACCTCTTTTTCAAATCCAGCAATTTTGTTGCCCTTAGTGTCAATGAGTGATCCCTGGGGCTCACAGGTGATGACATCACGCGTCTGTTTAGGCAGAGGCAGCAGCTGTCGCACTTTCTCCAAGCTCTCGGACTGACGGTCGCCGAGTTCTTTCTGCAGGACAAAACAAACTGGAGTCTTATAGTTTTGGAGTAAAAAATGAGTGGCGCTTGCAAACCTTACATAGTGTTGCTCATTACAGTTACCAAGCTTTTTTTCCTGAGTATTTTTCTTTGTTTTTGCATTGTTAGGTACACTAGCTTTCAATATTTGGAGTCAGAAAGACTTATGTTTTTGAAAGAGAAATCTTATATGTTCAACAAGGCTGCATTTATTCAAACAAATATACAATAAAAACAGTTATATTGTGAAATATAATTACAATTTAAAACAACTGTTTTCTATTTGAATATATTTTCAAAAGTAATTTATTCCTGTGATGCAAAGCTGAATTATCATTCTTATTATCAATGTTGAAAACAGTTGTGTTGCTTAATATTTTTGTGGAAACAGTTAAAGTTTGAAAGAAAAGCACTCATTTGAAAAATCATTTGTAACATCATATATGACTTTATGATCATTTTTGATCAAATGTACTGTATCCTCGCTGGATAAAAGTATGGTAGTATAGCTCCTGGGTGGTTACTAGATCTCTGCTATTTTATGCCAGAAAAGACTGTCTGATCACTTAGAAAAGCAGTAGCATGCACACATCTCCACATGCTGCATGTTTCTGAGGTATTGTTCATGTTAGCGCTTTGGGTTATGGGTTCTGAATCAATACAAAGCATGATATAATAATAGCCATACTATTGACACATTTTATATATCATCTTAATGTGAGGCCGTAGCCTTTTCTAAACATGATCAGTATTTGTCTCACCCTGAGCTTCTTGACCAGGTTCATGTAGGCCCTCTTATTCTCCTCCATGCTGCCCTGAGAGATGCTGGACATGTCAGCTGCCAGAGTGCCGTTAATCAACACGCTCAGCATGTCTAACACCGTAGTGAAGAGCTCACTAATGGAAAATAACAAACATCATTAAAATCCGATGGTATAGCAAAGACGATTAGTGGCAGTGAATAAGGGGTGTCAGATCTCACTTGTTTGACTGCATGTCCACTGTACCACTGCTGATGATGTCTAGCAGAAGCACCGCCCACTCTGTCGTCTGCTGTGTGCTACGCTGTACCGTGTCAAACATCCCACCCACCTAAACCATGTGACAAGAAATACAAAAAAAAATTAGTTCAGTGCAGGTTAACCAGATCTTAGTGACATTCATTTGTCTTTTAACCTCAGGCGCACAATACAAGGAAATGAAATTGATGCGAGAGATCAACACAGATTATACTTGTTTTGTCAGCGTAAAGGCAGATGATGTATGAGAGAAAGAGATAAGCTGCACACCAGATTGAGTCGCAGCTTCAAGGCCTCGTGCATTATCTGCTTGGCTTTGCAGTCGTCCTGGTACTGGTCCTCACGCCAGTTAGTCACAATCTGATGGGGGAATACATCATATCAGTCCAAAGAAATGTGGAGCATTCACTGACAATGGCACAATGATTGTTTTGAGGGGTGGAGTTGATGAGGTACCTGCTGGACTTGACTGTACAGGGAAGTCAGGAGACCCTCCCTCTGCTCATCTTGTCCCTTGAGACACGTCAGCACTAGAGACAGGAAGGGCTGCTGGCTCAAGAGAGACATACTGAAAGAAAACAAACAAAACGGTGATCCTCGATAACACAATCGTACATGTTCAACATCATGATAAACCGCATTATTGAACATGCCTAGACTTAAAAAAAACAAATAGCACACACAAATAGAGTCAAAGAGGGCATTTTTAATTAGCTTAAACCTATAATTAATTTCTTATTGAGTGCAACAAATTATTGATATAAAGTTACAAATCAAACTTATAATACTGTTCAAGTTATTTTATTATTTTATCTTTGTTTTATGATTAAGAAAATCAATACTTTATTCAGCTAGGACACATTAAATTGATCAAAAGTGACAGTAAAGACATAAATGTTACAAAACATTTTTGATGTTCTTTTAAATTTAGTTATAACTTAGTTTTAATGTGCCCTTGTGACAATTCTTTATTAGGCTTCCAATATAATTATAATAGCCTATAATATAATAACGAATTTAAGTATTTAAACTGATAGTATGTTATATCAGTTTAAATGCTTTAATTTGTAAAAAAACAATACAAAAAAAAACAACATACTGAAGTAATTAAATAGATCTAATAGCTAAATATGTTCAAGGAAACGTGAACTCTTTTATGGTTATCTAAACATCCCTAAAACCCAAATCACACACAAATCTATTTAAACTGACATGTGTTACTTTGGTGTTTAGAGTTTGCACGCTACACTTGTGGTGGGTGTGTAACTGTAAATGTCTGTTTTGTTACCGTGCTGTGTCCATCATGTTATTTCCACCGCTTAATCAAGCCACTCTTCTTTAAAACATGAGGTTTTATTTCACACTGCCTTTCATATTTAGCTATTTGGACCGCAAACACGACTCACTACCGCTCACGTGACATCATTGTCTTTCTATGAAACCTGTAAACTGCATTCATCGGTTCTAACACGATAGCGATACTAACTCAATAGCGGTTGAAAAGAGCACTGCAATTATTTCTTATTTAAACTACGATCAGATCGATTTCTCCCCACATTTCGTGTCTGCGTGGCATATTATCTTTATGTGCGGCATCACAAGTGCGTGGCCGCGCACACACGCAGTTTAGAGGGAACATTGCCGCCCATGATCCTGTCGCCAGTTCACCACTGTTCTTTCCTTGGACCAAATAGAAAAGCCATTTTAAATTCAAATATTATTTGACAATATTTTTGATCAAATAAATGTTATAAATAAATAAATTGTTGAGCAAAAGAGACTCAAAAACGTATTAATATTAATTGGTAATACATTACCAATCACAAACTTTTAAACTAAACTAGTGTATATTAAAAATGATAGGACAATGTCAGAATGCAGAAATGTGTTGCTTGCTGTTTGGAACCGACTTTTCAAACCCTAGTGAGCAAAATGTTTATGCAACATTGGAATGCTAAAAGTTTCGTACCTTTTTTGTTTCTGCCGATCTCTTTCTTTTCGCGAGGAGGGTCCCAGGTGCTGTCCCTTCTCCAGCTCTTCACCTGCGGCCTTCAGCACGTGACCTTGCACTGAGGTGTGCAGCTTACCAATCAGAGGGGCCACTAACCAGACACCTGAACGCTCGGAGGAACTGAATGAAACAAACAGTAACAACAGCCTTTGAGAGAAACACAGGGCATGAGCTACACAATGTCAGGTCTCTTCCTACAGATTAGACATTGATAGAAACATTGATGTGTGTTGAAAGCAAGAAGAGCAGTCCACCGACTCCATCAAACTGAAGGTGAATAAGACCACAGACAGAAAGCAGTGATTGGGGTCACCCACCTGAGCACAGGTTTCATTTTGCTGGCACTGTTGCTATTGGAGACAGAGCTGCCAGAGACAGCGGAGCCATTCCAGGTGGGGTTACTAGAGTTCATCTCAGCAGACTTCTGGAAAACTTCAATGGTGGCCTTGGCTATATTTTCCTGAAGAGCATACAGCTCCTGTAAAGAGTTGGTTCAGATGTACCAGGAAATTATGAACCTTAAAGAAGGGACGAGAAATCATCAAGCAGAGTTGAACTCAGCAAGAACTTACATTAGTTGAGCTTACATTAGTTGAGTTTGAATTAGGTGAGCATTGCTTGATCATGAGCTGTAGCTCGAGAGAGGACTGTCTCATGGTCCACTGGTCCATGTTCTGCAACAAGAAAAACAGACGGAATATGTAAAGAATGCTTTTAAAAAGGAATCAAAGCAGAGCTTAAGAGCCCCAGCTGGATATTAATTGCGACGGGCCCCTGTCTTCACAGTCTATGAAGATGAAAATCAATCTAGAATAATGAGCTGCTGTGAGACTCAAACAAATCATTAATGGCTTAAAGGCTAAAGGGTGTGAAATTAATAATTAAGCCTGGGGAAATGACTGTCTGTTCATTCTCTGCCTGGTGTATAAACCACAAAAATCACTTGTTTGTCTTCAAGTATGCAGACCTGGTCTGCTGGGTGTACTTTCTGTACTACAGCATCACCAAATAGAATTGCACTCCTTCTTAAAAATGTGTATAAGCATGGTATATTACAGGGTTTCCCACACAATTAGATGTAGGGATGCACCGATATAAAATTTTTGGCCGATAACCGATAATTCTTTATATTTGAAAGCTGATAAACAAAAAATATTTATTATATTAGTTTTGAGAGCCTGATTACAGTCTCACCATTAAAATTCATGTCCCAAGCACACAATTATGATGTTCTCATTTTAATTTTATGTCGTCTCTATATTGTATTTTCCTTTTTTGAAGTGATTCCAATCATATTTCAAGCAATTCAAAACCATCATGGCAAACAGTGCGT
Organism: Gobio gobio; assembly: GCF_949357685.1. Classification (NCBI taxonomy): domain Eukaryota; kingdom Metazoa; phylum Chordata; class Actinopteri; order Cypriniformes; family Gobionidae; genus Gobio; species Gobio gobio. Next base: position 22,569,148 of record NC_137109.1, on the reverse strand, counting down.
ATCTGAAGTATCTCAGCTGAAGGAAATAATACCTTATTTATCAGCTTAATATATCAGCCAACTTTTCTTATTGGGCTAATGACGATACCATAAAAAAAACTAACATAATAATGGCCGATACCGATATGGTAGCCGATATATCATGCATCCCTAATTCTATGAGTCTACAGTGGGTGGACTCCAACCTATCTAGAAACTTTTGTACAGAAATATATTACTATTGACTGTATACAATTGCACTGTAATTATTTTTTTATTTCAGAGTACAACATGACATCATGACTTTGCGTAAACATACACGCCACTTTCTAAAGCCAAATGGCGTGTTATCTGTATGCATTTTGAGCTATCCGCGTGTATGTCTACGCCGTGTGATTCCGCGTGTATGTCTACGGCGTGTGATTCCGCGTGTATGTGTACGCTGAAACGGACCATCATCTCCACGTGCATGTCTACGCCGCGTGATTCCGCGTGTATGTCTACGCCGTGTGATTCCGCGTGTATGTGTACGCAGAAACGAACCATCATCTCCGCGTGTATGTCTACGGCGTGTGATTCCGCGTGTATGTCTACGGCGTGTGATTCCGCGTGTATGTCTACGCCGTGTGATTCCGCGTGTATGTCTATGGCGTGTGATTCCGCGTGTATGTGTACGCTGAAACGGACCATCATCTCCACGTGCATGTCTACGCCGCGTGATTCCGTGTGTATGTCTACGCCGTGTGATTCCGCGTGTATGTCTACGGCGTGTGATTCCGCGTGTATGTGTACGCAGAAACGAACCATCATCTCCGCGTGTATGTCTACGGCGTGTGATTCCGCGTGTATGTCTACGGCGTGTGATTCCGCGTGTATGTCTACGCCGTGTGATTCCGCGCGTATGTCTACGGCGTGTGATTCCGCGCGTATGTCTACGGCGTGTGATTCCGCGCGTATGTCTACGGCGTGTGATTCCGCGCGTATGTCTACGGCGTGTGATTCCGCGTGTATGTCTACGGCGTGTGATTCCGCGTGTATGTGTACGGCGAAACGAACCATCATCTCCACGTGCATGTCTACGCCGTGTGATTCCGCGTGTATGTCTACGGCGTGTGATTCCGCGTGTATGTCTACGCCGTGTGATTCCGCGTGCATGTCTACGCCGTGTGATTCCGCGTGCATGTCTACGGCGTGTGATTCCGCGTGCATGTCTACGCCGTGTGATTCCGCGTGCATGTCTACGCCGTGTGATTCCGCGTGCATGTCTACGCCGTGTGATTCCGCGTGCATGTCTACGGCGTGTGATTCCGCGTGTATGTCTACCCCGTGTGATTCCGCGTGCATGTATACGGCGTGTGATTCCGCGTGCATGTCTACGCCGTGTGATTCCGCGTGTATGTCTACGGCGTGTGATTCCGCGTGTATGTCTACCCCGTGTGATTCCGCGTGTATGTCTACGGCGTGTGATTCCGCGTGCATGTCTACGGCGTGTGATTCCGCGTGCATGTCTACGCCGTGTGATTCCGCGTGCATGTCTACGCCGTGTGATTCCGCGTGCATGTCTACGCCGTGTGATTCCGCGTGTATGTCTACGCCGTGTGATTCCGCGTGTATGTCTACGGCGTGTGATTCCGCGTGTATGTCTACCCCGTGTGATTCCGCGTGTATGTCTACGGCGTGTGATTCCGCGTGCATGTCTACGCCGTGTGATTCCGCGTGTATGTGTACGCTGAAACGGACCATCATCTCCACGTGCATGTCTACGCCGCGTGATTCCGTGTGTATGTCTACGCCGTGTGATTCCGCGTGTATGTCTACGGCGTGTGATTCCGCGTGTATGTGTACGCAGAAACGAACCATCATCTCCGCGTGTATGTCTACGGCGTGTGATTCCGCGTGTATGTCTACGGCGTGTGATTCCGCGTGTATGTCTACGCCGTGTGATTCCGCGCGTATGTCTACGGCGTGTGATTCCGCGCGTATGTCTACGGCGTGTGATTCCGCGCGTATGTCTACGGCGTGTGATTCCGCGTGTATGTCTACGGCGTGTGATTCCGCGTGTATGTGTACGGCGAAACGAACCATCATCTCCACGTGCATGTCTACGCCGTGTGATTCCGTGTGTATGTCTACGCCGTGTGATTCCGCGTGTATGTCTACGGCGTGTGATTCCGCGTGTATGTCTACGCCGTGTGATTCCGCGTGCATGTCTACGCCGTGTGATTCCGCGTGCATGTCTACGGCGTGTGATTCCGCGTGCATGTCTACGCCGTGTGATTCCGCGTGCATGTCTACGCCGTGTGATTCCGCGTGCATGTCTACGCCGTGTGATTCCGCGTGCATGTCTACGGCGTGTGATTCCTCGTGTATGTCTACCCCGTGTGATTCCGCGTGCATGTATACGGCGTGTGATTCCGCGTGCATGTCTACGCCGTGTGATTCCGCGTGTATGTCTACGGCGTGTGATTCCGCGTGTATGTCTACCCCGTGTGATTCCGCGTGTATGTCTACGGCGTGTGATTCCGCGTGCATGTCTACGGCGTGTGATTCCGCGTGCATGTCTACGCCGTGTGATTCCGCGTGCATGTCTACGCCGTGTGATTCCGCGTGCATGTCTACGCCGTGTGATTCCGCGTGTATGTCTACGCCGTGTGATTCCGCGTGTATGTCTACGGCGTGTGATTCCGCGTGTATGTCTACCCCGTGTGATTCCGCGTGTATGTCTACGGCGTGTGATTCCGCGTGTATGTCTACGGCGTGTGATTCCGCGTGTATGTCTACGGCGTGTGATTCCGCGTGTATGTCTACGGCGTGTGATTCCGCGTGCATGTCTACGCCGTGTGATTCCGCGTGCATGTCTACGCCGTGTGATTCCGCGTGTATGTCTACGGCGTGTGATTCCGCGTGCATGTCTACGCCGTGTGATTCCGCGTGCATGTCTACGCCGTGTGATTCCGCGTGTATGTCTACCCCGTGTGATTCCGCGTGTATGTCTACGCCGTGTGATTCCGCGTGTATGTCTACGCCGTGTGATTCCACGTGTATGTCTACTGGATTTATAAACATCCTAAATTATGTTTTTTTGAAAGTGTAAAAATGCAGAATGTTTCTTGTGATGGGTAGGTTTAGGGGCAGGGGCAGTGTGTGTGTGTGATGGGTAAGTTTAGGGGTAGGGGCAGTGTTTGGGGATAGAATGAAACGGCGTTGATAAACACGCTAAAAAGCGATTATGCGTCTTGATAGCACGCCAAAATGCCATAGCGAATTGGCATGTCACACATATGCCATTTCATGAGATCAGTCTGAAGAGTAAGTATATTAATTCTTTAAAATTTTGTGTCTTAATTTTTTCACTTGCAAGAGTTAAATTCTGGAGCTTTTATTTTAAAAACTGCAGGGAGATCTTTAAGTTTCTATGACAACAGATAGACAAATCCAGTGACATGCTGTAAACATGTCCACAAAATGTTGTAAAAAATAAAGTGAACTTGGTGCACATTGCATTCCCACATGCACTTTATAGTCACAGCACATGGAGAGATGGAGTTTGCTTCATTTACTGTGAACTGAGCCGCTCTGACACATGGAGCATGTCAGACTATATAGCCTACTTATTACATTAAATTACAGCCTTTTGTGAGTTGATGAGCACACAAGTGATATCGCAATTTTTGTTTGATTGACAGAGACAAAGTTAGAGATAAATATTATAAAATGTAAAAATACTTCTTTGGTTCATTAAATATTTATACAATGCAGTGTTTCCCATTTAAGTAATATTTAAATTTATTTCAATGAATGGTTTAGATGTTAACCTCAGCATAGAGTTGGGAATATCTAAAAATTCACCCAATACTACTACAAAAAGCGTGTGACCTGCAGGATGCGTTTGATGCGCTGCCTCTGAGGATTCTCGCCCTCCTCGCTGTCCAGCTGCCTGTGTGGGTAACAGATGAGCTGCAGTAACCGCTGAGCCTGGATGTTCCCCAGCACTGGATCCTGTAGTGCACTGCTGTCCTCCGACAGAGACTTCAGACACCGCTCGCCGACCCACTCCTGAAAGAGAGAGAAAAATCAGCTAAAACTTCTTAAATGAAAAAACACCTAATTTACAATGGAAATGAGCAGCATGCCGCTGATATTGATCACTTTTGGAGTCTTAGTTCATTACAGTGACGGAAACACAATTTGGGGTAATAGTGAGGCCACAAGTGACGTATTTTCACAAGATCTGGAAGATTACATCCTCGTTTTTAAGACAGCGGTTAGAACGTCACTCAAGAATGTGTTTCTTTGGCAAGGAAATTATTTTCACAACTTCAGTCTACTGATTTTATAATATAGATTATAATAGCTAAAATCTTTCCAAGGACGAGAATTTGATCCTCCTAAAATCATCACCTGCTGGCAGATGCTCTTCAGCACATACTTGGCGTAAACCACCAGACTGGCCGTTTCAATAGAGACGTTACGTCCTCCGGATTTTTTGGAGCCCATGTCATCCTCTCCAATGTCGTCCAATCCAGCAGGATGTGAGAAGCCTGAACCCTTCAGCTCAGCATCTCCTGGAAAAATAAACACACACTTTTAGGCACCCATAAATTCTGTATGCATAAACATCTAACCCTTCTCCAATTCCTCCGGCTTTTCTTCTCTTCTTTCGAGTTATTCACCAAAATCATTTAACACAAGCCTGTTTCTTAAACCTTTACTGGTTCTCGTTTTGCTTTCTGATCACTGGATACAGTTAAAGCTTCTGTATGATCACCAATACTTGTTATTCTCCCCGTTTGAGTGGTTAAAACATGAATGCACAACAGAAAAGTACTCAGTCTCACCCAGCATGAAAACAGCCTTTAACACAGCAAACACGGCTCCCACCACAATGCTGTTCTGAGAAGCAGCCAGCAAGTGTCGGTCGCAGGACGATCTTATGCCCACTGTAGATTTGTCTGTGGACAAAACGTTATATATATAAAAAAAATAGCAATAGTGTTTCGAGTTGTTCAGGTGGGATGTGTAGGGGAGAGTGTGAGTTCTGCGTTACCTGATTTGGTGCCGTCTTGTGGGCAGGGGTTGCGCTGTGGGGTTCTGAACAGATGAAGCAGGATCCTGCAGGTTAGTCTGGCTCCAGGTTCTGAATCCTGCTCACTACATGCTGCACACACACACATGAACATGTCACAAGCAGAGTTTTCCATAAAAAGGCACTAGCCTCAAAACATGACCCCATCATTTCTGGCTCACAGCTGCATGTGCAAAATAGGCTGAGCACAACTGCAAACCGCCACACAGACACCTGTGACTCAAACGACCAGGATAAATAAACACCCTGGCAAAAGAATCCCAAAAGGATCCTCAGACTTGATTTAAAGTGTTAGTCAACCAAACACAAAAATGCTGTCATGAATTGCTCACCCTCATGTTGTTCCAAACTGAATGACGCCACTGTTGAACTCAAAAGGCGGCTCATAGAATGTTGATACATAGAGCTCCTCATATATTGTAAATGAAAGATCAAACGTGCATGCTTGACGCGTAAAGAACAAACCTCATTTGTTCTCACACATTCAGCAAGAACATCTGAGCTTCTGTTAACCACATTTGATGAGCTCTATGTATCAATGTCTAGATGTGAATAAAAGCTTAAAATTAAATCTGCTTCTCATATAAAGTAATTTTGTCTCTTCAGAAGGGATTACTTGGATTACACCACTTGATTCATATGGATTTCTCTTACTTAAAAGTTTTGGTTGCGTAGATTCTTTCAAAAGAATGAAAGAATATATATATAAAAAATTCACCTTCATTGGTGATTCAAAGATGAATGAAAGTCTTCTGGGTTTGGAATGACATGACAGTAAGTAAATGGCAATTTTCAATTTTGGGTGAATTCTTCCTTTAAAATCTCACACAGTTACCATATGGCTTCAGAAGACTTGAAACATGGTACACAAATTATATGGACTATTTTTATGAATTGTGTCAAATTTCAGCAGCTCAAGTTTCCATTATGAAAAACAGCACTCAGCACATTTTGAAAAATATCATGGAAGTCAAACAGGTTTGTAATGACATCCATCAGGGTTATTAAACAACAACAGAATTAATTTAGTGAAAATGATCCCTCTAAACTGACCCGAAGGAGACATGGAATTTCACAAAATCAGTGACCAAGTATGTGTTCCCATTTCCCACATCCTGACATGCTCCTTCTCTAAATATACACCACTTTTCAACAGCATCATTCGGTCTCATCTCATCATTCTGCCGCCCTGAATAGCTCCTTGTGTGGTGAGCCAATCAGAGACCGACAGAGAGAGAGACTGTGGGCAGCAGAAGCAGCTCTATGGCTCCAGGATACACAGCAGTGCGGCTAAAGATAGAGCTTTCCAGTGTGAAATGCGGAGACATCAAACAGGCAGGCAGTTAGTACTGACATCTCTCTGAAGTCTCTTATAGAACTGTGAAAATTAAAACCTGCACTTATATGGTAGGTGGTTGTGGCATAATGGGAGCCTGTGGAGAGCCGTACCTGCATTCAGGAGGGAGGGGATGGCCACACAGCGCACCAGATCCTCTAGCAACAAACACTGCCGAGCTATCAGGATGGCAACGAATGTCGCCAGCGAGTCATGGAAAGAAAGATCACTCACCTGCCAAAGAGAAAACGTATGCAGTTATCACCAATAACGGTCAATCATCCAGAGACATGCCACAAAACATGACCAAAAACGCATTTTAGTCATATCATTACAATGATGGCACAAATATGCACAAACAGCAGAAAACATACAAGTGTGGTGACATTTATTGTTGTTTGGCGAGTTTTTACAGACGAAATCAATACGAATCCAAGCAATCGGAAATGTCACGTGAGGGTGAAATATTTCTCCATGCAGAATTTACAACAACAAGTTCATATTGATCGAGCTTTTAGGGGGTTACTCAATAGATGTTGTGACTCACGTCAACGTTGCAGAGTAGATCGTTAAAGCCGCAGTTGCCGTTGTTGGAAGAGCAGCAGAGAGCCTTGAGCACTCCCAACCACTCAGCACTGAGAGAGCGACAGTACGCCGTCAGCTCCGCACACAGGATACCAATATCATTCACCCTGAAACAAACCACACAACATTTTGCTCACCATAGAGACAGTTACTGAAAATGCTTATGGAGGATTATGCTGCAGGACTTGGCTGTCGGAATTCACCCCCTAGTGGCAGTCGCACAGAACTTTCATTACGATCGTACAAAGCAGCTCGTTCTCACGGTCTCTGAAAACCCTATTATTTCTTAACTCTTGAATCATACCGAGACGTCAATAGGAAATATAAAGCTTGGAAGAGAGTAAGCAAGATTGCCGGTCTGTCAGGTGTGTTTTGTTTGTAATTTCAAATTTAAAGTTTATGCTCCTATGCTAATGTCAAATGAACTAGCATGAAAAGTATTTGGTGTAATGCATTACTTATGAATAAACTAAAAGTAAAGTAAAGGATTACTCTTAATTTTTTACATCTTAAATTTAATTAGTCACTTCTGATGTAATTGCATTAGATACTGTATAGACTATAGAACAATTCTTTATAAAAATACTGGATTTAATATGTAAAATGAATGCATGCTAAAATTAAGTTAACGTGATTTACATAGTTATGTAATTGTGTTTAAACTTAACAGTGGATGAGTGCAGGAAAAAGTGGAGGGATCTCCTTGATGTTTTTGTCAATTAAATTAATAATTTATTACTAATGTATTAATAACCATGCATTTTATAAAGTGTTTGTGATCAAGTTAAACAAAAAAGTATTAATAATTCTGAACTTGCGCACACTGATTTTATTGGACTGCATTGGAATACATCACATCCGGTCGGCGAGTCGCATGCGGTGAAGTCCTTCAAGTTTAAATATTTGAACGCATCCGGTACTATTGCTCCACGCAGTGGCAAGGCGGTATCAGGGCCCAATTATTACAATAATCGTCATGGTCATTTTAATGGTAACAACACATTTTTCTAGTTTTTTTTCTAACAACTAATTGGACAATCATTGAAAAAATTTTACTGTATTTTTTTTTTATGAACACAGACTTCTCATTTTATCAAAAAACGCAGAGACTGTAATGGCTTATTACTCAAAATCAGTATATTATATTATTATATATGTGTGTGTATTGCATATTTGTATATTTTGAATTAGCCTTTTTTTTGTATTTTTAAATTTGTATTTAATAAAAAAATAGCAAATGTTCTGTTATTGTTTTATTATTATTATTTAATATAACTATTTGTGTTTAATTTAAATTATTAAATTGATTTGTTCTTGAAATGTATTTATTTACAATTTTTGGGCATGTTTACAATTCGGTAGTTCGGTTTGCCTGGTCCAGACCAAAAAAGAAAGATTCAGTGTTCACATTGGCATTTTAATGCCAAACCTAAAGGCATAGGGATATGTTCACAACCTGATTGGTTGGCTTTTATTATGTATATTTTGCAACTTACCGAACATCCAAAACAATGCTGTGCTCAGGGCTAAATGTGCTCGTTTGTATGCATATGATGGTATTTTGACCAGCTGAGAACTGGTGACGTGCTTATAAAATATGTGAGAGTCAAAACAGTTCTAATTTCGTTTTAGTTTAGGTAACCCTAACCTAACCCTTCAAGCTTTATTTCAATGAACAACAATGTTTTTAATAGTTTTAGTTAGCGATGATAACCCTGCTTAAAACATAATCAGGTGCCAACCTCTCAGGATCACGATGGTCCACGCACACATCCATGAGCACGTTACACACAAAGCTGTAGCGGTTAGCTGGGCTGTCGTTGAGTATCTTTCCCACCATGGAATGGTTGAGATTGTGTGCGGTAGGATTAGCGATGGCATCGATCATGAACATCTGATCCCACAGCATGTTGGAGTCTGATGGGTCAATGTTATAGTAGATGGAATTCTTTACCTTTGAGCAGAACTCACTGTGGGAATTCACACAAAACCAGAAACCATTAGAGAGGAATGCCACCAAAATCACCAGGAACATGGAGATACATTTAAAAAGTACTCACAGTTCATTGCTCTCACCTGAAAATCTCTCCAAACTTGCTCTTTAGGTGACTGCAGGAGGTATAGAGGTCGTAGAGATAGGCCAGGATACAGCGTTCAGCTGAGGAACAGTCTGCAGGGTTCACGCCAGACTTGACTACAATCCGCAGCCTGCCGAGCACGACACCATACATTCATCACTGTCCAAATAGCCTAACGTCATCCCAAAAGACGTTTTTGCACTGTCCTATCGAGCAGTAGACATTAATATGACGTACCCATCAAAGACTTGTGCAGTCTGGTCAGGGTTGAGGATGAGGCAGGAGTGGTATCTCCGCAGAACGGCCACAATGCACAGACAGAGACCTGTAGTGTAACTGCCTGCCAGGTTGGAGGATTTCAGCAGGAGTTCTGCTTCCACCAGACTCAATTCATTCAGCAGCTACATGACCAACACACACTGAGGTTAATCACCAATATACAAAGCAATAATGCTTTCCTTCACAAGCACTACTAAATATAATTTAGAGGTTATATACAGTATTAAATTTAAGGCCGAAATCGAAGAATGAACTGGTGTGATGTAATTTCAAACAAAATCAAGCCAGAAACAGTTGGGGGAAAAAAGCTTTGGTGGACACACGGCCTAAATGAAGGATATTGCAGTGTGTATTTATTGGGGCCTTCAGACTTCCAAAAAGACATATATATTACACACAGGATCCCTATTACACAGCGTTTTAATGTATACATACATGCTGAATTCGGAACCGCATACTAGCATACTATTCTTATTAATCCCGCCATTGAAAGATATGGTAAAAAAATAATAATAATAGTAGGAGCAGTGTGCAAGTAAGTGGTTCCGAATTCAGCAAATGTACCTGTCAAAAGTTTGGTGATATTTTTTTTTTTTTATGGTAATTATAATAAATGTTTCTTGAGCAGCAAATATTACTATTTTTACTGTATTTTTGATTGAATAAATGCAACATTAATGAGCAGAAGAGACTTCTTTCAAAAACATGTATGTTTCCAAACATTTGACAATTACTGAACAACTCCAAACACACAGTCAGAGAGACAATATTTTGGGATGAGCTCTCATACCTGTATAGCAAAGTCAATGAGGCCGCTTATATTGAGAGAGTACTCCATGAGGTCAAAGATGAACTGGATGTGTTGGACCAGTGGGAGGTGATAGGACATCCCTAAGGCAAAGCTGGTGATCTGCTCCAGAACATTCCTGGACACCTGTGAGAACCCAAACACACCAGTATAGCCTGTTTTATGGCTGCTTGATTATAATAATAGTCAAGATTATTTTGGTCAATTCTTTAATCATATAACACAATGCTTTAACAAGTTTAATAAATAAACAAGTTTTTCAAATCTAAAATTAGATTTATCAGACAGCCCTAGCCTATTTGAACATCTGAAAGTACATAAAAATAAATTACATTTGGTTAAGGGCATGATTTACAGAGAATAAGGATTTAAATCAGTAAAGGCAGTCGGGAGGAGCCAATGCTAGTTGGAGTTGACAGATTTAACAGAAAATCGCAGAGTATGATGGGCCTTTTAGCCTCAGACTATGAATCTGTCCAGTGAGATATCAAACATGTTATATTTTGAGCTGATTTTAGAACAAATCGTTTTCATTTGTCATGCGTCTCCATGGTACGGCAGCAAAGTTCCTTGATATTACTCGCAGGAATGAGAGTATAGTTCTTAGCCATATCGGTCTAGAAAATCGCAACTTTTCATTTTCCATCGGTCTTAGTACACGATGTAACTATAAACATCAGAACATGTAAATAGGAAAATGTTGGCTTTATTATGTTACTTATTGAGCAGTAGGCTAGCTGGAGCCGTTTATCTCCAGTCTTTGTGCTAAGCTAGGCTAGCGGTGGGTGCGTCAGACAGAGTTATGGCACGCACGGAGATGAGAATGGTATGTATGGACTTATCTAACTCAGTGAATAAGCTAAAGGGGGATACGGTGAATAAGCTAAAGTCCCAAAAGGTTGGCGTGTTCCTTTAAAGATAAAAATGATCTGCTAACCAAGCAGAAAGACCAACCATTGACTACCATAGTAGGGGGAAAAAATACTATGGTAGTCAATGGTTGCTCTCGCTGCTTTGTTACAAACATTTTTCAAAATCTCTTAATTTGTGTTCAGCAGAACAAAGAAACTCATACAGGTTTGGAACAACTTGAGGGTGAGTAGATGATGACAGAATTTTCATTTTTGGGTGAACTATCCCTTTAAGACACAAACCCGTGGGAAAAACAAACAGACCACAATAGTTCATTCATTCAATTCAGGCTGACCTGAGAGGTGACCTGGTGCTGGTCAAAGTGTGAGAGGTGCTGGAATTTAGAGAAAATGTCTTCAGCAGTGGGAAAGGCCTCAGGTTTACTCCTCTTCCTCTTCTGGCCTTCCTCACCTCCTGAGGAAAGAAAACAAAAGACAAAAAACAAAAGAATAGACAGCACATGAGAGAGAGCATGCACCAACAATGGGCTATGAGCCTTAACAGAATATCAGGAAGATGAAATATGGAGATTGTTATCTTAAAAAGTGCCCTCATCCAGCATCCATCAGTCAACCACTGAGGTCACTGTCAAATGGTTTTTCAAATGAAAAGCGGCTGGATGGGTGATTTATTCACGACAGGTCAGTGTTCTGTGCCGTGCTTGAAATAGTAATAGCAGTGGGTTGAGCCATTTAATGTCAGGACCAAGGCAACACTTAGTCTGCTTCGAGGGAAATAATGGGATGTTCAATTACACCTCTATTAAAAAAGTAAAAGCAAAAGCAGGGCTGCTCTTTCTGACCGAGTCGGCAGCTAAGCTTGAATATAATAAGTCAATGATTGCTATTAGCATTGAAATGGGGCTACAGCTATGAATATTCAATGACAGCAACAGAGGTTCAGAGCCATGAAAGGCTATTAATAACAGAGGAGAATGGAAAAGAGGAGGGGGGGGGGGGGTACTAATGAAATTGAGTACTAATGACAAACTGTCTCTAAGAGGAGAGATGGACCTCCAAATGTGTCACTCCAGAGCCGAAAGGTGAAGATTAAGTACATAAGACTGATTGGGACTGTCACCATGCAGCACAAATAATTTGTGCTACATCCCACGGCAATGGAGAAAGCAGATATTCGAAAGAGTGATTCGAAAAGATTCGTCCAAAAAAAGAGTCAACTTTTGTGAAACTATTCCTTTAATATAACTTTGCACTTACATTTTCAGAGGAACGACTGATATAGTTAGTCATCAAAATCTGTTCATGACTTAAGGGTTGGTTTGAGTTGTGTTCATTACCGCACCTGTCTCTGCTGTACTCTTGCGGTTGAGAACCTTCAGGATGTCTTTGGTGATCTTCTTGATGGCGTGGCGAGCTTCATCTCGCTGCTTGCCTACTCCATAGAGAACCACCAGACGCTGATTGCACTCATGACTCGCGCTCTCCTCCTAAACAACCAAGATATATTTTTTCAGGATTCTTTTATAAATAAAAGTTCAATCTTTTGTAACATAAGTGTCTTTACTGTCACATTTGGATCAATTGGATGCATCCATGCTGAATAAAATTATTAATTTCTTTCAATACAGAATTGTATAATAATAAAAGACAGCACACTATTGCCAATGCACTCATCAAAATGTAAATATTTTCATTTTACCTAAAAATGTGTGTTCTTCACATGACTTGTCAGCTTTTAAATAATACTAAACAGGGAGCAAATGACTTAAAACAAAATTTCCCATGAATCCTCAATGTGCTCACCTGAGGAATGGGGAAGTGGGTGGCGTACTGTATGTGGCGAGGCTGCTCGTAAACCAGGGGGAAGGCCGGGTCCATGCCCTTATCCTTGGCAGTGTTTTTGCTCTCCTGCTCAGGGGCAGGTTTCTCCGGTGAAGGGCTTCCCTTCGACTCACAGTGCATTGGAGGAGAGAACATCTGCTGAAGGTTTAGACAATGAGCGGGTTTACATGTACGTTCTTAACCTGATTACGCTTAAGCCGACAATGCACGTGCTCATGTAAAATGCGCTAACCCTTTTTCCTTTATTGGAGTAAGGTCATAAAACGTTTAAGCATAAACCAATCATCACCAACGGCATTTTCACCCAGCATATTACAGCATTAACCTGCTTTCTGTTGACAATTGTTTTTTTATATATATTATTTGCCCTACGGATGAGACGTTAAACCGAGGTCCTGACTCTCTGTGGTCATTAAAAATCCCAGGATGTCCTTTGATAAAAAGTAGGGGATAAAGTGCAAGCGCTTTGAATACCCAGAAAACACTATATAAATGTAACAAATTATTATTATTATTATTATGTGTGACCGGACGTGTCCTTACTGTAGATTTAAGCGCTCCAGACAGAGCGAGGGTTTTGCAGTAAAGGAGGAGGACATTTTTCTTTATCTTTCTTGACCCCAAAAAATTATAAAATTGCTTTGAGCAGCAGAAAAAGAGGTACAGGCTAAATGCTGCATGAGTAACTGCATGAGAGGATAATTACGTTTTGACATCACTGCTGGGAAATAACCTGATTTATTAATAAAGTCTTGTAAACGTGGTTTACTTGCGTTGTCGGGTTATTGGTTTGTATGTAAACCCAGACAGCAGGTAATTTCAATAAGCTGATTTTGGCAAGTTCTCAGCATACTGGTGTGCATGTAAACATGCTCAATGATGCATTTAATAATTAACCTTGGTTAGCAAACATCAGGTAACATCACCATTACAAAACAGACATGTGTAGTGAAACACTCTCTCCAACCTCATCAAAGTTAGCGCTCGAGTTGTGATCCATCTCCATTGATTCTGACATACCAGTATCCTAAAAAAACAAACAAATTAAAGCATTAAAGATTAAGACTGTGTCCATCCAATTCTATTACACGGTGACTGAAAAACAAATAAGCGACTTGCCTCAATTTTAACACTGCTTCCTGCATCCTGCTCTTTGCGCTCTGATTCGTCAGAGGGCTCGTCGCTGGGAGAACGTGGGCGGGGCAGATGGGAATCGGAGGCCAGGTCACCCCGGGAGATGAGGGTGCACATGTAGATGTTGTGTGAGAAGACATCATGACGGATGAGCTCGCAGAAGAGCAGGACAAGATTAGAGAACTCCACTCGCTCACTCTCGTTCCCGGGCTCAGCTTCACAGACACACAAAGGCAAAGATTCAGTTCATTTATACTTAATTTAAAAGTATAATCCATCCCTAAAGCCGTTAATAGAATCCTATGGACACTGATATATTGACTCACTGAGCACAGGGGCTTGAGTGTCCAGGAACTGCAGTAGGACGTCCTGGAACACAGGCAGTGTGGCAGTAGACAGAGACCCTGATGACACGGAGCCTTTCTCATCTACAACCTCTGAATCGCCACACCTCTAAAAACACACACAAAAACTGTCAGAAGTGAACTGTGCAGTTGGACACTATGAAACCATTTTCATAAATGTAAAATAATGTTTAGTGTATTTGGTTCCCAGCAGCACCTCTGCCTCAATCTCTGTCTGTCTCTTCTCCAGGAGTTTGGCCACCACCATGGCCCTGTGCGGCCCTGACCTTTTACAGGAAACAGCCCACTCACACAGCAGGGTCACCACCGCATCGTCGTCTGGACTCATCTACAGTTACCAGCAAATTACACAATGTTAAACATCAAACTGAGCTCAACATTGTTATTACACATTAATACCGTGATTATTATAATAAAGAAAAAACTAATCAAAACACAGTTGTCTTTACCTCGTGTCCATCTTTGCTCTGACCTGAGCCAAAGATCCGGTTATACAGCGAATCCAGGGAATTGCTAAAGTCAGACTTCTCAAAGCTGTGGTTATCCAAAACCTCCAGTGTATGCAGAACCCGGCTGATGGTAAAACCTATCGGACACAACCCAGATTATATATTTCACAGGCTCTACCAAAACAAAATAAGATATGGAAGACCTCACTCATGCCCACCTGCTGTGGTTTCCTGACACTTGTCGAAGGACCAGCGGAACTCCACAGCCTGTCCTCTCTCTTTGATCTGGTCTTCAATCTCCCTCACCTTGGCCCGAACCTGAGACACATCACATTCCTTTAGACAAACACACTAGATGAATTGCGAGATTACTAGGTGAGGATCAGATGTAAAATCAACTGAAATCAAACCTGCTGGTTAAAGGTGCTGGTGCCCCCCGGCATGGGCAAGTTAGAGGGGGCGATTGGCAAGAGGTCTAACGGGGAGCCGGTCTTATTACGGCTATCTGTCAGTGAGTAGTGCCAGACCAGAGCGCTGGGGCAACATAACACGATACTCTACAGAGGGACAAACAGAATGAAACCGACGTCAAAAAAACTGAAAGACAGGATTCAGAGAAATGAAGCTGGAATGACACAGTACCTGCAGCATGCAGCTGAGTCCAAACACCACGGGCCTGTGCTGGGGGCAGATGTAGAAGTCTGTGAAGGGGGTCTGGGGCTGGTTGCCCCCTGCAGGCTGGGAGGTGGGGGTGGGGGGCAGAGCGTTCCCTTGCTGTGCTGAAATGCTGTGGGCCGGGTGCCCGCCAGGGCCCGGACCGAGACTGCCATCGCTCAACAGCAAATTGAGCCGGCGTGTGCAGAAATACGCCAGCCGTCTAGATAAATAGGCTGACTGCACAAACTCCCCCGAGTACTGAATGAAATAATGGCAAAAGGGTCAAAACAATCACACTCCATTCAGAAAATGACCATGTCAAGACTGACCAAATCTTTTATGGGTTCTTTGCCTTGATTTTAAGAGAAAAATCTGCAGAATTCAGTGGAATTCATTGAAATATGATAAGTTAAATTGAAATGCAATAAAATATATAGTGAGTAAATCTATAAAATCTGTCTTTGATATAAACTCTAAAACTGAAACGACTATTTTAAATCAGCTGACACTTTTGAAAATATTTTTTTTAACAATTTCCTCATGGAATTACACCCACTGCAGTCCAATCCGGGTAATCATAATCATTGTTAACTTAAACCAAAACTATTACAAACACAATTTATATTATTGAAAGTAAAAAAACATTAACAGAAAATAAAATAAAAATAAAATTTCAGATAGTTGAACATTTTTAATTTTGCTGTTGTTAAATAAAGTACTAAAATAAACTAAAACCAACATTAAAAAACTATAGACATTTTTTTTTAAAAGACAAAAAGAGAGATGGAGACAACAAAATTACAAAAACGTAGAAAATATAAAAATTGTACATGATTGACAGATGCTGGCATGTCAAAAAACACACGTGTTTGATCGACATCTGATCCAGGGGGAATATGAATGTTTTTTTTCTTCAAAAACAGCGCTGAAAAGACAGCAGTTTCTCCCTGAAGTTGGAGGGCAAGCGCTAATTCATTAAGCCACATCATTCTTAAGCCGCATCAAAGCGGCCACTTCGAGGATATTGACAAGAAAACTGTGCGCCAGTACGTAGCCGAAAGAAAAAAAATGATGGGTCTTGCTGGTGGGTAAGTTCAGCTCTTTGGCTTCCTTCAGATGGATGGCGGCTCTTGTTATGGGCATTTATTTTTTCGGCTATGTACTGACAAAACTAGCCTGTCAGTTTCTTCGAAGCGGACACTTTTAGGACCACGGCAAGCTTTTCTTTGACTGCTACCATTTTTTGGGCTCGCCATCTTCTAACATTACACTCTGTAGTTCTTGGCTGCTTAATGAGAGTTCTTTGAGGACTCCGTTGCGTTTATCAGTCCGTTTACACGCGTTTGCCGCTCTCTATTGTTGCGGGTGTATTATTGACATGTAAAAGTTTAGATCCCGAATATAAGACAACCCCATTTTTTCAGATGTATTTCCAAGAAAAAACGTCTTATTGGTCTTACTTTCAGAACAATACGGTATTTGAAAAAAATATTGACAAAAACTACAATAGTATATCAATGATACCAAGATAAACCAAACTTTTTATTGGTAGATGAAAGAATAATCAAATTAGCCAATTAGTTATGTGCAATCAATCCAAACGCATAGGAACAGGGTATGTGCAGAACTTAAATGCTTCCATGGAGGCCTGGATATGAGCAGTGAGCCTGCTGTATGTCAGAAGTCATGACTCGTCACACTACATTCACTGACCTGTAACAGGAGCGGCAGCAGCAATCGCAGAAGCTCATCCTCTCCAGGTCTGATCTTCTCAAAACACTCCAGCACCCAGGTGAGAAACTCATGTCTGTCTAACATGCCATCCTATTACACACATACACACAATAAATAATCCCATCCACAAAAACAATTGTCAGATGAATAATAAATGATAGTGGTATGACCAGTAATTTTACATCACATATCTTTCTCTATTCAACAACAATCGTATCATATAGCCATCATACTGTATATACACTACTAGTGATGCACCAAAATGAAAATTCTGGGCCGAAACCGAAAATTTAGGATGCACTTGGCCGAAAACCGAAACTGAAGCCGAAAATAGCTTCTTTTAAAAAAATGTATATACAATTTTTAACAATACATATAAATAATAATACCAAATAATATTATTCTTCAAGTTTTATGTTCCATCAAATAAAATTGTTTTTTAACAGTTGTGCAAAAAAAGATCCACAATTATATGAATAACTGCACACAAAATCACAGAATGGCAGTGCGCCTCTATTCTGCTGCTGCATGTAAACAATTTTTTACTTACATTTTAAATTGCTGTGCAAAACAACATATTGCAACTTTGGTGTCTAGTGTTAATTTTGTCACCTATTTTTAATTTAGTCTTAGTCTTGTGCCAAATGTATTGACACAGCACTGGAAGTATTGAGCGCTCCATGAACCACGGTGCGCTGCCGGGAGATGACAGGCTGGGAGCAACAGGAGTCTGAGACCTGTACTTGAGCAACAGCGGCAACTCTTTCGGAATATTTTGAACAGCTGAATATTAATCTCATGATGAGAAAGTAGAGACGATTGTAGACTAAATGAAGAGAGACTTTATCTTAGTTTTTATTTTATGCAAAACATTTTAGTCTCGTCCTTTTTCGTCAACAATAATGCATGTTAATTTAGTCTTAGTCAGCGTTTTTGGACATTGGGGCAGTCTCGTCATCGTCTCGTTTTCGTCATGGAAAAAAAGGTTGTTGACGAACATATTTAGTCTGGTCTCGTCTGACGAAATTAACACTCTTGGTGTCCTCATCTGAAACTTTAAAATACTTCCATACCGCTGACATGCCTAATCTTTGATATGCAGACGCGTGATAACAGCTCGATCATGAGTGAAACCTAAGCGCTTGCGCACGGATGGGAGGGCCAAGTAACATAAATTTTTTTTTTCGGCCCGAAACCGATAATGCCATTTTCGGCCGAACATTTTCGCCGGGCGAAATTTCGGTGCACCCCTATACACTACCATTCAAAGTTTAGTTTCAGAAAGATTTTTTTCAGGGATGCACCAATACCATTTTTTCAGAACCAATCCGATACCAAAAATTCTGAGTATCGGCCGATACCGATACTAATCCGATATCAGTGCAGTCTTGTTTAAAAATGTAATGTAGAATTTCTATACCTCAGTGTGTTGAACTGATAAATAACTCTTTTGTGTGTTAAACACAATCTACTAAATACAGACAACTTCATTATAAAGAAAAACAACAAATTAACAAATATATATAGATCACAATCTATGACAAAAATACTACTATAAACTAGATGGTGGATAAACTAGATTAGTGGATAATTCAGCAGAAAAAGTTACTCTAGAAAAAATCATGAGTGCACAATAATTGTATAAAATCTAAACATTTAGTGAAAAAAAAAAATTAGTGGGGAACAAATAAAAGTGAAATCTAGCACTAAATCTGGTAAAATGTTACACATTGTTGTGAAATACATTCGTGAAATACAAGTAAATATATTTATAGAATTAGGACCTATATACTAAGAAATTAAAAGACATTTATTTTAAATGTATAGCGCAGCTTTTTTAATGAGGCAGCAACATATTATAGAGCAGAACAAGAAAGGCTATTAATAATCTTTCATAGCACAAAAGTATTATAATATACACTTATGTGGATCCCATGCACAGGATCTGCCTGAAGCAACATGGAGTCACACGCTCCGCATTGAAAAGTTTAAAGCACAAAGGGAAGAGATATCGATGCATAGTGTATCTATTTATCTACGCAATATTTTATTGAGCCTTTTCTTTTAACAGTTTAAAAGTTCAGTTACTGTTCGTGTAAAGAACAATACAATCTCTAGTCCAGTGTTGTGATCTACAGATCAAGCATAATAACAGGAACATTGAATCATCTGGGAGAGTTTTATCGCGTTTTTGATATGCAGATAAAATTTACTTTTATTAACAACAGTAATGTGCAGAATAATAAGACACATAAGATCGGAACTGATGAACAGTGTGCAAACTAAGCACAGCTCAAACGAGTAGCGCGGTTCCGTTGCGCTTTTGTTTAGTTTGGCATTTGATGTTTCTCATATGTAACAGAAATGGCCGCTCTTATCAGAGCACTGTGGCACTTTGGTGGTTGCACCAGTGCAACCTCTAAACGACCATTTGATCGCAAGTCTGGAGCCCTGCATGTACTTCTGTAATAATTTGAATTAGAGGTCGACCGATAGTGGATTTTACCGATACCGATAACTAGGTTGGACCACACTTGCCGATAACCGATTAATCGACCGATAGTTTTTAAAATGGATACTGGATAAAAAAACATAAGTAAAACAGTGCTGACCTTTATAACAAGAAATAAAAAAACTGTACTGATCCATGAAAATGTGCTAAATAAAAACCTAAATATGAACATAAAAATGAGAAGTTCTAACAGAACAAATTCTTCTAAAATAATTTAAACATTAAAATATTACAGGTCAAATTTGTTTCTTTACCTATAACCTAGAAACATGCATTCATAGGTAACACTATGCAAGTCCCTATGCAACAAGGATGTATCAGCTTACATGAACTATATGCATTATGCATACATTTTTACAGCATGTATTAACATGAGCAATACAATTGTACCTTGATCACTCATGTTAGTTCATAGTGCATTAACCAAGGTTAACAGATAAAAATACAAATTCAAACTCAATTTAATGTAGAAATTAACATACTAACAATGAACAGTACTTCCACTGCATTTATTAACCATAGTTAATGTTACAAATGGAATCTTATTGTAGTGTTACCATTTCATACAAATCCAAACAGTCTGCTTTTTTAGAAGGCGATTATCTAATAAAAAACGTATGCGTTTCTGCTTTGCTTATGTTTCTGTCGGCAGCATCACGATACAGTTTGCTTTCTCACATCACTAATTTTATATGTGCAACATTTGGGTTGGACTTGCGTGTGTTTTTATCACATTGTTTTAACTGCTTGAGGCACTGCTAATGTTAGCGTCCTCTCAGCCTCGTTGACAAACATACACACTGCTGTTATTTCCCTGTTTATGCAGCATCTAGTCAAACAAGGATTTTTGTGTGCGTGTTGTAAATATAATTTATTCTGAAGAAATATTCTCAACAGTGTTCAATCAGCTTTGACATATTTAAATCTGCATATCTTTGATATTTTTACCTTTTATAAAGGGCATTTTTTTCATAATCTTATTAAATATAGGCTATGCTTCAGCTTTCAGTTTATATTTTTTTATTTGATCAATAAATTAAATTAGAATAATAAGACACAGCCCTACTATTACCAATCAAATTAAATAATTTACTCTGAAACATTACAACTGCATTAAAACATTTTATGAGATTGTTTGAAATAGTTTTGAATTTACAAATAAGAAAAGTTGGAAAGAATGTTTAAACATGAAAGTAAACCACCTGTAGGTGGCAGCAGGTGACCGTTTTAATGAGCGAGTCATTGAGTCGATTTGTTTAAACGGATGATTCATTCAAGAATGAGGCAGTCGTTTATGGATAGGTCATTGAATCTTTGATACAAACGATTCATTCAAAGCGCTGAATCATTCACTAACATTGATTTCACAACGAGAGGCTGCGTGAGCGTAAACAGCGCAACATTACCATCAGTTTATTATACATTAGGCTACATATTATTATCCACTATCGATCGCCACTTACGCTAAATGAATGCAGAATCATTCTTGCATTTTGATGATTCCCTAGTTTTTGTTATTGATGTTTTAATCTGCCTAATAAAATTCTCTTTCATTTGCCCCTTCAAAAATCCACTTGTCCCACAAATGTTCTTTAACTTGTAAGAATACACATTTAAGTGCTGTCAATATAAGTAATAATAACTCTTATAATATAAATTTTTCAAAAATCTTTTTATTCATTGATGTCCTGTGTCACAGACAGTCATACTGACTCAGATATAGACCTACCGCAGCTCGTATGTGAACACATCACACGCGGCTGTGTTGATGGCTGATTTAGTCACGTTCAGGAATGGTTAAACAGAACCAAATTAACATTATTATCACTGGTAAAGTTACCGCGTACCGGACATTTTCTCACCGCTTCCCAACTCCCAACACACACACACATCTGTGCAACTGTCATTGTACTGTAGCCTACGTCAGCGTTGCATTATTATCTCGTCCCATCTCACCAACAGTTTAATACTCGCACATCTAAACATAGTCAGAGAATGGCCTCATCTTTCTGATCGCATCAACGCAGTCGCATCCTCTCAAACTGCCCAATGAATCACTCAATTCTCATTGGCTACCTGCCAATGTGGCAGGTAGATTGACAGTCCTACCCGCCAATCGCAAAATTCACCTGCATTTGGCGCGTGGTTGGGTGGTCTGCAGTGCAGGCCCTGGTCAGCACTCTCCACTCAGCGCCGCCTGCAGCCTCACGTGTGAATGTAAACACAGTGAATTTTTATTTCCCCTCTAGAGGCCGCTCTCGTGCTATATAATGCCAGCAGAGCACACCCTTCTCAGAGCTTGTACTGTGTAACGACAGCGCACCCTTCTCAGCCGCTCCAGCAACGGACGGAACACGGAAAAACTATCGGTGTGGATTTTTGCCGATAACGATTGTTCCACCAATCAACTATCAAGGGCCGATTCATCGGCAAAACCGATGAATCGGTCGACCTCTAATTTGAATATTCGTAACATACACAACCATACTGTGATGTTCAAAAGACTGTTTGTGAAGCGGTTCATATACCTAAAGCCTACATGATAATTGGTCTCTCTGGCTCAGCGGCAGCGCAAACGCAGATCTGTATATTCCGCTGTGATTTTGTCAAAGGTTTAACAGACACAGGCGAATCGTTGTCATTTAGGAATGAGATTGTGTGGTTGTTTGAATTGAGATTGTGATCTTTTAATGATTCATCGTGTAGCTTTAGGATATTGCAGTATTTATTATAAAAGACTTATCCGTACAATTCATGTGTCCTCTTAATCTTTAATGAAAATAACTTCCCCTCCCACTTGCAGTGACATCTCTTCTCTGATGATGTGCTTAATGGTGGGAGGGCAGGACAACCTGTCACTCACATGAGGTCAACCAATAGCAAACCACAACCATCCAAACAATTCCCGAGCGACAAAATCAAGACCGCCCTACATTTGTTCTTGCTCGAGAAGCAGTTTCATTCAGATATATGTCACAATAGGGAAGAAACAGACGTTTCATGCCGACTGTAAATCAGACCTCACAAGTGGTGAAAAAAGGTGACATGTTTCCGAATTAAATATTTTGTAGGGGTGCCAGTACAAATTTGTGGTTTTAACATGTAAACGAAGCATTCTGGTGCACTCTGACAAGAAAATAAAGGGAAAAGACAACATTTGCTTTCAAATAAAAAAAAAACATTTACACTATAGCGCTGGGCATTGACACAAATTTCACAATTTGGATTTGATATTGATTCACATGGGGCCTATCAGGTAGAGTACATAGTAAATTGTATATACTGTACAATGTGTGTGTGTGTGGGGGGGGGTGTGTAATTATTTACACAATTATATATATTTATTATATATATATACACAATATTCTCAGTGTTATATCAGCTTTTATATACTTAAATCTGCAGTTATCTGGAGTTATAAAGGCCATTTTTTAACCTTATTAAATGTATGCATCTTTCATGTCAAATTCCTACATTTGATCAATAAATTCAATTATGATAATAAGACACTATAGGGCTGTTACCAATCAAATTAAATAATTTACACTGCAAAATTACAACTACAATAAATAAATGTTATGAGATTGATGTTTTAATCGTTTGAATATACAAATAAGAAAAATGCAATGATATATTAAACATGAAACTAAACCGCCAACAGGTGGCGGCAAGTGACCGTCTTAATGAGTGAGTCATTGACTACGTTTACATGGACAGCAGTAATCGAATTATTGACCTTATTCTGAATAAGACAATATCCTGATTAAGGTGTTTACATGAGTTGCTTTTAGAATATTCCATTCATGTTCCCGTTTTACATGTTATAGAACATAGCTCGATTAATGGTACGCCATTACGTCCCCATGCCACACTACGCTGTCCGAGGTCCAATCATAGCGAATCTTTCGTGGGTCTGTTAAAATCAATGGGGTCAGGCAACCCGCTGTAACTTTAACTGCAGGTGTAGCTGTTGGACAATGTTACTTTATAAAAGTGATTTTTATACTTTTTAATGTAATATATTTGTATGTATAAATATAGCTATACGTTGTTTTATTTTTGTAATATATAGTGTCTTTCAGTTTTTTTTAAGAGACACTGCCCCTCTTGCCTCATTCTTGACAGCCTACATTTCAAATAATAGCTTTGATTAATGATGAAAATGAAGGTTTCAAAATTGTGATTGTTTGGATTGTTTTTTTCTGCCTGAATGGCCATATGGCTCGCAGCCAAGCAAGACACACGCACCATAGCAACACGTCATGGCAACGACATTTCAGACTGACAGATACGTAAAACATAAACGGGACATTTGAGCGCTTTGTTACTGTTTTGTACGCGCTGTTATATTAATTATAATTCAAATTCTGTTTTATTTGTCACAATATTATTGATGATTGTTGAGAGGGTCACTTTTGATACATTTTTAAAAAGGGCAGGGGCTCCAGCCTCCAAAGCCCTTCTCTGCACTTGCCTAGTGTGTGTGTGTCCTGTCACAAAATGTGGCGAAAACTCCTACACGACGTTAATAGTCAGATTAAGGTGTGTACATGTCTACAATGCACTTCGATAATGCGACTAAAATAGGTATACTCCACATGTCTTAATTCGATTTGCGTTTAATAGAGTATGGCTTTAACCGGATTAAGGTAATTAGAAATCGCTGTTTACATGGTAGCTTCTTAATCAGAGTATTGTCTTAATCAGGTTAATATCGGGGTATTGTTGGCCATGTAAACGAGCGAGTCGTTCACTCAAACGATTCATTCAAAACGCTGAATCATTCAGTAACAAAACACAGCGCTGAGTGGAACCATTTTCGTCAGTGAAAGTGAACAAAAAAGCCAATGTTGTTTGTGTCTAAAATGTAAGTCACTTAATATTAACTAAGCTACTTGTTTATAGAACCACAAAATGCACTGTAACATTTGCAATCGTGATGACATTCAGCAAAACAGCTCGGGTTATTAACAATATCCTAAGTTATAAATGAAACTAATTTTTTTACCCCAGTATGTTTCTTCTAGGGCTGCTCGATTATGGAAAAAATCATAATCACGATTATTTTGGTCAATATTGAAATCACGATTATGTAACACGATTATTTCACATGACTTTGGGAATGTGTTGCATTTATTAAAAATAAACCTTTCAACAATTCAATTGAAATTGTAACATTTGTTTTACTTTTTTGAACTATTAAAATAAATAATATAACATATATTCAAATCAAAGTATAAAAGTATTCACGTAAAAATGATAACCACAAATAAATAAGATCAACAGTATGGTTCGGCTATGCTTTTCAGGTATGTCTAACATTAGTTTTCAGGTACAGAAATGTATCAAATGTAAAATAACATTGCATATTTAAGTGCATAAATTAAAGATTAATTCTATTAAACTTACAAAAGCTATTCAATCAAGAGCGGTGAGTGATGTCCTTGTCTTTTGTTGTTTGACATTAAACAGACGGAAGTAAAGGCTGCTGCCTCTTTAAGACCTAATGATACTGCCCCTTTAAGAGGATATGCGTCGTCTTTCTCGACTGTATAAAGTTTACTTAAGGCATATACAGACTATGTCTGCTAGGATACTCATCAATATGGACATGTTGACATACGTTTTGTGTGAGTTTGTCCGTTCAAGAGCAAGACTTGAAAGAGAACTCAATATTTGCGCGCTGTGAGACGCACATTTTCTCACAGCGCGCGCGTCTTCTCATTCGCGTCTTCTGGCACTAAACCCGGGTGAAGACGGCGAAATGGCAGCACTCGCATGCATTGAACAAAGTTTACAAAGAGAGAATTATTTGAAAAATATGAAGGAAAAAAAGGACGTTTACACGGCATCCCTGCTCTCGTCAGTTTTTGTTTCTTTATTAGATTGTCATAGGTCACTCTGTGTTTTTTCAAGTGGTTAAACAAATTCGTGATGTTCCCTTGCGTTGCAGTCACTACCAAATACCATGTAGCAAATCTTGCACGTAGCATGTTTCTGCTCGTCGTCTGATTCCTCGAAGCCAAACTGTTCCCAGACAACGGAGTTGGTTTTGCCTTTTTTGCTCACCAAACGCTGCTGTAACTGCCCTCCTTCTGCCATCTTTACTCGCGCCGAGTTTTTAAATTCCAGCGGATGATATGCACACGAGTCACGAGACTCGCGACCTGAGAGAGATTGTGGCTTCGGGAGGGGCGGATGAGCGCGTGTGCGTTTCATTCAGAACGCAAGACAAAATAAGAGTGTTCTTGCAAAACTGAACATGGCAAAATAATCGTTTTTTCTCGATTGTACTATTTTGGTGATCGTTGGGAGGCAAAATCGAAATCGAAATTCGATTAATTGCACAGCCCTAGTTTCTTCTGTGAGTTTAAAGTGGTGTTATGTTCATTTGTTTTGATTTCTCCACGAATGTCTGTCTCGGGCAGAGACTCAACGTGACTTTTGACCAGAAATACACTATCCCTTATCAATCGCTGCTGTAAAGCGGAGGTGATCGGTTCATGTCTGCGCTGCTGTTTGCTTGAACTGAGACGCTTCAGTGATCTGTGAATGTCACGCCACATTAGAGCGCCAAAACATCGCGACAGCTCGAGAGACGTCTATGGTCTCGCTCCAGCCCATTTCCAATTATTATTGTGAAGTTAACAATGCTTTCAACTTCACACCCCCCTTCCCCAACCCTGAACAAACTAATCGAATCTACACGATTCACAGAAATGACATATTTTGATTCAAAACGGCAAATTTCGCCGAAAAGCGACTAGTTTGCAGGCATGTTAAATAAATATGGGCCCACCTACCTGGAACATGAACATGGCCAGTTTCTCGTTGTACTCCCACTGTTTCATTGCAGTTTCCACCTCAGCAGGAGGTGCGGGCAGAGGAGACCCGCAGCCCTGGCTGGGAGACTGTCTGTAAAACTCTGCCACCTTCTGCAGCTGCTCCCACAGGTATTTAGTAATTATCTGAGTCCATTCTACAGAAGACAGATAAAACCAGTGAGGCGTCGCAGCACAAAGCCCAATTACACAGCACAACAACAGAGGACATTTTATCTTCTTCCGAGGATTAAACGAGGACATGCTGCATGTTTGACAGAGCCACATTACCATACGAGCATACAGAATGATGCACAATAACCACACTAACCTATGCAGGGGTCAATGACGTGCCTCTTCTTCACCTTGGTCTCGGTTATGGCAGCGTGATACGCGCATGTCATTTTAATCATCCAAGCAGATCGCATCACCGGAACAGAGTACTTGGCAAGGTAGCCAAACACTTCCTCTTTCTTGCTGAAGATAGGAACCTAGTGCGCACACACACAGCAATTAGACTAATGCAAAACCCAAGAGAAAAAAAAGAGCATTTGACCTCCTACAGTGAAATCCAGTAATGCTCAGATGTTTGTGTTCTATTAACATATTAGGGACCTACAACAAGCGATCTGTTCAGAGTTCACAAAAATAAACAAAAGCAAACCTTTTTAGCAAGCTGAGTTAGGGGTTTGGTCCCGGCCAAGTCTGTGAACCAATTATTAATGGAGCTCTGCGACCTCGCGGTGACAAGCCAGAAATTATCCTTCTGATTGACCTGCGGCTTCCTCTTCCCGGTGTCGGGGAATGTGTTGCAGCGTAACTTCTCTGCAATGATGCTGCTGAAGTTTGAGCTGATCTGAAAAGCAGAAGGAAAAAGGAATCCCCAGTGTAAACTAATGAGGATTTGACTAATAAAATGCATGCATGCAAATGACCCCGGAATTGGTAATCTTACCTTTGAAGGGTTGAAATTGACATTTTTAGCGCTTCCATGCTCATCGCCTGAAACAGCTGGCTGGTTGTTAAATCCTTGCTTGACGTTCAACGCCGTCAACTCATCCTAATCAACGAGAGAGTGATAGTTTCAGTTACTACATGCATATCCCATTACAGTGTGCAGAAGAGTTAATCAAGCGGCAGGTAATCAGAGTCAATCAGTCCTCCATCCTAATGAGTGCACAAAATTCATCAAGACGACAAACTGACAAATCTGCAGGCACAAGTACAACAGATCACATGCAATGCAGAAAAATAAGACTAATGATGCACTCCATTTAATGAGATTGATATTAAAGTACACTTTCAAATATAATATTCCATTTTCTAGTTGAAAAGCAGCCTTAATGCGTTGGTGATATAATGGTTGTCTATGGTTATAATGGTTGCCCTGGGTAGCATTTTATGCACATACAATGTGTTTGCATGCATACATCATTAATATACAAAATGCCGAACGAGCCAGTGATGCCCACAAATGTTGCCTAGCTAGACAACTCGCTAGGTTTTAAAACGCATCCATGAAAACACTTCAATCCACGAGCAGTTGTCAACAAACATTAACCGACAGTACTAACAGGCTATTGGGATTGTTTACATCTTAAATAAAGCTTTACTGTATACAAATACGTATTTATTTTTTACAAAAACACAAGATAACGATTAACAACAGTCGTACATTTCACCTGACGTGTTTTTTAAATGGCACTGCGACGATGAAAGTGGCTTTAAATAAAAAGCTCGACAAATATAAATCTCACGTCATTTTTAAAACCGAGTTTCACTAATAAAATGACCCTTTTGTCTCTCTAATCATCTACAACAACAACCAAACATGAAGACCGACATAATTTGAGGAAATAAATTATATTTTTCTGTTGAGCTAGTCGAGCCGCTCGGTTCATTGTTATTGGCCGTTAGCTGACGGCAGGGCCTCATCTCAACACCCCTGGAAAAAACACTCTATAATTCACTATTTAAACGTTAAATGTGGCTAGAGAGGAAGCGGGAAAGTAGCCTAACCTCCTTCTGCTTCGGGTCCTGTGGATAGACGTCCGGAGGACCGAGTCTGGGCCGTTTAAGAGGCCTGTGTTCGTAGCTCAGAATGCCGAAGGCAGCCATCATCCCCGCGGCATGTCAGCCCGGTGTGTGGCCGATCCTGAGCGCTGCTGCAGCGGCTAGAGCTCCGCAGCTTCACCGATGCTTCCGCTCCGACAGGATTGATGGGAAAATACAAGACAACATAAAAGTCCCTCCGGTACAGAATAACGGGGCTTCTTTGATTATAAGGACTTTATTTATTCCATCAAGAGCTCCTGCAGTGTCGTTGTGGTTATTTTGTTTCGTGTTGTGTTTTTAATGTGTGACTATATTAGGCAAATGAAAATGCATTTACATGTAACGACCGTTTACGATAATAAAAGTCCAAAGTGAGAACCGTAACATATGAATATTTTTTTCATTTACAATGTTTATATAACGTTTGGCTTTATATCAAGTATGTCCTATTTTGAAATAAAATAATGGTGTTTCCAGGCAAGAACATAATTTCATGAAAATGTCAAAATAATCTTTATCTTTCAACTCTGACAAAGGTTACACACACAGAGCAGTTAAATGTATAAATATACGTTTTATTCAATAAAACATTTTTGTAACAATCATAAAATAAGTGTTCAACAACCACAAAACTATAATCTCTGGATCTTAAAGAACAAGGCAACTCTTAATGATAAACATGTCTAAGCTTGTGAACTGATTTGTCTTTATCTTGATATTTCCAAGAGGAATATCTAAACAGATACTGCACGGTGTGGCATATTTGTTTATTTAAAAAAAAAAAAAAATAGACCCCCCTCCCTCACCCCCACAGGCCTATATAGACCCAAATTCCTGCATAATTCAGGTACCCAAATGTGCAATTCAGCTTGGAAAATACAAACAACTGTCATTCATTCCTGAAGAGATTGTGTAGTGTAGTCTTCATATAAAGAAGTACAGGCACTCTTCAAGAATCTAATTTTTTGAGAAAATGATGTCAGATTATACAAAAATATGCACTTGTAATGCAAATCAAAATAGATGTCTTGATGAATTATTATACGAATTCTCATTGCACATTTTCTTCTCTAAAACACTTACTGCACAATGCTTTTGACAGATATCTGTCAAATATATAACAGCAGAGGCACATAACTTACACAGTATGAGTAACAACAACAGCACAAGGAGAAAAAAATAAGTAGAATGAAAATAAAGCACATTTCTCTTTTTTGTGCTGATTTCTGGAATGACTGATATGCGTGACTGATCTGAATGTCATCTTTGGTTGGATTCATTTGCATGAAAACATCAAATACAAGGCAAATCAATAGGTTACCTTATGGTCAATACACATCTTGCATACTTTTATAGCCCAAAAAGAATTTTAGCAAATAAATGAAAAAGAAAAGAAAAACAAATAAATTACATTATTTATCACTGTGCAAAATTGACTTCTACCAAACACAGGTAGAAGATCTAGTCCAGTACGAGAAATGCACTCAATCAACACTTGTTTGGACTGACTGCAGGAGTCAGGACGCCTCTCTGGCAGGCAGGATTATACAGACATGAACACAAATAAAGTGCCATTTACATGAATGCTTCCATCGGAAAGCTCTCCTTCATAACATTATACACTGTATGAACTCAAAATCTCTCAGTGTGCGAACAACAACATCATCATCTTAAAGTATAACAAACAAACGGAAAATCTCAGTTTCAGCAGCTTCAAGGATTTTGACTCTGCGTCTGGTATAAATCTTCTCGGCAGCAGGTTGGAGGGCCTCTCCGTCTCTCTGAATGTATTGTTGAGCAGAGGGTCCGTGTGTTCGATGCCTGCTTAGATCTTACGGGTGAGCGTTTCTTCTGCTGCCATCATCATGGCACGAAAACACGAGTTTTCATTGGCCAGCAGGTTTGAAGGGGTGTCAAACTCCAAAATCTATTTAAAAGATGATAAGATGTTACAAGTAACTATTTACTGTACATAGTCCTTAATGTATAGCCTATATCTAGGCAGTATTTTGACACAAAATATCAAAGTAAGTGCAATCCTTAAACAAATGACAGATTAAAGGGATAGTTCACCCAAAAATGTACTCACCCTCAAGCCATCCTAGGTGTATATGACATTCTTCTTTCAGACGAATCTGAATCAGTTATAATAAAAAAAATGTCCTGGCTAATCCAAGCATTATAATGGTAGTGAACGGCCGCCCGAAATTTGAAGACCAAAAAAGTGAATCCATCCTTTTTCCGTAAATTGAATACAGAAGGCGGCCCTAGATATTTTACTTTATAAATTAAATGTGTTAAATATGGATATTTTTCTTTCACAAACCCATCGATTCGCTTCAGAAGGCCTTTATTAACCTCCGGAGCCGTGTGCATTTCTTTTATAATGGATGGATTCACTTTTTTGGGCTTCAAATTTTGGGCTGCCATTCACTGCCATTATAAAGCTTGGATTAGCCAGGACATTTTTTAATATAACTCAGAATGTATTCGTCTGAAAGAAGAATGTCATATACCTAGGATGGCATGAGGGTGAGTAAATCATGGGCTAATTTTCATTTTTGGGTGAACTAACCCTTAAAGCTTTTCTTAAAATTAAGTCAGTCAGTTATTCTACATGTAAAGAAAATCTATCAGATAACATTAATACGTTCAAAACAACACTGTTAAACACATTTAATTGCATATGTGACCCTGGACCACAAAACCAGTCATAAGTCACACACGTATATTTATGGCAATAGCAAACAATACATTGTATGGGTCAAAATTATAGAATTTTCTTTTATGCCAAAAATCATTAGGATATTAAGTAAAAATCATGTTCCATGAAGATATTGTAAATTTCCTACCGTGAATCTAAAAAATATATATTATTATTAGTAATGTGCATTGCTAAGGACTTCATTTGGACAACTTTAAACACGATTTTCTCAATATTTTGATTATTTTGCACCCTCAGATTCCAGATTTTCAAGTATCTCGGCCAAATATTGTTCCATCCTAACAAACAATACATAAATGGAAAGCTTATTTATTCAGCTCCCAGATGATGTATAAATCTCAAATTCCAAAAATGTACCCGTATGACTAGCCTGGATGGCAGCCGAACTCAGCCCCGACCATAACATTTGAGGTCGGGAAGTTCAGTCTGGACTTGATCCATTGTGGAGCAACTATGCTCGAACCAGAGCTGTTCGGACCAATGAAATTGTCAGGGCGGGCTTTATACGATGATGGACAGATGCTCAACAGTGACGTAATCATCCACGCAACCAAAGAGCGCTTGGGTTGAACTTGTTTTAATCCTAAACGGAGAACTTGTTCGTATATGCATTCACCTTTACTATTTCTCTCAAAAATGATGATCGTGTTGATAAGTATTTTTACAACACCGGCAAAGATCATTTACATTCATCTTCTTCTTCTACTTCTGAGTTCTGTTGACAACTATGCATCGCTCAACATACGTCACTTACTCCGTTGCTCTGATTGGTTGTAGGTCTATCCAATTGAGTGCAGAGGCATTTTCTTTCCTGGTTCGGTTGAAACATGCCCCCATAATCACAGGCCAATGGAGCATCAGACTCATATTCTGACTAGAATCTGAGTATGATGACGTCAGGCTACCGTATGACTGGTTTTGTGGTCCAGGTTGATGTTAATGGTTTTTTTTGACAGATCTCTATGTTGTTTATATATATATAGAAATAAAAGTTTTAACACCATTATGCTTTTTTTTTAGGAGTTTATCTCATTTGAGACTGATTATCATATTAATTATGAACACATTCTACTAACACTTGACAATTACTGTACCTTTGGGGTCACTGTATGATTATAACTGTTTCATTATCATTAAAACAACAGCAGATGAAAGTGGAGACCCACCTGCCCCTGGTCCAGGACCATGATCCTGTTACAGTTCAGCACAGTGTTGAGACGATGGGCGATCACTAGAGTGGTGCAGCCGCTGAAAGAGGAGCGAATAGTGTCCTGTATGAGGCGGTCTGTCTCTGTGTCGATAGCAGCGGTTGCCTCATCTAAGAGTAGGATCTGAAATACACATCACAAGTTTGTGATCATGAATGCTATAATCAAAATCTTTTTAATGGACAGTCGTTTTCCATTTCTTTTTCATTTCAACAGCCCATGAAATGGTTTGATGAGTACATACACTAATGAGCCAAAACATTATGACCAAGCAAATATTGTTTATCATCTACGCCAGCTCCAGTCTGGATCCTGCCTCTTACAAAGACTTCAGATGACCCAATACCTGTGAAGAGACGACTCCAACTCCTGACAGGACTTCAGATGATGCCAACTTTCACCACTGCCAAATGTTCTATATATTGTAATCATTATTTTCACAACTTGTAATAATTACTTTATTGAGCTCATTGTTTCTTCCTTAAATAAATACATAATGTTAGCTAACTGCATGATTTGTATTATCTCAGAACTGTACATTTCTGAAATATGGACATTACTTGAACACAGTCATCTCTGCTCTGATAAAAAATCACTCTAAATTATAATGTAGACACATGCATTTTCTGTAAAGCTGCTTTGAAACAATATGCATTGTGAAAAGCGCTATACAAATACGTGTGAATTGAATTAAATCTCCTAACAAGGCCACATTTTAAAGTCCCCATGAAATCAAAATGTAAGTTTTTTGGCTTTTAGTATGAATATGTTATCCTTAAGGTTATCTATAAGCTAGTGTGCTTCTATACAATGGCAAAATTCGCGTTTAGAAGATATAAGTGTTCAAAACTTACAGTCTATTACTTCCACCTATGTGGATCAATGATTTTCTGTCCAATCAAATGCTCTCTAGGGTCGAAAGCATTCTGCCCCTACATTACAAATAGACGCTGAAGCCGCGGCTGAAACCGGTCACTTCTTCACAAAATTACTATTTTCTACATGGTGAAAGGCACGTAGTGCACTATATAGGGGATAGGATATGATTCAGACAAATATACTTTCCATCGAGGCAACTGAAGTCTGGTTTCACGTTAGTGTCATGTGAACCTCCACATTGCACACACAGTCTGCTCCGGTCCAGAGACACGATAGCACAGAGCGGATCATATGCATGAGTTGGCGCGAACCACAAAACATAACAGACTTATTTGAATTCTGCACAGAATGCTATATTTTAAAGCGATATAGAGGAGATTAGAAGGAGAAAGAGACAGACTCTGCATTAGAAACAGCAATGATGAGTAAAAGAGATAACACCGGTGCCATGCACCAACATAAATTACACACTCAATGTTTTTGCTTTAGAAACAGTTTCATATTAAATCTAAAGGGGATTATTAGACTGTCAACTGCAGCTTTACCGAGCTCAACGGCGCTGCCTCTGGCAGAGCTGTAATATAAATTAAACGCTATACGCTATATAAACGGGGCTACTCGATATTTCCCTTCCTGTCTTCCTGTTTTAGTGGAAATTACATCAACTCAGTGAATAACTCGCGTTTAGTAAGTAAGTAAGTAAGTAAGTAATCCTTTATTTGTCCCGCAGTGGGGAAATGCGCGGGTTTATGCGCGTTTCAAGGCTCTTCAGTGGGCCTTTAAGGTCTGGGTAGATTAGAAGGTAAGCAAACAATCGGTTCCCATAATAAACATGTTGGATGCAGGAGAAATGGGCAGGAATAAAGATCTGACTTTGACATGGGCCAAATTGTTATGGCAAGGCGTCTGGGGGAGTATCTCTGAAACAGCAAGGTCTGTGTTGCTCCCGGTCAGCAGTGGTGAGGATTTACCAACAGCAGTCAGAGGAGGGACAAACCACAAACCGGCGACAGAGTGTTAGGCGCCCGAGGCTCATCAATGCACAAGGGCAACGAAGGCTATCCCGTCTGGTCTGAGCCAACAGAAGGTCTACTTATGGGAGGATACATCGCACACTGCTGCGTATGGAGCTGCGTAGCCGCAGACTAAACCGAGTGCTTATGATGACCCCTGTACTTCGTCGAAAGTGCCTACAATGAGTGTCGGAACTGGACCATTATAGCAGTGAAAAGGGTTACCTGGTCCAATGAGTCCCATTTGTGTACAGCCATGTACGTGTGCACCGTTTACCTGGGGAAGTGATGGCACAAGGATGGAGGGTTGCCAGAACCAGCCCAATTGCTATTAAAAACATAGCCAATCATGGCCAAATCGCGTTAAGGGGGATTTCCCCCACGTTTCAGGGGGTTGTCGATTCGCCCCGCAAACTTGGCAACTCTTGACAGGATGCACTGTGGGTCAACAAGAAGCCGGAGGAGGGAGTGTGCTGCTCTAGGCAATGTTCTGCAGGGAAACCCTGGGTCTGGCCATTCACATGGATGTAAATTTGACACGTGCCACCTATCTAAACATTGTTGCAGACCAGGTACACCCCTTCATGACAATGGTGTTCCCTAGTGGAAGTGGCCTCTTTCAGCAGGATAATGCACCTGCCACACACTGCACACATTGCTCAGAAATGGCTTAAGGAGCATGATGAAGAGCTCAAGGTGTTGTCCTGGCCTCCAAATTCCTAAGATCTCAATCCAATTGAGCATCTCTGGGATGTGCTGGACCAACAAGTTTGATCCACGGAGGCCTAACCCTCGCAACTTACAAGATCAACTGCTAACGTTTGGTGCCAGATACCACAGGACACCTTCAGGAGTTTTGTAGAGTCCAAGCCTCCACGGGTCGCTGCTGTTTTGTCAGCATATGGAGAACCAACAGCATATTAAGCAGGTGGTCATAATTTTTTTGCTTATTGGTGTATGGGTTTTCTTTCCATATATCTTATTGAAACAGGAAGCTGGGGAGGGACATATTGATTGACCAATAGTCTTGAATGTTTGTTCAAGAACTTGCACAATGAATTAAGTAAAAATGTGTTTATTATTTAAATTGTAAAGTCTAAATCAGCCGTTCTCAACCAGGTCACTAAGAAACATCAGCAAACTTCCAAGAGAGCTTCACAATGACTTTTGATATTTTCATCATTATGCCTAATGCTTATCCAGTAAATCACGAACAACTGTAAGAGTCATTGGTTAACAAGAACATTCAGTTCCTAAAACTTCTGGAATCCTGATGTCATTATTTTAATTACAATTATTTTAGTGACTTATTGTCATTTACAGAAACAAGGAATACCAAAATATTAAAATAAGCTTTTTTTTCTTTTGAGAAAGAGTTTTGTTTCTTCTAATATAGTTGTGGACAATGGAGGGCCTTGGAGACAAAAAGGTTGAGAACCACTGGTATAATTTTTCCCTGAAGAGGTTCTGCTTGGTAGTCACAGATGTAATTCCTGTGGGGGCGTTTGCTCCATGTGAACTGTTCTGTACAGATAGTTACATCATGTCCCTTACTGTTATGATTGCACATTCTGTGCAAAGCTTCCCAGGTTTACATTATCAGCAAGTTTAAAAAACAAAAAGAAAAGAATGGATAAAATGTTATACTAGCAAAAGCCATTCACTGTCTGCCATGTGGTGGCAATGTTTCGCCATTTTACAACAGCAAAGATTCACCAGAATTGTAGATCAGTGCTTCTTAACAGCAGGAGAAAAACAATGATGCAAATAACACACTGCAACTAATCATATAATAAAATAGAGTTAGGGCAGCAAAATAAACCGGTTTGAACATTTTGAAGGGGGAGAAAAATGTAACTATGGTTGCTTATGATATTTTTTTTAAACAAAACTACATTAAAAGTGTAGATGTTTGTTCGATTAAATGAATGCAGGCAACATCCTCTGGAAGATAAATTGTGGACTGACTTTAATCCACACAAACCAGGAAAAGCATCAACCCTTTTAAAAGAGAAAAGCCCTCAAAACGGGATCATTTACTCCCCAAATCATTCCAAACTTTCTTTCTTCTGTGAAACATATTTTGAAGAATGGTGTCAACCAAACAATTTTGGGTTTCCACTGATTTCCCATTGTATTTTTTTGTCCCTGTAATAGAAGTCAATGGGAGCCGAAACTGTTTGCTTGACAACATTCTTCAAAATGTGTTTTTTTATGTTCCACAGAAGAAAGAAAGTCATTCAAGTTTGGAATGACATGAGGGTGAGTTAACGATGACAGAATTTTCATTTTTGGGTGCAAGTATGCCACCACACAAGAAAATGAAAAGAAAATATGTCCCTAAATATAGGTTCACTTGAAAAGAAGATAAATATGGTTTGAGCCAACCACAATGTGTTTTGTGACAAAAATGTGTGGTGAAAACATATCACCACAGATCATCACAATATGGTTCCTGGTAAAATGAACACATTTCAAGATTAAACCCCAACCATGTTTGTTTGCTTCTACTTGACCAAATAATTGCTAAAGAGCAGAGCTGAGATGCAGCATTCAAGAGCGTTTCTGATCTTAAAGGTCCTGTTCTTCGTGATCCCATTTTTCAAACTTTAGTTAGTGTGTAATGTTGCTGTTAGAGCATAAATAATACCTGTAAAATTATAAAGCTCAAAGTTCAATGCCAAGCGAGATATTTTATTTAACAGAAGTTCCCTTTCAAAGCCTACAGCGAACGGCCGGTTTGGACTACATCCTGGTACATCCTGCTTTAATTACGTCAGTAGAACAGTTTGTCGACTAACCTCCGCCCACAAGAATACACGAAAAAGGGGGCGTGGTCTTGTTGCTCCCTAGTGGAGAAGAGGAAGTGTTGCGTTCGGTTCGGTTCGGTTGCGTTTGTCGCCATCAGACGCTGTTATTTTCATCCCGGAATCAAATCACCTTTGTTTGGCCTTCAGGGGCTGTAGTTTGAGCGCGTTCATCTCCCCGTTATGGTAAGAGGCGTGACCTTTCCGGGCAATGTGCGCTAAGCTGCTGTCGAATCACAACACGGGAACCTCTGGCACAATCAGAACTCGTTACGTGTTTCTGAAGGAGGGACTTCATAGAACGAGGAAATTCTCAGGCCGTTTTGAGGACAGTGAAAACAGCAGTATACAGATAAGTAAATTGTGTGAAAAATACTGTGTTTTTTTTACACATGAAACATGAACACATGTTATATTGCACACTGTAAACACAATCAAAGCTTCAAAAAAACACGAAAAACGGGACCTTTAACAGTTACCTTGCTGTGTCTTAGAAGAGCTCTGGCCACACATAGTAGTTGTCTCTCTCCCACTGAGAAGTTCTCTCCATTATCCGTCACCTCTGAATGCAGCGAGTTAGGCAACTGGCTAACCTGAAACCAAATCAACACATTACAACCTCTAAGGCCCAGCTACTCAAAGTCATTTGCCTTCGGGAAATAACTCCAAAACCTCTGGCTCTTTCTCACCATGTCCTTAATGTGCGTTTTTTCCAGTGCTTCCCAGATCTGTGCATCTGTATATTGATCCCAGGGATCCAGATTTGATCTGTTGGTGAGATAAGTAACTTAGTCCACATGGTCAACATAAACTGACCCTAGTCTTACTGTGCACGATTCATCAAGTGCATGTTATTTCAAAGAAAAAAAAAGTTTGTCTTTGCAATCTTTCATCAAAATGTAATTATTTTCTCAACTTCTGAAATGACTTTGGCCCTCCATTCTAGTACGCAAAGCCCACCGTTTCACAATCTGATCAATTCCAGATGGATAAAACCTAGTTTAACTTTCACATTGAAGTAGTATACATTAGGGATTGAACGACTTCATATTTTTTAAAGTCGACATTTATGTGATGAAAGTCGAGTCGACTAGTCACTGATGACGTCATTAATTAAGAAATTAGCCTGAATCTCGAGCTGAGACTTGAGCGCGGGTTACCTTGTGCACAACTATGGCATATGACAGCGCTGCCCACAAGGCTATTGTTACATAACATCTTATTTTTATCAGATCTTTTGTCTTTGGGTCGTTATATTTCTCACCGGTTTCTGTTCATTCTTAATCGCATACAGATAAAGTAGCACAGTAAAGATTACATTTATATGAATGCATTAGTGAGAGAACAACTGCATGTGAAACAATTCTACCTGACAGCGTCTCTCTACTAATAGTGAAGCTGTGGGTTTTAGTTACTCAGAAATACACTATATTGCCAAAAGTATTGGGACACTCCTCCAAATCATTGAATTTAGGTGTTCAAATCACTTCCATGGCCAAAGGTGTATAAAATCAGGCACCTAGGCATGCAGACGCTTCTACAAACATTTGTGAACGTGTGGTAGCGTGATAGGTTGCCACCCGTGCAATAAGTCCATTTGTGAAATTTCCTCACTACTAAATATTCCATGGCCAACTGTTAGTGATATTATAACAAAGTGGAAGCAATTGGGAACAGGAACTCAGCCACGAAGTGGTAGGCCACGTAAAATCACAGAGCGGGGTCAGCGCATGCTAAGATGCACTGTGCGCAGAAGTCACCAACTTTTTGCAGAGTCAATAGCTAAAGACAAACTTCATGTGGCCTTCAGATTAGCTCAGGAACAGTGTGTAGAGAGCTTTATGAAATGGGTTTCCATAGCCGAGTAGCTGCATCCAAGCCTTAAATCAGAGAGTGCAATGCAAAGCATCGGATGCAGTGGAGTAAAGCACGCCGCCACTGGACTTTAGAGCAGTGGAGACGTGTGGAGTGATGAATCACGCTTCTCTGTCTGGCAATCCGATGGACGAGTCTGGGTTTGGCACTTGCCTGTTTGCAAGTTTGGTAGAGGGAGAATTATGGTGTGGGGTGGTTTTTTGGGGGTTGGGTTTGGCCCCATAGTTCCAGTGAACGGAAATCTTAATGCTTCAGCATACCAAGACATTTTGGACAATTTCATGCTCCCAACTTTGTGGGAACAGTTTGGGGGTGGTCCCTTACTGTTCCAACATAACTGCGCACCAGTGCACAAAGCAAGTTCCATAAAGACATGGATGAGCATGAGATGGTGTGGAGGAGCTTGACTTGTCTGCACAGAGTGCTGACCTCAACCCGATAGAACACCTTTGGGATGAATTAGAGTGGAGACTGTGAGCCAGACCTTCTAGAAGAATGGTAAAAAATTCCCATATATACACTCCTAAACCTTGTGGAAAGCCTTCCCAGAAGATTTGAAGCTGCACTGGGTGGGCCAACTCTATTAAACCCTACAGATTAAGAATGGGATGTCATTAAAGTTCATGTGCATGTAAAGGCAGGCGTCCCAAAACCTTTGGGACAAAAGCTTAAATGGTCATGGCAGAGCATTAAAGTCGACTAGTGTGAGCTGCATCATTTTGACTTTGGCTGATAGCACATGACTAGTCTTGGTAAAGTGACGTGGACCATACCTGACAGTACCAATGAAAAGAACCGGCTCTTGAGGGATGACTGACAGCTTGCTCCTCAAGTCCTCCAGACCAATGTGAGCGATGTTGACACCATCAATGATGATTGATCCACAGCTGAGGTCCGCTAGTCTAAAGAGTGCGATGCCCAGTGAAGATTTCCCTGAAGAAACAACCAACCTGTGTCACAATCTATTTCCTAAACCAGTAATATGACTTGCAGTACAGACGAAGACAAACAGCATCTGATAGGTCAGAAAAGTCAAGTAGACCAGTGTACCTGAGCCCGTTCTGCCAACTATCCCTACGGTCTCCTCTGGAAGAATGCTAAAGGAGAGCTTCTTCAGAACCAGAGGAAGGTCATCCCGATAACGCATTTCTACATTCTGAAAGGTGATGCGCCCATCCGCTGGCCAGCTGGAAGCGGGAGCGGAGGATCCGGTGATCTGTCGAGGACCTTCACTTTCCAGGTTCTGAGTAAATAAATGGCATAATGATTTTGCTTTGTACTTCAGAACTCAGCGAGACTAAGTTATTGGCTTCATTAATCACTGTAAAATGCTCTCCGCCACTTGGGCGACAGCTGTACTGTTCTGCTTTGATAAGAGCCTCCTGAAACAAGCTGTGTCATAAGCTATGATGTTCTGGCTGGCAATAAACGCATCCCATGAAGCCCGCTGAGCGGTATATTGCAGGCTCACTATGCAGCGCACTGACCGCTGGGCTCAGCGGCCTGTACAAAGTAAAGAGCTGTTGTCTTGTGTGGGCTGTGTCAGCTGAATAACAAATGGTCTGTCCCTTTCTATTTGCCATTGACACAACCTGCACGCATGTGTCACAGATGCTTCTACCTTTATGTAATGATTGATCCGCTCCACTGAGGTAAATCGG
Source organism: Gobio gobio (assembly GCF_949357685.1). Taxonomy (NCBI): domain Eukaryota; kingdom Metazoa; phylum Chordata; class Actinopteri; order Cypriniformes; family Gobionidae; genus Gobio; species Gobio gobio. The sequence continues at coordinate 22,528,388 of NC_137109.1, read as the reverse complement.
GCTTCGGTTTCAGAAAGGAGCCTCACGGTGAACTGAAACAGGCCAGTCAGCTGGATATGGGGAGGAAAAGAAAATGGACAATGAATAACAATTATGAGCAATAGTAAGCAATGCTAAGTAACGGTCCTGCCCTACAAGCTTCTTGTGCAACACACTCAGATGTGAGAGCAGCGCACCTGTACAGCGTAGGAGATGGCCAGGCCCGCGTAGGCAGGGGGAATGTGGCCGTGCATGAAGACGATGAGGAGGGCTATAGTGGTGATGAGAGAAATACTAATAAGATCCAGACGAACGGCCAGCCAACGCATCGCACAGCTGAACAGATAGTGACACGCTTGGTTTGTGTCAAGCAGGGCTTGATTCCTGGTGGAAAAGAACAGAAATTCAGCCTAATTTTGTAATTTAGATACTTTGAATATTGTATATATACACTGTATACATTTATCTAAGTGTGTGGTCAGTTTTTAATATTTTTGAAAGAAGTCTATTATGCTCACCAAGGCTGCATTTATTTGACAAAAAATACAGTAAAAACATTAATATTGTGAAGTATAATTACAATTTAAAAGTTTCTGTTGAAATATATTTTAAAATGTAATTTATTCCTGTGAACAAAGCTGAATTTTCAGCATCATTACTCCAGTCTTCAGTGTCACATGATCCTTCAGAAATCATTCTTATATGATGATCTGATGCTCAAGAAACATTTCTGATTATTATCAATGTTGAAAACAGTTGTACTGCTTAATATTTTGTGGAAACGGTGATACTTTTTTCAGAATTATTTAAACATACAATATTATTATATGTTAATTTTTACAATCTTTTGTTATTTTGAGGGGTTTTCACTTTCAGTACAGGTGACACCAATATTTTACATTTCTTTCACTGTATGTGTGTAGGATTTACATATAAAATTGGGCATGTCAAATTGAGTAGGAATTCCAAAATATGCCCCGAAGTGGAAGGGATTAATGAATAGAAAGTTCAAAAGAACTGTATTTACTTGAAATATAATTTTTTTTTTTAACATTATAAATATCTTTATTGTCACTTTTGATCAATTCAATGTGTTCTTGCTGAAAAGTAATAATTTTTTAAATAAAAATATTTAAAAAATCTTACTGACACCAAACCTTTGAACGGTAGTGTATATATGCATTTATTAAGTGCATTCTTTCATAACTGTAACCTTAGTTACAATACAAAGCATATAGTTCCAGTCAAATTTGATTGGTCTTGGTTGAGCAGGCAACAACAGCACTCTTGCTCGTGTGATATTGTTTAATTCTAATTGTGGTTACAATTATTCATACTGAAAACATTGATTAAGCAAGATGGTATGAGGCAAAATTACTTTGATAATGAATTATTTAGTAAAATAAATTAAGCATATAATACATTATTAAGGTAGTTCTTGTATATATATATATATATATATATATATATATATATATATATATATATATATATATATATATATATATATATATATATATATATATATATATATATATATATATATATATAAAGATTAACAAATCTTTTTTGTGAAATGTTTTTCTTGAAAAGAGTGCAATGCAATGACATTTGTGTGTGTGTGTGGCTTCAGTATTATATCTACGTTTTGAACTTTGAGAATACTTTCTGAGGCCACAGTACATACATAGTTTCCCCAGCATGACAGGATTTCATTGAAAAGTTCTGCAAAGTCATGGAGGGCGTTTTTTGTTGTCTGAATATTACCTGTGTATGAAGTCAGCACCCCTGCCGTAAGCATAGATAGTGGACAGTCCTTGCAGACTGCTGGTGATATGAGAGGTGAAAGGGGATTGGCTGATATTTTCCAGGCGTTTCAGCTCACGAATGAGAACCCTTTGGGTAAAAAGGACAATCGGAAAAGTAAAATTATATATATATTTTTTTTTTTTCAGTCCCTGACAAAAAGTCACCCAGTCACAGAATATGAGCAGCGATATACAGCTGAGTTTTGATCAAAGCTCTGGCTCATCTCATCTGCTTATCTGTGTGGCTCACAGAACTGCCTGTGATGTGACAGGTTAGTGGCGAGATGGAGGCCCACAGGGGACAATAACGGTGAGACTGAGGGGATCTTCCTGGCTGAGCTGCAGTCATTTCTGGCTTCTGAACTGATTTATATGGGGCTTTATGAGGCCTGTCACACGTCAGCACTAACGCAGGCAGGACAGCAGAGACTATCTGCAGTGTGAGGCAGAGGCCATTACTGATGAAAAACCAGCCTGATTTCAGCTGGTAAGTGCATATATAAAAAGGCACTGCTTGTGAATAATGTCAGTAATGAATCATACTTTTCTTAAAAAGAGGACAAGCGAAGGAGGACAAACCTGCCCTTGATATGCTTTTCTGTAAGACAGATGCTTTAAAAATACATGCATGAGGGTGGTTCTGTTGTCTTTTTAGAGCAAACGTTGCCAATATGACTGTTTGAACACATTTCACTTTAAAGAGAGAAACACATTTGTATCACAGTGGTCAGAACTAGTGGTCGGCAGTACACTGGGGTACATAAAATTGCTGACATATTTAAACATTAAAAATGGTCAAATATTATGTTTATTTTCTTAATACATACGAATAAATGTATCTTTTTAATGAAATAATTATAATAGAAATACAATTAATATAAAGCAAAAAGCATCTCTTCTACATATATTCGTCAATTAATCAGTCTGTTCGTCAATTAATCACATTGTTCTCAATAAATCTGATAGACCAAACCTGGAGATTCGGTTGACAATGAAGAGGAACGCCCCTAAAGGAATGATGGAGAAAAGGAACCACGGAAACACAAGGCCCACCACTCCCAGACAGAACAGCACTAGAGTCACATTCTGGAGCAGCATTTCGGCTTGCATAGCCAGACGCACGTCAACTATGCAAAGAGGAAGAATAGAGAGCCAAAGTGTGAGTGAGCGAGACATCAGAATTGAGCATTGAGACGCCCCCGTCATCCCGCATTTGAAAGGATTTGTGAACTGAGAAAGAGAGAGAGGTTCCTCACCCTCATCCATGTCCCTGGAGAATCGGTTGAGAATGCGTCCCAGGGGTGTTGTGTCGAAAAAGCGCATGGGGCTCAGAAGTAGAGTCTTAAATAGTTTATCATGCAGAACCGAGGCTGCCCGCACAGTGCACTGCAACAACAACAACAACAACGACACACACAACAGTGTTAATAATGCATGCATCCAGACACAACAATAATGCTAATAAATGGGCCGGTGATTTAAAAACCTATAAAATGCTTTAGCTAGGGTCCACAATGCAAATAAACAGGTCAGGGATGTAAACAAACATTAACAGCCATAATAGCTAGATTATATCAGGGGAGACCTTGGCAAGCATACAGTAACGTTTTTGCCTGAGCTCTGTGAGGTCCAGACGGGACATCACACACATCCACACTGGAAGTCACCAATGCTGCCCGAGTCTGACGTGACTACGCACAGATCAATCAGCTGGGCTCAACTTCAGCCACAGTAAAATAGGGGAATTTCTTACTTTGTTAACAGATATATATTACCCTGGTATAAAAAATGACTTTGTAGAATAGAAAAACAGCTTGAAGGGTTTGTTCACCCCAAATTAAAATTATTTAATTAATTGCTTACCCTCGTGTCGTTCCAAACCTGTAAGACTTTCGATAATCTTTGGAACACAAATGAAGATTGTTTTAATAAAATCTGAGAGCTTTATCCCTCCATTGACAGCTACGCAACTGACACTTTCAAGCCCTATTTTCTGATGGACTATTCCCTTCAAAACTGTCAAAGTTTAAGCTTCAAAACTACTTTAAACTCCCTACTATTTCAAACTGAAATCCTTTTAAAACAAATGCTTTTAAAACTTCTTCAAACTGTCTGGTCAGGCTTTCTCAAGCCAACTTCAAAGTTTGTCTCAACAAACTCTTGTTTTATATAGTTTGTAAATAAAGTGGTTACATTTTATGTTTTTTGCACAAATAAAGCACTCGAGTCGCTTCATTAAATTGAGGTTAAACCACTGGAGTTAAAGGATTATTTTAATTAGTCTTTACTACCTTTTTGGGGCTTGAAAGTCGTTTCTTTTTAAGGTTTCCTTAAAAAGATCTTCATTTGTGTTCAGAAGATGAACAAAAGTCTTGGGAACGTCATGAGGGTGAGTAATTAATGACAGAATTGAATTTTTTGGGTGAACTAACCCTTTAAACAGCTGCGTATTAGGATCATGGATACAATTCACAGGGCCCAGGAAACCCACTCCCAGAGTGTCTCCACCATCACAGGGCCATGGACAATGTTCACAGTTGTAAAGTTAAAAGTGCACAATAGATAAAGTTATTGTCTTCGACTCTGAACCGCCTATACGAGTCGTTTGTATTTCAAATCTCCTTGTACGACGGTTCTACATCACTAGAAAAGACGCTTGCATAATGCCCGTCTGCGTTGTAAGTCATCCGCCCAACTTGACCCGCCCTGAAACGTCATTTTACTGACGACAGCTTCTCAAATCTCGGAGTTCAACACGGGATTCACAAAACGCTTGATCTTAAGGGATGAGTCAATACCCAGTTTATTTGGACCAGTTGCTCCTCAGAATCACAACCTGTAAGTATGAATAATTATTGATGTATATATTTTATACCGGGTGTTCAAAATACGTAGTTCCCATTCAGTCGGTCACGTTCGACGTACGTCGGACGTATCGACGAATTGGGATCACTTCTGGGAGCCCCTATCAGCTTCGAGCTATCTAGAACCGGCCAATGAACAATTGCTCCGCCCCGCGCCGCGGGTATAAACAGGAAGCGAGAGCGAATGCACGCTGTCATTCACTTCGGAGCCACACGGCAGATGAAGACGACTCAAATTGAGTTCGCTGCTATCAGCAAGACATTAAAGAGTTTGAAAGAACCGGAGAAGAGGAGAAACGCGTGTTGGAGAGACGGCACATTCCAGCGGGACCGCGGAAGACTCATCAGCTGCCTCTGCGCTACAGAGAAAACTGCTGTTTTCACAGCAACAAATTTCTGTTGGTCTGGTTTGGGCGTTTTCCTGTATTGAGTACAGGCACGGGCTGCACTACAATCCCGTGCGCTGTCGCGTTTCCCCCTGAGTGCTTCAGCACAGAGCGTTTCCTCACAAAAGAGTACACGGGTGACGCTGCGTCTTTTTCAAGATGGCATTCCACCCGTGCGTTTCTGGATGCGGTTGTTTCCTGTCCTGACGGCCACGATCCCTCTCGCATAAACATGTTGAGACTGTGTCGTGGGTGATCCATGTTCTCCCAGGGGAACGGGATCACGTCGACGCGCTGGTCATCTCACCTTCCGCGTGAGGGTTTGAGTGTTCAGCGCGCCGTGTGCCGTCTGGCTGCCGGGTGACAGCGCGGGTTGCCACGGCAACTCTGCGCGCGTCACTCGGCGCCTAAGATGCGCGGTCGAGACTATGATGCCTCAAACGGGGTTGAGTCCCTTCGCTTATACCCCGATCTAGTCTCTTTTCTGGTGCACCAGAGGGGGGACTATTTTGGCTGATAAGCCTGGGTGGCCTGAGGATTACAGTGAGGTTTCCCCGCCGCGTACATCTCTGTGGGCCCCTCACTCCTCTATCGCATCGCAAGCATGTTGAGACTGTGTTCGTGGGTGGTCTATGCTCTCTCACGAGAGCATGGCCACGTCGGCGCGCTGTTCGTCTTGCCTTTTTCATAAGGGCTTGAGTGATCAGCGTGCCGTGTGCCGTCTCACGGCCACGCCCACTGTCTCACGTGTCTGCTGGTAGCTTACAGATGGGATTGCTGGTCCTTGAAAGGGGACCTAGCATTTCATTTGGGGCTCTAGCAGAGGACAGATGTCAATCGCTGCATCGGAGAGAGGGCTGTTATGTGTTGAAAATGAAGATGATGCTGAGATTCCCACCGTAATAGTGGGCGCTCGTGCTGAATCAGATTCATACTTGACAGCCATGCTTTCCCGGATGGCTGAGGCATAGTGCAACGCATAAATCGCCTTGCCTGCCCCTTGCCTTTTTTCGGATGTGCATTGGAAGGCTTTGGCATTGTGGAACTATTGGTGCCAAAATATGGAACACCAATAGGGCCATAATCTGTATAAAGTTTTCCTCTCTCTCACTACCCTCATCGGTGGGGTGGCAGTGCCACTGGCAGGCCACCTCCGCCCTGCTTAGTGCACGAGGGTAGTTCTGAGCTGAGGTTGAGCTGCGCACAGCGCTGGCCCTTGGCTAGACGATGTCCACCCTGGTCCAGAAACACAATTGACCCGGATTTGGTCTGGAACTGTTCTTCCCCGGAGGAGGGCCGGGTGGAAAACCATTAGTAATTCTGTTCCGCCACTGATGTTAAAAACAGCCAGTGGTACCAAAAAAAAAAAAGAGCAGTTCCAATACCTTGGGGTCTCGGGAGTTCAGGAATGGCAGCGTGTGACGCTACAGAGCCTCGCCGCTTTCATTCCCCTCCCCACAAGAGGGCGAGAATGGCAGTGTGTGACGCTACAAAGCCTCGCCACTCTCATTCCCCTCTTCTCAGCGGTGCGTGGACAACAGTGCGCGACGCTATGCCTCGCCACTCTTGTTCCCCGCTGAGGAAGGAGGTGAGGCAGACCGTGCGCAACGCCACAAAGCCTTGCCACGCTCAGCCCCTCCTTCATTTGGGAGCGCGCTTGGCGGTGGTCGACGCTCCCATGCCTCGCCACCCTCAGACGCCTCTCCCTTCGCCAGCAGGGGGCGCCGGCTGTGGGAACGCACTCAAGCGGCCTCCCCACACTCGCACGCCCCCTCCGCGGACGCAGGTAAGTGTTGCACAGCACACTCAGATCCCACTTCGGGCCGCTCCATGCCGTCCGAGTCGGATCCCTGCATTCCGCGTCGCTGCCCCGCTGCGGGTACGTCTGTGGTTAATCCCCTTGCTTGGTGTCTGGAAGCCTGGCTAGAGCTTCCCAGCCCGTCTCGGGGCCGTACCATCAGACTCGGCTATGCGATTCAGTTCGCCAGGCGTCCCCCTAAGTTTGGGGGCGTTCACTTCCCAGTAGCGAAGGAGAGCGCCCCCGTGCTCCGGGCGGAGATCGCAGTCCTACTGGCGAAGGACGCGATGGAGCCGGTCCCTCCAGCCGATATGAGGTCCGGGTTCTACAGCCCGTACTTCATTGTACCCAAGAAAGGCGGCGGGTTATGGCCGGTCTTGGATCTGCGATTCTTGAACCGGTCCCTTCACAGGCTGCCGTTCAGAATGCTAACGCAGTAGCACATCTTCAGGTGCGTCCGTCCCCAAGATTGGTTTGCAGCGATCGACCTGAAGGACGCGTACTTTCATTCTCGTTTCCCCTCGACCGGCCCTTTCTGCGCTTCGCGTTCGAGGGACGGGCATGTCAGTACCGCGTCTTACCCTTCGGCCTGTCCCTCTCGCCCCGCGTCTTTACGAAGGTTGCGGAGGCGGCCATTGCTCCCATGAGAGAGCATGGTGTTCGCATTCTCAACTACCTCGACGACTGGCTGATTCTTGCCCAGTCGCGAGGGCAGTTGTGCGAACACAGGGACAAGGTGCTCAGTCACCTCAGCCAGTTGGGACTTCGGGTCAACTGGGAGAAGAGCAAACTCTGCCCCACGCAGAGGATCTCTTTTCTCGGTATGGAGATAGACTCGGTCGCCATGACTGCGCGCCTCACCGAGGAGCGCGTCCAGTCGGTGTTGAACTGCCTGAATTCGTTCAAAGGCAGGACAGCGGTTCCACTGAAACATTTTCAGAGGCTCCTGGGGCATATGGCATCCGCAGCCGCAGTAACGCCGCTCGGATTGCTTCATATGAGACCGCTTCAACGCTGGCTACACGATCGAGTCCCGAGATGGGCGTGGCACAGCGGTTCCCTCCGCGTCCAAGTGACTCCGAGGTGCCGCCAAACCTTCGGCCCGTGGTCGGACCCTTTGTTTCTCCGGGCGGGAGTCCCCCTAGAACAAGTGTCCAGGCACTCCGTTGTCTCCACGGATGCCTCATCCACGGGTTGGGGTGCCACGTACAACGGGCCTGTGGACGGGGCCTCAGCTGCAATGGCATATCAATTGCCTCGAGTTGTAAGCAGTTCGTCTTGCACTCAGCCGCTTCAAAGTGCTGCTCAGAGGCAAGCACGTTATGGTCCGGACGGACAACACTGCGGCCGTAGCGTACATCAACAAACAGGGTGGTCTACGCTCCCGTTGCATGTCGCAACTCGCCCGCCATCTCCTCTTATGGAGTCAGAAGCATCTGAGGTCGCTTCGTGCTATTCACATTCCGGGCCTGCTCAATCGTGCGGCCGACGAGCTGTCACGTCAGCAGGTACTTCCGGGAGAATGGCGACTCCATCCCCAGGCGGTCCAGCTAATCTGGAGTCGTTTCGGGGCCGCACAGGTAGACCTGTTTGCCTCCCCAGAGACGACCCACTGTCAGTGGTTTTATTCCTTGACCGAGGGGACCCTCGGGTCGGATGCCCTGGCCCACAGCTGGCCCCGGGAAGAACGCAAGTATGCGTTTCCCCCAGTGAGCCTTCTTGCGCAGACACTGTGCAAAGTCAGGGAGGACGAGGAGCAGGTCCTGTTGGTCGCTCCGTATTGGCCCAACCGGACTTGGTTCCTGGAACTAGTGCTCCTTGCGACAGCACCTCCCTGGCCCATTCCTCTGAGGCAGGACCTCCTGACTCAGAGACGGGGCACCCTATGGCACCGGCGTCCAGACCTCTGGAAACTCCATGTCTGGTCCCTGGACGGGACGCGGAGGTTCTAGGTGACCTACCGCAAGCGGTAGTTGACACCATCACTTCCGCTAGAGCCCCCTCTACGAGGCGCCTCTATGCGTTGAAGTGGAACCTGTTCGTCGATTGGTGCTCTTCTCGCCGAGAAGACCCCCGAAGATGTTCGATTGCATCTGTGCTTGCCTTTCTACAGGATGGGTTGGAGCGAAGGCTGTCTCCCTCCACCCTCAAGGTCTATGTCGCCGCTATCGCCGCTAATCATGAGCTCGTAGATGGGAAATCTCTAGGTAAGCACGGTCTGATCGTCAGGTTCCTTAGGGGAGCGAGGAGATTAAATCCGCCTCGTCCTCCCTCTATACCCTCTTGGGACTTAGCTCTGGTGCTTACTGCACTACAGAAAGAACCCTTTGAGCCTCTGCAGTCAGCTGAGTTGAAAATCCTGTCGTTAAAGACTATACTCCTGATTGCGTTGGCCTCCATCAAGAGGGTAGGGGACCTGCAGGCATTTTCGGTCGACGAATCGTGCCTGGAATTCGGGCCCGGTAACTCTCATGTGATCATGAGACCCCGGCCTGGATACGTGCCCAAGGTTCCCGCTACTCCCTTCCGGGACCAAGTGGTGAGCCTGCAAGCGCTGCCTTCGGAGGAGGCAGACCCAGCCCTAGCTTTTCTCTGTCCCGTCCGTGCTCTCCGGACTTACGTGGACAGAACGCAAAGCTTCAGGACCTCAGAGCAGCTCTTCGTCTGTTACGGAGGACAGCAGAAGGGAAAGGCTGTCTCCAAGCAGAGGATGGCCCACTGGATAGTGGATGCCATCGTCTTGGCTTATCAGTCCCAAGACGTGCCCTGCCCGCTCGGGTTAAGAGCCCACTCCACTAGGGGTGTTGCCTCTTCCTGGGCGCTGGCTCGTGGCGCCTCGCTGACAGATATTTGTAGAGCTGCGGGCTGGGCGACACCTAACACGTTCGCTAGATTCTATAGCCTCCGTGTAGAGCCGGTATCTTCCTGTGTGCTCACTTCCCATAGTCAGTAACACCGAAATGCCTGTTCTAGTGTCGGCTTGCTGCGCCATTCCCTCCCCTATGGTAGACGGATGCATGCGCTTATTCTGCTCCAGTCGAGTTCCCCGGAACGGCGAACCCTGTTGAGTCCTCCGCAACCCGCGGCAGTCGGACGTGGCGGAGCGTTCGACGCCAGGTCTAACACTCGTATGCATTGGTGGAACTTGTGTTAGGCTGGGTTCCGTATGTAGTGACCCCCACGGCGGTCCCATATGTGTATTCTTCCACGGTACGGCTCCCTACGGCGAGCCCGTGTCTTTCCCTCGGCAGAGTTCCTCTGCCGTCCCAGGTACGTGTTGTCTCCCTCCTAATTGGCCGGGGCCACCCCTGGGACTTCCGTATGTTGTGCTGCCCACGGCCAGCCCATACGTGTATTCTCCACATGTTAACTCCCTCTGGGCATGATGTGGCTTCCGCAGCTGCCCTCACAGGCACGCTTTCCCAGCGTTATCCAATACAGTCAGCTGAATGGGTCTTGTGGAACAGCAGCTTGGACTCTCCCTGCGTGAACCTACCCGCCCGCATCAGATCGGGGTCCGTGGGGCTCATCGCTGGGCGCTGCAAGTGGTAGTAACTATGGCGTTTTCCATAGGGGATCCCAATTCGTCGGTACGTCCGACGTACGTCGAACGTGACCGACTGAATGGGAACGTCTCGGTTACGTATGGTAACCCTCGTTCCCTGAAGGAGGGAACGGAGACGTACGTCCCGTCGCCACAGTTGCTGTACCATCACTGCAGGTCGAGCCACTACGTGTGGCTCCTCAGTGAAAAACAGCGTGCATTCGCTCTCGCTTCCTGTTTATACCCGCGGCGCGGGGCGGAGCGCGAGATGCAAATCTCGCACGCCAATTGTTCATTGGCCGGTTCTAGATAGCTCGAAGCTGATAGGGGCTCCCAGAAGTGATCCCAATTCGTCGGTACGTCCGACGTACGTCTCCGTTCCCTCCTTCAGGGAACGAGGGTTACCATACGTAACCGAGACGTTTTGTGTTTTATATTGTGTAAGTTTCCGGCTAACTCATGTCATTACTGTCTTACTAAAATACCTCTGCTAAGAAGTTGTGGGCCACTATTACATAAAACTGCATTTATTAATGCAGATTGTCTGACGTTCTTACTACTTTGAGTAAAGATAAAGGATGGAGCAAGATTTGTTTTACAAACGTTTATGTTACATCAGCCATTCACGTTAGTGCTCGGCTGTTATTGATACAGCACCGCATGTGCACTTCAATAAATTAGAAATATACACATGGGTTTGTTGATGGACATACTTTTGTTAATGCAGATGGTGAGGAATTACAGTTGCAACATCTCATAATGTACCTCAAAATGAAAAGCGTATTACTGAGAAACGTCCTGCTCATGTCGTCCTTGAGGTTTGGGTTGAGTAACTAGTTCTTCCAATGTTTCATCATCGGACTCGCGCTCGGATTGATATGGAAAAATTAACATCATCGTTACTGTCTTTACAGAGTGTACAATCACTGAGGACTGAGCCTCATAAGCTGAAGTAAAGTTATGGTAATGTGCGTTTAGCTTCCGAAATACGCGCTGTACGCGGTAGACCAATCACAACAGACACATTCAGAGCAGAGTAGGATCGCAGAAAGGAGGGATTTAGAGAGACTGATTCATCCATCGAGTCGTTTGAGAATCATTGAAAAATTAGGTGATGTGCAATGTATATTATGAGAAAATGAAAGTGTTTTTAGACATTTGATGCATGTAAACCTGTTGTAGGAGACCTCAAAACAAAATGAGGTGCCTTTAAAACACCATAATAGGGGCACTTTGAATAAAAAGTAGTTATTTCAAATTGCAATATTTCACAATATTACTGATTTTTACTGTATTTTTGATTAAATAAATGCAGCCTTGTTGAGATTTCTTTCAAAGTAATTAAAAAATCCCAAATGTTTTTTTCCCCCCTTTCTCTGCCTCGTTCACTGGTGATTGAAATTACATTGCATTATTTTATAATATATTTTTTTATACCAGACATTTGACAAGTGGGTCTTTAACTGGTCTTCATTTGAAATAAAAATCTTTTATGTATTCTATTTTTCTTTCTACCGGCCAGTGATGACTCTGTAAGAAAATGCACAACAGGGTTTGTTATAGTAGCAAACCCAACGTTCACACGCATCTGACTGACAGATAAACCGCACGCTCTTATTTGTGTTGTTGTTATTAATGTTGCGGTTATTTTAGCAAACAGTTTGCTTCATATATTCAGTTCAACAGCATTAAGTTAATGAGAGTAAACTTTAGTGAACTCTGCACATGCATTTTAAACACTTGGGTGTTCTTGCACCATCCAAGCAATAAATGCACATCCTTGAATGAGTGTAATTACTTCAACCGCTTAGGTAATGTCAATGGTATGACCCATTTCAGGGGTTGCCAAAATTACACTTTAAAATAGTGAGAGCTACAGAAATAGATCTTTATATTTACAAGTAAAGCTCCATATTACAAATAAAGCTACTTTCTACTAAAGTAGAAAGTACCCCCCTCCCCCAATACATCTAGTTTTGACGTCCATTGGGGACGCAATGTGCACCCTGTTTATAACAAATAAACAATCTATAAATACATTTTTTTTTTATAATTTTAAGTCACAGGGGAAATAAAGTGGTTGGGATCACTGTGCAGTGCATCAGAAATAGAAAACAGGCATCATCAACTAAAAGCACACTGAGACATGTCGTGCCGCAAAGGGCACTTCTCATGAAGACAGCTTTGTTAATTATAATGAAAGCGGTCTAGTTTCTGCACAATGCACAGATTATATCCAGTGCAGTCATGATGTCACCCCCAGCAAGAGCTAACACGCAAATGACATGTGGTAAATGCATGAACGTAATCACTGCACTGAAGTAGAACTGCAGCACATAGAAACACACGGTTGCATAAGTACAGATATTCTCACATACATGTCAGGAGAATATTGAGAATGTGCCAGACATGCCTTCATAACAAAATTCCTCGTGTTATGATTATGGGAGAGCATTTGGATTTGATGGTTTCTGGCACAAGGGGACAAATTCATTCCGTTAATAGAATATGTAAAGATACTAAATTTGCAATCTTACCTTTGGGTAAAAAGAGATTAGCCATCATCGAGGAATTAGTGAATACAAGTGGCACACAATTACACAGACACATAACCTCTCTAATGTGCTGTCGGGTCTGCTTAATGGAGAAGGGGGCACAGGGTCCTGTGGGGACACGCATACACAACCCCTCCAGCTCAAAGTCAAGACACTGGACAGATAAATGGATTTAGCCTGCAGGCAATTTCAATTAAAGAGCAGAAAAGAAAAAAAAATGTAGAGACAGAAAGGATGAGAAAGAGAGAAAAAAGCGGACACTTGGCAATGTCATGGATTGCCGAGCATGGATTTAGTGTGGAAATGAAACTGAAACTATGTAAGTGCTGTGCTATGAACGTGTTCTGTACCATATCGTTTCGCTGTGGGAAAAAGGCAATAATTGCGGTGCCCCCTTGACAGATTAACCTGGTACTTTCAGGTAGATTCAGGCGGTGATGAATAGTACATGAGCAAAGAGGAAATGCATCTGCCTAAGGACCCAAGTGTTTGATGAAAAATTCAGCAGGAAGCGTGAACAGAGGAATCTTTCGCGCCAACTTCGCTGACAATAAACTCCAGATTACCTTGACGAACACCAGCCCTCGCACGGTCTTCAGGAAGAGCGCCGCCCCCATGGATAGGACGTACACCCTGGAGTAGTACTGTACATGCGGATTCAGTCGCATGCTATCGCTCTCGGCGGTCTCGTTCCCCTGCAGCAGCGAGGAATTCTGCAGGGACAAAGGAACATCACCTTGGAAACATGATCCTTCCCTAGAGATTCCACACATACCAGCTGAACTGTGTGCACGAGTCCCAGTCTCAATTATTTTACAGAATGTGAGTTAACTGCAACATCTGTTGCCGTGATTGTCCCTCTGAGTAAATCGTGTGGAGTCTGGCACTTCTAATTAGTTTCAGGATTGATGTTCATTCCAGCTAAGCATCAAAAGTCGGCGATTCAAGCTGGCAGTTTGTTTCCTTGCCTTAAAGGAATAATTCACCCAAAAATGAAAATTGTCATCATTGTTTCACCATCATGGCGTTTCTAAACCTGTAAAGACTTACTTCCATGAAACTCAAAGAATGTGAGCAAGTACGAGTTGAGGAAGCAGTGAGATTGGTTTACCGCTCTGCCCTGCCTGATCCAGTGACTCAGCCACCAGTTGCTGAAGGCGATACTGCCTGTGGTGAGGAGGAAGAGGAGGATGTTTACAATGAAGGCCAGGGGCCCTCCGGCAGCCTTGATGTAAGCAGCGTACACGGGCCAGGCCACGGCCCCGGTCCCCTTTTCCTCCGCCTGCATGAGCTGATCTGTGAGGTGCACATCAAACAACAGAAGGAGAGAGAAGAACAACAAAGAAGTGTGACTCATCCACCGATGTTAGCTCAGCTAAGCACAGACTGTTATTCTCAGATTAAATCAGTGCTTCTCAACTGCTAGGCCTCGCGCGATCCCATGATAGGTCACATCTTGGCTAGCCAAACATCTGAACAAACTACAAAAGATCAATTTATTTGCTGGGTGGTTTATATTTAAGTCATGGGATGTTTGTATCACTAGGCTTATGTTTGCATCACTTCAGATCAGCCTAGGTGAGCGCGTTTTTGCATGGGGGAGAGACCAAGATTTGTTTTAAAAGTTTGAGTGTGACTGTGTTTTCTCTCGAAGGACAGAAATTAAAGAATGTTCTTTGTTCTTTATCAACTTATTATTGATAAAACTTCAGCTTATGTCATGTTCATGTAATTGACTGACTTGTTTGTTCAGCACATCCCACAGATGCTCGATTGGATTGAGATCTGGGGAATCTGGAGGCCAAGTCAACACCTCAAACTCGTTGTGCTCCTCAAACCATTCCTGAACCATTTTAGCTTTGTGACAGGGAGTATTATCCTGCTGAAAGAGGCCAAAGCCACCAGGGAATAAGTTTCCTTGAAAGGGTGTACAGGGTCTGCAACAATGCTTGGGTAGGTGGTACGTGTCAAAATAACATCCACATGGATGGCAGGACCCAAGGTTTCCAGCAGAACATTGCCCAAAGCATCACACCGGCTTGCCTTCTTCCCATAGTGCATCCTTGGTGCCATGTGTTCCCCAGGTAAGTGACACACACACGCACCCGGCAATCCACGTGATGTAAAAGAAAACGGGATTCATCAGACCAGGCCTCCTTCTTCCATTGCTCCGTGGTCCAGTTCTGATGCTCACGTGCCCACTGTTGGCGCTTTCGGCGGTGGACAGGGGTCAGCATGGGCACCCTGACTGGTCTGCAGCTATGCAGCCCCATATGCAACAAACGGCGAAGCACTGTGTACTCTGACACCTTTCTATCAGAACCAGCATTAACTTCTTAAACAATCTGAGCTACAGTAGCTCGTCTGTTTGATCGGACCACACAGGCCAGCCTTTGCTATCTACGTGCATCAATGAGCCTTGGCCACTTACTGCCTTATATATCCCACCCACTAACAGTATTAAGAGATAATCTAGATTTAGTTAAGATTAAGAAATAATATATATATATGGTCACACTTTAAATTAGAGTCCAATTCTCACTATTAACTATGAATTTTGCCTCAATAAACTCCTAATTACTGATTATTAATAGTTTAAGTTTAGGTATTGGGTAGGATTTAGGGATGTAGAATATGGTCATAATGGCTTTATAAGTACTAATAAACTGCTAATATCCTAGTAATATGTATGCTAATAAGCAACTAGTTAATCTCGAGAATTGGAAGTGTTACCGTATTTATTAATAATTCTGCATTTACAGTTTTTGCCATTTTTAACGTTTGATTCCAAAGTAATTTCTTGTTAATTTGTTGTATTGGTAAAGGGTTAATGGAGTCGCCACTTGAAATGCAGTGGATGCAATGCAAAACCAGCTGAGAAGTGCTGGATTAAACACCCCTCACCTGCTTTATTGCTCTCAGTATGCGGCTTGGCTGCATCATTGACATGAAGGGGCTGCGGGCTGCTCTCCTCCTCTGCCCTCTGCTTGTTTTTCAGGTTCTTCCTCACCAGGTTCTAAATGAAGGATGAACAGAAAAAAAAGAAACAATGAGACCTAGTAAAGAGCAACTCGTAACTGAATACCAGGACGCATGAAGAACAATGGCTTTTAGGACATTAATACAGAGACCAGTGACATTGTCCCTCGGCTGTTACTCCCACAGATCAATTAACTTATAAATGACAAAAGCACAGTGTGAATTAACATTTCAAACCCAGCGGCTCTGCAGTCCATGGTTCATGAATTTTGCAGTGCGTGATGTAGGATGTTTTGTGAGTGTGTGACCCTGGTGTTTTCCCATAGGGCACAGCTGCTGCGGGCGGCATATCGCACCTCTTGCTGCATGCTGTTGAAAAGGGCAGCGTAGTCTCTGCCTTTCTCCATCAGCTGGGCGTGTGTGCCATGCTCGGCTATCTGGCCGTCCTTCATTAACACCACCTCATCACACTCTGGCAAGTACTGTAGAATAAACACACCCAGGGGAAAGGACAGAGTGTCATAAAAAAGAGTTAGGAGACCTTATGTTACATTCACCTAACCCTAAGCATAATAATATTAGGAAAAAAAAGAAAAGAAAGAAAAAATAATGTTTCGAGGGAAATTTTGATAATATTTGATAAAATGTCTTTAATATTTTTATATAAAGTCTATAACATATCAATTCTATCAGTTATCAGCTAATATTAGATATTTTTAATGTACAGTATTTGTTGTAACAGTTAATATTGGATTTATAATTCTATGTTAAATTGTGTTGATCATTTTCTCTGGTTTTAAGTGAGCATTAGATGACAGAACAATTACATTGTTTTGTGTAATCTTTAGCAAATCTTTTTACAAATTTTTACAATGTACATTATAATGTTATAGCATTTAAAATGTTTCCTTTAAATTTTTAGTGTTTAATTTTTTATTTTATTTAGACAAAACAGAATTTAAATATCTGTCATTTATCAGTAGTTATTTTTAACTGAAATAATGACAAAATATTTTTGTTAAGTGAAATAAGCTGAAATAAAATCAAATATAAATATTATATGAATAACAAACTTAATAAAAAAAAAGAAAATTAGAAATGTAACTGAAATAAAAATAAGTTTAAGATAAAGAACTAAAATGATTATGATTACAGCTAAACATGATTTAAAAAAGGGCACATAACAAAATTACTAAAACGAACATTTTGTTAAACTAAAATGAAAATAAATCATATGCAAATAATAAAAAAATATTATTTATATGAAATAAACAAACAGGCTTATAAATAAATAGTTAATAAATACATAAATACATATTTTATAAGAGGAAAAAGGCATTTAAAGCCATGCTGTAAAGCCATGCTGTAATATATATATATATATATATATATATATATATATATAAATATATAAATATATATATATATAAATATATAAATATATAAATATATAAATATATAAATATATATATATATATATATATATATATATAAATATATAAATATATAAATATATAAATATAAATATATATATATATATAAATATATAAATATATATATATATAAATATATAAATATATAAATATATAAATATATAAATATATAAATATATATATATATATATAAATATATATATAAATATATATATATATATATATATATATATATATATATATATATATATATATATATATATATATATATATATATATAAATATATATATATAAATATATAAATATATATATATATATATATATATATATATATATATATATATATAAATATATAAATATATAAATATATAAATATATAAATATAAATATATAAATATATATATATATATAAATATATAAATATATATATATATATAAATATATAAATATATATATATATAAATATATAAATATCATATATAATATAAATATATAAATATATATATATATATATATATATATATATATATATATATAAATATATAAATATATAAATATATAAATATATAAATATAAATATATAAATATATATATATATAAATATATAAATATATATATATATATATATATAAATATATAAATATATAAATATATATATATATATAAATATATATATATATATATATATATATATATATATATATATATATAAATATATATATATATATATATATATATATATATATATATATATATATATATATATATATATATATATATATATATATATATATATATATATATATATATATATATATATATATATATATATATATATATATATATATATATATATATATATATATATATATATATATATATATATATTAGGGCTGTAACGATTTGACCAAAAATAAAAACCTCGATTAATTTAACATTTTACCTCGATTACGATTAATGAACGATTATTTTTTTTGCTTTTTTTTGCTTTCCATATTTTGCCCTCATAAGGTTTTTGAGCAAGTTCCTGATAAGGTTTTTACTGTAAATATTTTCAACTATTAAAGGTGGAACTTATTTTTATAATGAAAAAGTGAATTTCTTTGTGATTTTAAAATACTTGAAGGAAACGGTTCACTTTCAGCAGTTATTGTCTATGGGGCAGATTTCTGTTTGTTGTACATCAGATATAGAAAAATTTAAAACAGTAGGCCTACATTACATTTATTTGAAAGCATTAATGAGAGAGTGATTGTGTGTGTGTATTACTCATACCGTCTCTATTCATTATGAAGCTGTGGTTTGTACTTACTTCGAAAGGTATTAAAATATATGATTATAACGGTTGAGTTTCTAAGCTACTTTAGTGACTTTACTTTAGTCACAGGACAGCGTTGACACTGCGTTCTTGCGCTGCTCTCTGCGCGTGATCTTCACGTGATGTGCGAGCTTCTTGTTCGTTTGTCACAATATATCAGGCATTAGTTCAACATAATACACATCTGATGGTCTAAAATTGCTTTAATATGCAAACTGGCAGGCCTTAAAACACGTACAAATGACAAAGCTTTGTGAGGACGCAGGTGAAAGAGGTCTGCCTTAAGGGCGCGCGCGCGTTGTCAGAGACGCGACACGGCTCGGCTCTCTGTATCACAGAAAAAAGCTGAGCACTGAACGGATAAGTTTTCCGTATTGTTGTTTTTGAATAGTGCTCAATCGCTTTAAATGTTCAAGCCTTTAAACGCATTTACTTGACAAACTTTATGAGGACGAAAGTGAAAGCGGTCTGGCTTCGGGGATTGTGCGCGCCGTCTGTGTGTGTGTGTGTGGCATTGCCGCACGGCTATAAGAACGGCAATTAACTGACCTGTATAAACTGTGTAAAACATGCAGTTACTATAGTGATTCTGGGCATCTATAAACAAATATAACTGCTCCTGCATCTCTCTGTGTGCCTGCAAACTGTCCTTGATGTGACTGATGGGGCGGAGTCACGTGACTAAAACCGAAATAACCGACATGGGAAAAATACGTCGGTTAGAGGTTGTGAATTTCGGTTTCGATTATTTTTCGATTAATCGTACAGCCCTAATATATATATACTAATGGCTGAAAGGATTGCCTTACAACGGCCTTCACAACACAGCACTGCCTCTCATATGAACCATATTCGATTCACAAACTTATATATTCTCAGTGGAACTTGGTGGACGAGTACGATGTCACCTGTCCCAGTCTGCGATATGTTCTCATCACGTGCATTCATAAGCCTCTTGCCTGCAGTTGGTGCGTGACAAAGATGACTGTCCTGGCCTTGGCAGCGGGGCGGATGGCGCTATGGAATAGGTGGGAGCCCACACGAGCGTCTACGGCGCTGAGGGGGTCATCGAGCAGAAGGATGGGTCTCTCGCTGTACATTGCACGTGCCAGACTCACTCTCTGCCGCTGGCCGCCACTCAGGTTGGCCCCTCTCTCTCCTATCTACAGCAGATAATTCAGTTCCAGCCACAGTAATGATTATACTCTATTTTTTCAAGGCTATTTACAATAGAAAAAGTAAAATGGATGTCATACAAGTGAGATTTGTATGACCTTGTACTTTGATTGTGTTTGTGGAAGTCAGAGATTATATTAGGAGCATTATAATGCAGATACCTCAGTCATATCGCCATATGGTAGCTCAGTAATATCAGGGAATAAACAGCATGCCTCCAGAACAGCATTGTACCTGGTGAGAGATGAGCACAAAACTTGTTTAATTTTAGAAGAAAGGCCCAAGTCATTTTTATTCATAACTTACACATGCATGGATAAAGCTCCTTACTTTTCTTCAGTGTATTGTTTTCCAAACAGGATGTTCTCCCTAAGGGAATCATTGAGGATCCAAGCCTGTTGAGCAACATATGCGAATCCTCCATTGACAGCAACTGAACCGCCAAGAAGGGTCATCTAGACAGAAGGCGAAGAATCAAACCTATACATCTGCTTTCACCCTGCTGAGAAGACCAGCTGGTTAATGCCCAGGCTGGTTTATGATGGTTAAAAGGGTAGTTATAAAAAAATAAACGTTTTTCATTATTCACTTTAATTTTGTTCCAACCCCATATGCTGTTATTTTCTCAGTAGAACTTATAAGGAGAAATGCTCCTCTTTTCTGAAAAACAACAGCTGACAAGCTCCAAAAGAAAACCATAGTCATGATAACTTTGCGTGAGAAACAGATCGAATCTTAAGTTGTTATTCACTGATAATCTTCCATAAATCAAATTCGGCTTCAGACATGTAGCACTAGGTTCTTGGTTTAGACAAATGAGCTGAATGTAAATGAGATTTGAGATTTGTAACATGAAGGCGAGTCATCCGAACCCAAGGGCAGAGTTTAACAATGGTGACAAAGCAAACAGAATAAAACGATGACTTGACTTGAACTTGACATGACTGTGAACATAAACAAAAACTTGAACATTACACTCATGATGATCGGATTAAAATTGTAGGAGGAGTTCTTTAAAGTACGACGCGTGAAAATGGCAAAAAATGCACAAAAATCGCTGACTTCCTCTTGTGTTTAGTACTTCGCTCCAAGATACTTTTTTTGTAGGTATTGGGACATTACATATATGTACCAAATTTGTTACATGCTCGTAAAATGTAGCGGGAGGGGCGCTCATTGAAATTGTGTAGGTGGCGCTATCGAGCCATTTTGCCACACCTAATTCTGAAACCCATATCAGATGTAAATTTGTAAAATATTTCTGAAAGACGTCTCTTAAGCTCATCAAGGCTGCATTTAATCAATCAAAACATTCAAAGCATTAATATTGTGAAATATTATTAGAATTTTAAATAAATGTTTTCTATTGTAATTAATTTTAAAATGTTATCTATTCCTGTGATCAAAGCTGAATTTTCAGCATCATTACTTCAGTGTCACATGAACCTTCAGAAATCATTCTAATAAGACGATTTTCTGCTCAAGATATATTTCTTATTATTATCAATGTTCAATTTTTTCTGGAAACCATTGCCCATTTTTTACAGGTCTTTATGATGAACAAAGTTCAAAAGAACAGCATTTATTTGAATCTTGTAACATCCTAAATATCATTACTGACAATTTTGATAAATGTAATGCATCCTTGCTGAAGGTAAAACATATTAAGAAAAAAAAAGAAATAAATCTGACCCCAAACTTTTGAATGGTATTGCATGTAATTTCTCACCTGTCCCAGGAGAGCAGATAACAGTGAGCTCTTTCCACTGCCAACTCCACCACAAACCCCCACTAGTGAGCCCTGGGTGCACAGCACAGAAATCACAGATATTTTATGAGTTTAATCCTTGTTATGAAAAACAACATGAGCCCTCTATTCATGAACTGTTTTCCTGCAGGCAAGAGCTGAGTCGGCCATGAAAACCTTTTTGTTTTTTTTTTAATCTGAGAAATATTGAAAAACACATCTGACCTCAGACACTGAGCTATGTAATGAACGTGAAACCGCACATGGAATGGTACAAATATGCTGATGATCTATGACAGTACCTTGCGGATGCTCAGGTCTATGCGGTGCAGGGTTTTGTGCAGCGGTGGTCGGATGCTCTGGGATGAGGAGATGGTGCTCTGCGGGCTCTCCTGCTCCATGTGTGTGAGAAGGTGCTCTGCGTTGGGTTCCTCTGTCTTTCCTTTACTCTCCTCTGTGCTGATGTACAAGCTCAGTTTCTCCCTCCTCAAAACTCTTCTCATGCCTCCTCTCTTCTTCTGAACTCGGCTCTTTTTCCCCTGTGAGCCGCAGGTCTTCTCCCAGGCCAGTGTGGCATCTTTAAACTCCACCGCATTATAGGGATCTTCCGTCTTGACCGAGATCAGCTCCCTATCCTCCATCATGAAGAGCTTCTGTGGGGATACGTGGAGGCATTAACACCGTGAACGCCGAACTTGTTTGATAAACAACACTTTGAAGGAATAGTTCTCCCATAATAAAAAAATCTGGGTCACACTTTAGATTAGGGTCCAATTCTCACTATTAACTTTTCCTCAATAAACTCCAAATTATTTTTATTAATAGTTAGTAAGGTAGTTGTTAAGTTTAGGGATTGGGTATGATTGTAGAATAAGGTCATGCATTAATATGTGCTTTATAAACAGCCAATATCCTAGTTATATGTATGCTAATAAGCAACTGGTTAATAGTGAGAATTGGACCCTAAGCTAAAGTGTTACCAAATTCTGTCATCATTTACTCATCGTGATGTTTATCCAAACCCAAACCCAAAAGTAGAAATACTGCAGAATGTCCAGTCTGCTCTTCCATGGAAGTCAATGGAGGCTAGGACTGTTAAGCTCAAAAAAGTAGTCCAGTGCAACGATAAATTTAATTTGAGCATGATTGGAATTTGATCAAACTTCAGAAGAGGTGATCATTTAGAAGCCTGACGTATGAAATAAATAATATTGAAATTTACTGAAACTTTAGAAAAAATCTTTGTATGTGTGTTTTTTGTTGAGTATCATATTTTTCATTCAGAGACTCAACTGAGCAAAAATGTGTTCAGATAGCTTGTAATGTAAATCAAGTTTTCAATCTATATCTCCCAATAATATGTTTTAGTAAAATTATATTTAAATGGTTAGTTTTATGATCAAAGCTCTGTGGGGGGGGGGGGGGGGGGGGGGGGGGGGGGCATATAAGATATAATGTAATGCAATATTAATAAACAAAACATATAATGTAATGCAATATTAATTAACGTTCCTCAAAAGCCTGAACGATCATATTAGATACTAACATTTTATCATGATTTTTCCTAAAACATTATGTTGGATAATCAAGTCCAGCAAGTGTTCATCTTAAAATACTACTAACAACAATTTAAAATGTATTTTTACATTTACTTTATAAATGTCAGTAAAGGTTTTTACAACTAAAAGACCACAACCTGAAAGTGAAAGTTTTCAGAATCATACTAAATTACAATTTAAAGCACTTTTACTTTTATCAATCAGGCGACAGGAAGCATGCAATAGATTGTGTACAACAGGTTTTTCGGCAAAGATTTGATCATGTTGATAATTTAGAGGCCTTAGAAATTTGTGTATCAAATATGATACAGTAAGCTTTATAGGGTTAAATAATCTTTTTGTCTTTTTGAGTCCCAGATTGAGTCCCAGTCCTCATTTATTTCATTGTATTGGAGAAGAACCATCTGGACATTGGATAAACATGAGGGTGAGAAAACAATGGCAGATCAGTCATTTCTGGTTCTTTTGTGCATGTGAATGTGTTTTTGACCTGAAATCGTTTCACAGCCACGGAGCCCTCGGATAAAGCACGCACTGCCAAGGGCGTGACCTTTAGAGCAAAGGTCATGGAGTTGAAAACAGCAACAACGGTGAAGGCCTGTGCGTTGTGACAGAAATGAAAACAGGTCTCTGTGAGTTCAAGTTCGCTGTTGTTTACGAGCCTCGGATAGAAAACGAAAAGCAGAAATATGGGCTAACCTGTGCTGCCGTGAGGTCATAACCCAGAGCCATGTGAAGCGTGAACGTGCACACGCTGGCCATCACCACCACGACTGGAGCTACGCCCAATGTCAGGCTCTGAACACAGCCGGCCCACTCCAGTATCCTCCTCTCTTCTGATCGAACCTCTGGAGACAAACAGAGGAGCCGTCAAAGAAGCAAGAGAACGGTTTTCTGTCAGTGTTTGAGATTGACTGTACTACTAAACAGGTGTGCAGGGGCGCCGCTAGCAATTTTGGGCCCTATGAAAGAATATGAGGTTGGGCCCCCTACCGGACCTATTCCACATCAAACATACAAACTAAGATAGCTATCCAAAATCTAATACTGACCTACACTCTAAAAAAAAAAAGGTTCTATATGGCACCAAAAATGGTTCTTGGCTCGTAATCATAGGGGAACCTTTTTTAGTGGTTCTTCAGAGGTGCTATATAGCACCTTAGTCAAAGAACCGGTGAAGAACCGCTGAAGAACCACTGAAGCACCAAAATTGGTGCTATATAGCACTAAAAAAGGTTCCCCTATGATTAAGAACCATTTTTGGTGCCATATAGAACCTTTTTTTTAGAGTGTATTACACAAGCTCGCTCTTTCCGCTCAGTGCTGCTCGCTCAGCCCAGAATGCCCTTTGTGATATGCTGGTTCGAAAATATGTGAAATAAGTAGGGCTGTCCCCGACTAAAGTTTTTTCTATACTCTACTAGTAGTTGTTCATTTAAGGTATTCGTCCACTAAGCACTTTTGTTAATTTAATTACATAATTATATATACTGAGAGAATTCTAAACCATATCCAAATGAGCTCTTGCGTAATATAGGCTATTACCCTATTGCGCACTCATAAAGCTTGCCACAAAGAACCGGCAAAATAATGATTATGAATGTGTCAAAAATAGCGAGGAGACATTTTAATTGTTTATTAATAAACTCTAGTGTTTTCTGTGTCAGTTTCGGCTGACGATGCTGATTTGCCATAATAAATAATTTCTGACCCACTCTTCCGACATCTTATGTGTAGTGATGGGTCGTTCGCGAATGAGTCGGCTCTAAGAGCCGGCTCTTTTAGGTGAACGACGGGAGCTGGCTCGCATTTCTGAAGAGCCGACTCTATTTAAAAAAATATATAGCCCATAGAAATTAAATCATTATGTCATAGTTAAATAATGCATTTTATTTTATTTACAATAATTGACTAATTCAAAGAACAAAAAAAAATATGATATAGGTCTAAAGGCGCACACATTCGTTTCGACTGTCTGGTCAGCCTCACATTCTGTTCCTGTCAATCATACACGAGGTGTCAACCAATTATACGGCATGAGGGAGGGGCCGAGCCATCACACACACGCGTCGCACACACAGTGTCAACTGTCAAACTCGGAGGAGAGGAGAGGAAAAACAGCTGTGAAAAGTTCAAACAAAAGCAGGAAAATGAGTCGGAAGCACAGCAGCATTTGGAATCATTTTAATAATGTAGACAATGTTAAAGCACAGTATAGAATTTGCCAAAACAAAATCTCACATAAAGCCGGTTCTACCCACAACCTACACCGGCATATGCGAACTGTGCACCCAACTGTGAAGCTAGCGGAGCTTCGAGAAACTAGCGGTCCTGCTAGTGATGGTGGTGGAGGAGCGACTGGAGCCAGCACCTCACGTGGAGATGTATCCACTCAGTCAAGTAGG
The DNA here is from genome assembly GCF_949357685.1 of Gobio gobio. NCBI lineage: Eukaryota > Metazoa > Chordata > Actinopteri > Cypriniformes > Gobionidae > Gobio > Gobio gobio. Next base: position 22,502,836 of record NC_137109.1, on the reverse strand, counting down.
CCTAATCCGCGACCCAAAGCAACGCAGTCTTCTTTAATGGACCAGTTGCAAATGCAAATGTTTAATAGTATTATTTTTTCATAAATCAATGCATTTTTAAAGAAATTGTGAGACATTGTGAGTATTATTATTTAATTTAATCTTTTAATTAGAATTGTTTTCACACCTATCATAGACAAAACATTAAAAAAAATTAAAGAGCCGTTTGTGAGCCAAAAGAGCCGGCTCTTTTCAGTGAGCTGAGTCAAACGAGCCGGCTCACGAAAAAGAGCCGGATTGCCCATCACTACTTATGTGTCCTTTCTTACTCATGCTGTTCACTTTTCATAATCAACATAGATTAAATAAAAAAAATATATTTAAACATAAATATGAAACTAAATACATTTTCTTAATGGCTACAACAAGTATAGTAGCCTATAGTAGCCTTTTTGGTAGATAATAAATGTATACTTTTTTATTACATTACTACTAGGCCTACTAATAAAACCGATCTCTGGGGGCCCCAAAAGTGCATAGGCCCTTAGAATCGTCCTAACCTGAGTGTTACCATTGAAATTCCTCACGGTTCGGTTTGTATCATGGTTTTAGGGTCACGGTTTCGGTATGTGCTATGTTCAGGGAAAAAAGGAGTCAAGGACTACCGTCAAATAAAAAGAAAGAAAATAAGAACGAATAATAAAACTACAAGCAATAGCACAAATAAATACAACAGAACAAAGATACAAATAAAATAAACCGTGCTTATCACTAGACGGCGTTGTCATCCAGTTTGTTATCCTCAGTTTTTAAAGTATTTTAATTTTGAAACTCTACAGCAAATTTTATTTTTATGGAAGGGGTAGGTTTAGGGTAAGGTTTAGGTCAGCTATAATTACTATGAGTCTATATTAATTTGATAGTATAATTTATTTTATGTTTTCCTACTTTTTCTTAAGTTATTTAATACTTAATAAGATTCAAAAGCAATATAAGCTCATCTTACAAACATTTCATACATAAAACATAAAATCATTTACTTCATTTTTTCCTCGTTTGTAGTAGGCGCAATTTGAACGGGCGCGGTTTGTAGAACTGCGTCTCGCACATGAAACGGCATTCAAAAGATGCGGCACTCAAGTTAAATGAACTTCAACTTGTCTATAGACATTGTGCTTTTTTCCGTTACACTGGAAACCTGCAGTGTGAATGGTAGCCATATTACAGGAGCTAAACCATATCCAATCCGGCGGCAACACTGAGAAGAGTGGTTGTAACGGAAGACAGATCGTAATCATAAATGGGATGTTGCAGTAGATGGGAATGGTGAGGCATTGGATGGTGTCCAAATGCCCCATTTCACCCTCCTTCTGCTGCACTAATATTTGTCTCCCGACTGCCCGCAAGCTGGCACATTCATTCAGTGCCGCTCTCTGGCTCATGGCCAAAGTGTTTTGCTGCTGGTCTAAACAACAACCAGAAGCACTGGACGTAATTCTCTGAAAACATTGCTGTATCTCCATAATTCAGATGTAGAAGTTGTTAATCTATACAGGTTGTGGTATTTTAATCATAAGTGCATGCAAAAAGGTGTAAATAAAAGACAGAAGGCCAAGGATCCTTCATTTCTGCTCAGCTACATCACAGGCAATATCTTATGTTAAAATGGATTATCTACTGAAGCAGTACATCCCATTTTAAAGGTTTAAATTATCCATTGCCTACATAAACAGTTGATTTTTGAACATTTAAGACACAACTTAAAATCTCTGAATGTCATTTTTTTTACATACAAAATGCCAAAACAAGTGCCCTTTGTTATAAAGAAAGGACAAGCACACTTTTCAGGCCAAACATTTTACAGAAAGAGGTTATAAATTATAAATGAATGAATAACTACAGTTCAAAATGAAGACAAGTAATATTTGGTTTTGGTTAACTACACCGGCGAATATACTAGATTAGATTTACTAGATATTTTGGTTTCAATGGTTCATACATTTTTAAAGGGCAACTTAAGTGTTTTAGAAAGAAGTTTTTGAAAAATTACAATTCAAATGAATTGAATTTCATCTAATGAAAATGATTGAAAACAGCTTAATAAAATTTTTGCTGAATTTTAAAAAAATTGCTGCTTAATATTGTTTTTTCAGGATTCTTTGATGAATAGAAAGTAAAAAACAGCATTTATTTGAAATAGAAATCTTTTGTAACATTATAAATGTCTATACTGTCACTTTTGATCAATTTAATGCATCCTTGCTGAAAAAAAGTATTCATTAAAATAAAATAAAAAACACCCTGACCCTAAACTTTTGAATGGTAGCCTATATCCACGTCACCCAAATTTGTATTATCTAACATTCAACAAAGTCAAACTGCTCCAAAGATATTATGGAATAAAGAGCGCTAAATGCTTTGTGAAGTAATCTTGAAGCTCAGGGACTGTCAGGACATTTCAGTGACTGAGGACAGAGGAAGGACAGAGCCAAGACAGTGGATTAGGAACCTTGAGATTGTTCCTTTGAATGCAGTGTGAATCCACAGAGATGATCCTTTGATTTCCATGGAGACTATGACATCTAAGCACTCAGACAAACAGGAAGTGAGCATATAATGATGGTGACTGAGTCAGTGCTACTGTCTGAGTGGGTGTAGTTGAGCGCTGTCTTACTTTGGATGTTATGGGCAAACGCCATCTCCCAGCAGTACATCTTAATGAACTTAATACAGCCCAGGATCTCGTTCATCAGCCGGACGCGCAGGTCCGTAACCACCACACACTTCTTACGGAAATACGCTGTCATGCGAGAGGCCAACATCTGTGGGAAATAATTATTATGTGAAGAACAACCTGTACAGCCAGTCACAAGGCTACAGTGTGTCCTGACTCAAAGGGAAACCCCCCAGAGTAAAACTGTTAATGTACGGCACAAAAATCTGCTGAAAATCATTGCAACCTTTTAATGTGGCTCAAATGACATCTAAACTGCTGCATGCATGCCTCTTCCCTTGCATGCTTATCATAATCACAATATTTTATAATATAATTGAATCACATTTTGTTATTACACGAGTTTAGAAGACCTTTTGACATCCAGTCTTAAAGCTTAAGGCAATTGTTAGCTAGTCTGGATGGTTTAAGCAGGGTTATATATAATGCATATTGTGGGCTCTATCATACACCTGGCACAATGAGACGTCAGACTCACACATAATAAAGTGTTTTTTGCTAGTTTCAGCCTGACGTAGTTATCATTTTCTCGCCAAGCGCCATGTTGTTTAATTTGTTCAATTTGTAGCCATTTGTGCGCCCATGGGCGTGCTGGTCTGAAAACGAGGTGTGTTCAGACGCATTGATGGCACGTTGCTATTTTTTAAACCTGGTCTAAAGTCAATAGCGCTGTATTTTTTTGCGTTATTTAAAGGGCGCATTAGTAATATGCACCTATAGGCGGGTGCACAACGTGCACACACTCTGCTTATTACACACACAGGGACACGCAGCAGCAAACAAACATTTTTTAAAATAATAAAAATAAAAGGATTCCTCTCTGGAGAAGCGTTCAGTCTTTCTGCTCGCAAATTCCACCATGTAAATAGTGAATGGTGCAAGCGCAACTGGCTTTTAAAGGGAATGGGAGATGAGACTGCACGGTATGCCCAAAAGCGTGCCGACACTTTTTTCCCGTAGCAAAAGTGGATTCGGACATGCCCTAAGTGCACCTACACCATGCGCTTCAGACCATGCGCTCAGATCGTTAAAATAGGGTCCATAATGTATTTAATATCTTTCCCCAATTACATGGCTTGGGACACACACACACAAACATTCACACCTACGGACAATTTAGCCCCTCTAATTCACCTATACCGCATGTATTTTGGATTGTGAGCACCCGGAGGAAACCCACGCGCACACACAGGGAGAGCATGCAAACTCCACACAGAAACCTCCTCCAGGGACCTTCTTGCTGTGAGGCGACAGTGCTACCCACTGAGCCACCGAGCAGCTAGCTAGATAAATAGATAGATTTGTTTGTAACATTTTAAACACATGCGCAATATGCAAAAAAATCATACATTTGTTCATTGTTCTTTCCAATTATTCAATTTATGCATTAATGAGTTAGATTATGCTAAAAATGACACAAATTCTGATTTGGTCACAAAAAAACTAAACAGATTTATTGTTTGCACTCTCACCCACTGACCAGATCGTAAAATGAACGTAAACATACACATCATGGCACTGCACATGTGTGGAAGATATTTTTGAATCAGAGTTAGTAATAAGTAAATTAAAGTTGTATTTATATAGCACCTTTTATGTTCCAAAGTGCTTTACAGAAGAGCAATACATGTGTACAAAATAAAATAAATAAATCAAGGAAAGGCCTCTTGGAGCTCTTCAGTAACGCAGCAAAAATGCTATTGGAGTAGAAAATATCACATTCTCAGATGTTTCTGAGGTGATAATATGCTGTTTTAGTAACACTGCTAATATATTTTTTTTGTTTTAAACTAAGGTCATTGCTGTCAAACGTGACTATGATAAGTGGATTTTAGATATGGAGCAATAGCTAGATGTTCTCTGTGCGTAATTACAGATAACAAATACCTCTGTCTTATCTTTGTTTAGCTGTAGAAAGTTCTGTGAAATCCACAATGTTATGCTCTCAATGCAGGCCAGCAGGGTGGAAAATTAATTGTGGGCATCTGGTGCAAGTGAAAGATAGAGCTGCTGCCATCTGCATACTGGTGAACAGAAATATTTGACTGATTATTTACAACAGCTAAAAGAAGCATGTGTAAGTTAAATAATAGAGGACCCAAAATAGAGCCTTGAGGAACACCACAAGATATGACGCAACATCCGGAAAATAGGGGTTCCCAGTGCAACATAGTATTCCCTGCTGCTTAAGTAGGATCAGAACCAGTCTAATGTTTTCACACCTATAGATCGCTGGATTTATTCTGAAACAGGGACTTAATTTGTTACAATGTTGCATTTTCTTCATGATAGGGTTCGCTTTCACAAGGCAACCTTTCAAAGCGTACCAAAATGTGTTATTGGTCAGAGTTTGCTCTGCGTCATTCATCAAGAAAGATAATTGACAAGTTTGCTCCATGAGCTTATTGTGGCTTTATTTGCAACTGTCAAGACACACGCAATCACCAAACGAATGTAGCCGTCATTCCCACGGTTAAATTATATACTACATTCGTAGCAAATTAAAACGCTCTCACTCAGATCTCCCAGCACTGTCTACAGGTTAACTGTGTCAAGACACGCAAACAGTAGTATATGAATGTTATAATGCAGCTAGAGCAGGAATCAAGGCTTCATCGGGACAACATTCTCGCACAATTGCACAACATTAGATGAAGAGGTGCTCTTTTGGTTTTCAACTGTGATAACTCACAGAATCAGACACGACTGCTATTTATATAGCCCATTTCCTGTTATGAATTATAATACCATTTGGTCCGTTGGGTCAGATTGCTTTCACACCTCAAGAGAACCGCCCCAGAGTTTGTTTGCAATAGGGCCGAGACCACCTTGTTCAAGCGGTCTCAGAGTGATTGTTTTAGTGTGTATCTGAGCACGATTGCTGTGTTCACATATGCCTAAACGAACCGAACCAAGGGGGAAAATGCACCAGGTTCTGAAACAAACGTTCAGGTGTGAAAGCACCCTAAAACAGGACCTGATAGACCCGACCCAGTTCTGTAGTCAGTTGAGTAGAATCTCATGATCAACGGTGTCAAAAGCAGCACTCAGATCTAAAGGGATAGCCATATAACCCTAATAGTCCCAAATAACTTGCAAATAATTTAAAGCCAAGTTAATCAAGGCTGTTTCTGTGCTGTGGTTTGTCTCGAAGTTCACTGCTGTTGAGATAGTTGTTGAGCTTTAAGGACACTATTTTTCAATTATTTTACCAATAAATGGAAGATTAGAGATTAGTCTGTAGTTACTGAGCACAGTAAGTGGGTAATGGGTCGAGAGAGCAGCTAGAGGAATTAATATGTGATATGACCTGTTTAAGTATATTGAGGCTGAGAGCTGATTCAAGCATTTACAAGCTTAATATTTTTCCTTTTGAAATTTCAGGAAGATTGATTGAGGCGTTCACATGAAGTCTTTTCAGTCCAATTGAGCCATCAATCCAATTACTATGATTTCGGCAATCAAACTGTCCTCTAAGAAAACCTGTGTCACATGTGAGGTAAAGGGGAAAATGTGATTTGGGCCACATTCAGCTGCGGAGTGTGTTAACGTATCATTCGTAAAGGCTGTAAATACATTCAATTCATTACCAAAAGCATTAGATGTGCTTATTTTACCATGGTGGGATAGAAGATGACAAAAATAGCTGATCCCACGAGTGCAGTTGGTCCTAAGAAATAGGTGGTGTATGACAGACCCAGAATTCCAACAACAGGCCCTCCGGCCAGCAGACAGCCCACCGAGACCGCCTCATACAGACGCTGTCCATCACTGGAGCAAATGTTTACCAGCTGAAAGAGTAACAGTATGAGTCATTCAAAGCTAAAACTATAATATAGCACTCAGACCTCACAAACATAGAGGACCTGAACCCTCCCATGAACCCTCTCAGATTTTTACCTTTACATTCGAGTAAACAAGGCATGACCTGAGAAGCAGTTTTATCAATATTAAAATTCTTAGTGGAGAAACGTGTTTACAATGGGAGTATTAACACACAGCTCACCTCTCCCGTGCTGACGTCTTTAGTACTCCGAAGTCGGAGGATCTTTTGGAAGGCAAAAGTGAGTGCGGCTCCCCTGAGGCGTGCGGCCGTGCGGTAGTTGACAGCCCACATGAAAGCCAGAGACCAGGAGCGTGTCAGTTCCATGAGGAAAATCCCCCCGACCAAAGCCAGGCCGTACGGCAGCTTCACCTCTGAGCATTGAGAATACTCGAGCAGGGCTCGGATCAGCAGAGCCTGAGAATAACATGGCACAACAAGGATGCTGAGGGAGGAGACAGGTGTACAAAGACTTTCAGATTTTTTTTTTTTTTTTTTTAGCAGAATCAAAATTACATGAAAAGGGTTTCAGAGGTAAGCTTTGAGGTTTTATGGTATCAGAACATCCTCTGACTTCTGCTGGGGTCATGGGATCAAGCACTGCTTAAAGAAAATACAAGAAAACACTGAGGTCTTTTTCTTTGACTCTGTCTCAAAATATTCTCATTCTAATTATAATTCAGAGCTAGTCCTGGATGCTGATTGGGCATATACTTAAATCACAAAAATGTAATTAATAATAATAAAAAAAAATTATATACCGATTTATATACCGATCAGGCATAACATTATGAGTGAATACACTGATTATCTCTTCATCACGGCACCTGTTAGTGGGTGGGATATATTAGGCAGCAAGTGAGCATTTTGTCCTCAAAGTTGATGTGTTAGAAGCAGGAAAAATGGGCAAGCTTAAGGATTTGAGTGAGTTTGACAAGGGCCAATCCTATTTTCTTTTACATCACGTGGATGGCTGGGTGCATGTGTGGGTGTGCCGCTTACCTGGGAAACACATGGCACCAGGATGCACTATGGGATGAAGGAAAGCCCTCTGGATGTTATTTTGACACGTACCACCTACCTAAGCATTGTTGCAGAGCATGTACACCCTTTCATGGAAATGTATTCCCTGGTGACTATGGCCGCAGCAAAAGGGGGGCCAACACAATAGTAGGTCATAATGTTATGCCTGATTGGTGTGTATATATATATATGTATAAAGAAAGAAAGAAAGAAAGAAAGAAAGAAAGAAAGAAAGAAAGAAATAATAACTAAATAACTAAAATAATAACTAAATCATCCTCCAATCACTTTTCAAATTGTTTTTAGGCCTCTGACCAAATATGAAACCCTTAGGGTGAGTTTGGGGTCGGTGTGTGTGCGTTTTTTAACATTGATAATAAGAAATGTTTCTTGAGCACAAAATCAGCATATTAGAATTATTTCTGAAGGATCATGTGACACTGAAAACTGGAGTAATGATTCAGCTTTACCATTAGAAAAATAAATTACAATTTAAATTGTAATAATATTTCACACTATTACTGTTTTTACTGTATTTTTGATCAAATAAATGTAGTCTTGGTGCACATTCTTTCAAAAATATTGAAAAATCTTACATACCCCAAACTTTTGAATGGTAGTTTAGTAAGCCATGAATAACAATATTATTTGAGTATTTACTTAAAGCTGTGGGCAGGAGTGGTGAGGGAATATTTAATTTCAGACATGAAAAGAGCATTACAATTTACTGCAAATAAATGAGCGTGCTGCAGAGACAATGGCTGACCCATGCAACACTAAACAAATCAACGTAAGGAAATAAGTGTGCTATTTTGTAACATGTAATCCCTGATAATGCTATTAAGCGAGTGCTGTCAGGGGCATGTGCAGCCTTGTGTGGGGAAATAAAATGAACAGCTGCGCTCCCAACAGCGTCGCAGTAAGAAACTCCCAGCTACACCAAAATAAATCCCCTCATAGTGAAACTAATAAGATCAAAAATGTTTTTTTTTTTTTTTTTTTGAGAATTTTTTAATCCTAACTCTAAATCACTCTTTGTTGAATAAAGATCTAAGCTCATTTGGCAACAGAAATAAAGCAGCATGCAGTAACTTAAATAATATGAATAACATGCCCCTTGGACCATGGAATAACCAGGCATACGTCACAATCCTCTGGATTAATACTAAGAGAAGGTATGAAAAACCTCTGCTTTCCATTATAAATTAAATTTTGAGTCAGCCTTAGCTGCAAATATAATCTCTCAAATGTATCCCTTAAATATAAAACTGTTAATAACTGTGTGTGCAGATATGTTTTCTGTGTGAAGCAGGAAAGTCCTGAACCACCAGTGTTTATCCATAAAAACTTCTTGTCATTATTTTCTCACCCACATTTCATTACAAACATGTATGACTTGATTTCTTCCATGGAACAACACACACACACACACACACACAAATAATCTTCACATAGATTGTTTTTCATTCATCAAGAATTCATAATGATCACTGGCTGTCAAGCTCCAAATAAGAAACGCATCACACAAAGACATTACAACAGAAGACATGGGATATATCGCACAAGTCATAATGACTACTTATGTAATGCTTTTTGTCCTTTTGGATCTTTAATTTAGGCCATCGACTGGCCATTGGGCAATGTCGGGGCATTTTTGCGTGTCTAGTGACACTAGTTCTTTGACATAGGCTTGGTGTGCAAATGCCTTGAGCATGCAAGGTAAACCCCAACCCTGGGGCTGGTGGCATAAACTGTGAAGACTTATGCTGCATTCACACCGAATGCGAATTGAGTGTCTGGAGTGATTTCCATGTTAAGTCAATGTAAATATGCATTAGTGCGTGTCTGGAGGTCCTGCACATACAAGATGGATGCCTCATTCGCGCGTCCAGTTTGCGCGAAAGAGGCGCATTGAGTGTCTTGTGCGATACACGCAAGTGATTTTTGTGCATTCATGCATTTGAAGCGAATTTGCGTCTGACGCCTGAGTTGAAAAATCTGAACTTTGGTGTCTGTTCGTGCCACGTTAACCAACCAGGACTGCTTGAAGTGACGTGATAAACGGGGGCAGGACTAATTTGATACCGAAAAGTAAGACTGAATGTCCCTTGACTAAATGCTAGTGGGTCATACAAGAATTTAACGGGTTAGTTCACACAAAAATGAAAATTTGTTCATCTTCTGAACACAAATGAAGATCTTTTAGATGAAATCTGAGAGCTTTCTGTCCCTCCATTGACAGCTACACAACTGACACTTTGAAGAGTTCTTTGAGAGAGACTTCAAAAAGTACATAAAGAGATTGTAAAACTAATCCATACGAAAAGAGCTTAATTTGTGTTCTGAAGATGAGCTTAAGGGTTTGTAACAACATGAGGGTGAGTACATTTTCATTTTTGGGTGAACTATCCAGTCCATACTAGTTCTTATCATAATAGCTGTGTTTATGCAACTGGCCCCAGCAGGTCAGTTTTGTCAGAGGGAAAACAAGGAAAACTACAACTCACAGGTCCAACAAATCCAGCCACCATGGTGATGAGCAGGGAGAAGATTGCCACCAGCATACGAGTCTGACAGAATCTCCAGAACACCCGGGACAGAGACACCCCGTCCTTCCCCCGCCGCTTGAGCTCCTCGTGCCACAGCCACTCCAATCTGAATGATGCATTAAATCAAGCAAAGACATTGTGTTTTAAACTACATGGCAAGTGAGTGGACTGCGTATTGAATCCTCTAAATGGATGTTATTTTGTTATTTATGAATGTGATAGTATTGTGTACAATTCATCCATGCATGCTTTTATAATAGTTTTTTTAATGTATTGACTTAATCAGAATGTCATTATTGGATCTTCCATTGAAAGTGACAGACTACTCTCTGGTGACGTATGCAGGACTATTCCAGTCATTTAGTCGCTTAACACCCACAATTAAAATCCAAGAACCAAGTACACAGCCACAATACAGAAGAAAAGATTGGTCTCTACTTCCTTTTTATCACGACTTTAACAAATTAAACTAAATTGTTAGATGAAATCAAAATGAAATGTCCGAAATTAAAGTTACATCTGTCACTAATAAAAATTCCCAAATAGCTCTCTGCAATGCTCAATTCTGTTTGGTCAATAGCAGCATTCTGAGGTCGAATAATTTTAGATAATGATGCTGAACTGTATAATTGATTTTTGTCCTTGGCAACCAGTTTCACACACAGCTGTACTACTTTTATGTCTCTTGTATATCTTACTTAATCAAATATATTTCACCTCATATTTCATTTATAAACCTCTCCAGAATGATACAAGATCCCTCTGATCCTTGTTGTGTTCTGATCACCCTGTTTTTTGGGGATACTGCCAAAGATGCCTGAATATCTAAATTCATAAATGTGCAGTATTTAATTTCAGCAGCCGTCAGTTCTCACCACAGTTTTTAAAAAATGCTATAAAAGTGGGCGTGGTTAAGCTGTGGAGTGGAGGGGGATGAGGGGAGACTGTAGGTGTTTCTCAATGTCAAGGATCCTTCCTCTGCAGGACTGATCCTTCCAAGTCACTTCCTTCAGAGGCTAGGCGAGGCTCCTCTTAAGCATTCGGAGAACAGGCAAAAGGAACAGGCTAGCAAGTGCACGTCAGCCTCATTACGTCAGTGAAATGGTCCGTTAGCGTCCGTTATCAATAACGTCATTTGTATACGGTTGTAATTTGTACTGGCATTTACAAGTTAAACTTTACTTATATTTACTACGGTTATAACAAATGTTTGGTAACGTAAATACTTACACTTGAAAGCATATTGCCCCGTTAACGCTCCGACTCTGCCAACGTCCGATAATTTGTATTTTTTGAACAAGATAGCAAAGCTGCGCGCATAGGATTGTGGGTGATTTGAGAACGCTAAGTGCGCGAAGTCTACTCGTATGCATCCTTTCCTGTATATGGCATATTTTTCGGACGAAGGACTCAGACCTTGGTTGAAATTCCGAGGATCCTCGACATTGGAACAGCCCTTCGACGGACGTCGATGACGTAGCATCCTCGGAATTCTGGCTTCCGAGGATCCTTCCTTGACATTGAGAAACGCCTTGTGACAGACAACACAGTTTTATGAGCCTATCATCAGTCCTTCGGATGAGACGTTAAACCGAGGTCCTGACTCTCTGTGGTCATTAAAAATCCCAGGATGTCCTTCGAAAAAAGAGTAGGGGTGTAACCCCGGCATCCAGGCCAAATTTGCCCACTGGCCTCTGTCCATCATGGCCTCCAAATCATCCCCATATACTGATTGGCTTCATCACTCGGTCTCCTCTCCACCAATCAGCTGGTGTGTGGTGAGCGCTCTGGCGCAATATGGCTGCCGTCACATCATCCAGGTGGATGCTGCACATTGGTGGTGGTTGAGGAGATTCCCCCCTTCTATATGTAAAGTGCTTTGAGTAACCAGATAAGCGCTATATAAATGTAACAAATGAATTATTATTATGAGCCGTTTGATCGGTTAATGGGCCGTAAAGAGGATTGCAGGTCCACTTTGTTCAGCCTTCCTAGGGACGGGGGAGTTAGGGATCAATGGTTAAAATTTATTTTTAACTCGGTCCCTCATAATTATTAACCAAATCTCGCTCTCTGTGCTGCACATTTCACGGAAGAAAGCTTCCACAATCTTCGCGAGTTCAATGCAGGATTCGCACAACGGCTTGTACTGAAAGATGGATTTAAAAACAGAAGCTGTTTACGGGCCACAACCTGTAAGTATGATTTATTTTTCGTCTATGTGTTTTCCTGTAATAGTTCGCATTGTTAATTGTACGTTGTAGCAAGGAAGTAAACAAATGACAACGCTGTTTGGCTCTGCAAACCAGTTTGTTAAATGCTCATTCATACTTAACGTTATCCGACAAACACCTAACGTTACAAACTTTTTAAAAATCTCAACAGCGAACTTGGAATTAGTGTAAATTATTCTTTGATTAGAGCTTTATGTATTGTTTATCTAACGTTACATGCTTGTTTATCTACGGGCATGCTAAACATGGTTCTGTGTTTGATTTGGCTACTAGTAAAGCCAATGTTTAGTGTTCGTTTTGGGTTAATAGTTCTTGCGACAGATATTTGGCTATAATCGTTCTAAAAATACAAAAGTAACAGTGCCATTCAGTAGCGATCACTATAGATCCGCAGTTTTTACTCTTGAGGACTGAACAGGTTGAACAGGTTCTGCTTGATCATCTTCACTAAAATTGTCTGGGTCCGATTCGGGCTCAAATTGGTATGGTTTTATTGACGCCATTGTTTCTAATACTACCAAAGCACAGACTACCGGTAAAGGAAAGGGGCGTGACGTTTCCGACAAACGTGCACTAGGTGGTTAGCGAATCACAGCACACTGGGCCAGCTAACCAATCTGAGCCCATTGCGTATTTTTGAGGGGCCGGCCTCATAGAACCCGGAAACCATCAGACCATTTTTACAAGGAGGGACAGAGCAGTGTAGAATAAAGGTAAAATATATGAAAAATAATGCATTTTTTTAAAAACGAAGCATGAACACATGTTACAGTGCACCCCACAAACACAATCAAGCCTTCGAAAGAATGTGTTTTACCACCCCTTTAATATAAACCCGGAAGTTGAATATAGCGCAAAAATGTTTAAAATGAACTAGTTTTCTCCAACAATCAAATATACGATGCTCAACACTCATAACTCTGTTAAAATCTCAGAAAATTTGGTTTAGGGTTTCATGACCCTTTAAATGTTAAACACTTTCTGTATTTTAAGCTCAAGGGTTAAACAACACCATTTATTTCTGTTCCTCAGGTAAACTGAGTAATAGAGCTAATTTTGGGCACACATTTAGAAGCCAAATCATCCACACATACGTTATAAATCATAAATGATGTTCAATTTCTATGAAATATTGCAATGTTGATATTGAAACATTCAAAGCCTCTTTTAAGACATCGAAATTCCCCCTCAGAATGAACAATCAATCTGAAGGACCTTTCGGTTCTCATGCCATAGACCTACAGCTGCCTTTCAAGGACTGATATAAAAATTCCACAAATTCAACTTTTATCTCTCACAAGGGTAAAAAAACTTGTGAATTGTATCTTTTTTCTTTACATTTCCAACAGCCTTGCAGGCCCCCAACCCCCTCTGTTTTGAAGATAACACTTTATGTAAGTGTTCCAGACCCCAGAAAAAAAATCCACTCCTCTGCACACCTCACACAAACATGTACACATGCCATAAACACGTCCTAGCTATCTCTGACATGCATGCAGTAACGGGAGAAACAGACCCCGAGGTCAAACACTGAAAACTGACACCGCTTGTTACAGAGTCGCTGAGGCATAGCTGTCAAGCCATTCGGATGGCAAATACGTGAGCCTGTATTTAACATACGATCATTGATCGCAACAAAAGAAGGCCCACTCTATGCTATCAAAGTCTGATCCAATTCATTCACCAGATGTGGGTTAATCACAGATCTGAGAAGCAAAAGGGCAATTACAGATTATAGGTGCTTTTCCATGTTCCCATGTCCTCGAGAAACCCTTTGAGCCGTACGATTCTCAAGGAGCCAGCTTAGTCGCAAGGGACACGGAGTGCCGATCACACGTGTTAATGACATAACCGTTCTGCAGGAAAGGTGCAGACTAACTTTCTCTCTCTCTCTGATGTCTAATCCTTACTATGAATAACACCCACCTGCCATAACTCTCTGGGCTGTGTGAGCGTGGGAGGTGAGCATCCATCATTCCCCACCGTGACTCGAGGGATTCCCACACCCAACCTCTTGTTATCAAGGCATCAACTGTGTGAGACCTTGGCTCAGGAGGTGTTTTCTAATAGTGCTGTTTGTTCACGTATCAGCATTGGGAAACGAGCATGAGAGATGCCTAACTTGGGCTTGGCTCCAAGGTACTTGCATTCAGACAAACACAACCTGACAGTAAACGGAGACCTCGCTGAGCCTTTGAAAATGGATCAGACAGTTTCCACCATGCAGCAGCTCACCTTTGGTAGTTTGTTTCCGAGGCCTCGTGGCAAGACAGACCCCACACGTCTTCTATTTTGAGACAGGATGCTTTGTGGACGCTCCATGCCAGAGGGGACAGCCATTGCAGGGTCATGAAGGAGAAAAATCCTGCATTGTCCACAGGGTGCTGATGTCTGGGGGTGAAAAAGGAACAGTTTGGCTCGTATCAGTCATCTAGGCGCTATGTGCTATGTCTGAGAACGGTGTGACCTTGAACGCGAGAGGGAGACTGAGAAAATCTTTACTCGCTGTGGCCAAATAGAAGATGAATCACACTTTTGTGTTTGAACAGCAGTTTGCACGTCCCTCTCAGAACTCTTACGGAGCAGTGAAAAAGTTCACTGGCTCTTTATCAGTCAGCATGTAAAAAATTGAGCCGCCTGTGAGAAAAGGATAAGAGCGTTCTTATCAAGACCTCATTTGACTGTCACTTGAGTTCAAATGGCAACATAGCAAACGTACCCTAAAGCCTGTTTTGGAACTCAAACAAAAGTGTTTCAGTGTGTAAATTTATTTTGGCTCCATATTAACAGGTTACACTTTTCCCTCTTTCCATGTAGGTAGAAGTTTGTCACACTTAATTAAGTAGAAAATTATTTTGTCCCACTTTATACTAGGTGTCTTCAACTACTAAGCACTTACATAGAAAAAAGGAATAATAATTTGCATGTAAAATGTACTTACTGTTACTTACTTATTGCAAAACACTTTTGTTGCTTTGAGGTAGGATACTCGTAAAGTTTAGGTTTAGTCTTATGGGTAGGTTTAAAGAGATAGTTCACCCAAAAATGAAAATTCTTTCATTAATTGCTCACCCTCGTGATGGTCCAAACCTGTAAGACTTCATTCATTTTCGGAACACAAATAAAAATCTTGTCTCCATTGACAGCTACGCAAATACCACTTTGATGCTTCAAGAAGTTCATAAAGAGATAAAGCGATAAAGAGAAACTAATTCAAATGAATTGAGCGGTTTAGTCCACATTTTCTGAAGAGAAATGATCGCTTTATATGATGAACAGATTGAATTTAGGCCTTTATTGACATATAAACATTCATCATCTCACACATCAGGTCAAGTGGAAGCTCAAGCATGTTTGCTTGACGCGCAAGAACCAATGAGGTTCATTCTTGTGTTATGTAGCACGTTTGAGCTTCAGCAAGAACCAATGAGGTTCATTGTCGTGTTACCCATCGCGTTTGAGCTTCAGCAAGAACCAATGAGGTTCATTCTTGTGTTACGCAGCACGTTTGAACTTCAGCAAGAACCAGTGAGGTTCATTGTCGTGTTACGCAACAAGTTTGAGCTTCAGCAAGAACCAATGAGGTTCATTCTTGTGTTATGCAGCACGTTTGAGCTTCAGCAAGAACCAATGAGGTTCATTCTTGTGTTATGCAGCACGTTTGAGCTTCAGCAAGAACCAATGAGGTTCATTCCTGTGTTAAGCAGCACGTTTGAGCTTCCGCAAGAACCAATGAGGTTCATTGTCGTGTTACCCATCACGTTTGAGCTTCAGCAAGAACCAATGAGGTTCACTCTCCTGTTATGCAGCACGTTTGAGCTTCAGCAA
Source organism: Gobio gobio (assembly GCF_949357685.1). Classification (NCBI taxonomy): domain Eukaryota; kingdom Metazoa; phylum Chordata; class Actinopteri; order Cypriniformes; family Gobionidae; genus Gobio; species Gobio gobio. The sequence continues at coordinate 22,486,666 of NC_137109.1, read as the reverse complement.
GAACCAATGAGGTTCATTGTCGTGTTACCCATCACGTTTGAGCTTCAGCAAGAACCAATGAGGTTCACTCTCCTGTTATGCAGCACGTTTGAGCTTCAGCAAGAACCAATGAGGTTCATTCTTGTGTTATGTAGCACGTTTGAACTTCAGCAAGAACCAGTGAGGTTCATTGTCGTGTTACGCAACAAGTTTGAGCTTCAGCAAGAACCAATGAGGTTCATTCTTGTGTTATGCAGCACGTTTGAGCTTCAGCAAGAACCAATGAGGTTCATTCTTGTGTTATGCAGCACGTTTGAGCTTCAGCAAGAACCAATGAGGTTCATTCCTGTGTTAAGCAGCACGTTTGAGCTTCCGCAAGAACCAATGAGGTTCACTCTCCTGTTATGCAGCACGTTTGAGCTTCAGCAAGAACCAATGAGGTTCATTGTCGTGTTACCCATCACGTTTGAGCTTCAGCAAGAACCAATGAGGTTCACTCTCCTGTTATGCAGCACGTTTGAGCTTCAGCAAGAACCAATGAGGTTCACTCTCCTGTTATGCAGCACGTTTGAGCTTCAGCAAGAACCAATGAGGTTCATTCCTGTGTTACGCAGCACGTTTGAGCTTCAGCAAGAACCAATGAGGTTCATTGTCGTGTTACGCAGCACGTTTGAGCTTCAGCAAGAACCAATGAGGTTCATTGTCGTGTTACGCAGCACGTTTGAGCTTCAGCAAGAACCAATGAGGTTCACTCTCCTGTTATGCAGCACATTTGAGCTTCAGTGAGAGCCAATGAGGTTCATTCTTGTGTTATGCAGCACATTTGAGCTTCAGCAAGAACCAATGAGGTTCATTCTCGTGTTATGCAGCATGTTTGAGCTTCAGCAAGAACCAATGAGGTTCATTGTCGTGTTACCCATCACGTTTGAGCTTCAGCAAGAACCAATGAGGTTCATTCTTGTGTTACCCATCACGTTTGAGCTTCAGCAAGAACCAATGAGGTTCATTCTTGTGTTACGCAGCACGTTTGAGCTTCAGCAAGAACCAATGAGGTTCATTCTCGTGTTACCCATCGCGTTTGAGCTTCAGCAAGAACCAATGAGGTTCACTCTCCTGTTATGCAGCACGTTTGAGCTTCAGCAAGAACCAATGAGGTTCATTCTTGTGTTATGCAGCACGTTTGAGCTTCAGCAAGAACTAATGAGGTTCATTCCTGTGTTACGCAGCACGTTTGAGCTTCAGCAAGAACCAATGAGGTTCATTCTTGTGTTACGCAGCACGTTTGAGCTTCAGCAAGAACCAATGAGGTTCATTCTTGTGTTACGCAGCACGTTTGAGCTTCAGCAAGAACCAGTGAGGTTCATTCTTGTGTTACGCAGCACGTTTGAGCTTCAGCAAGAACCAATGAGGTTCATTCTCGTGTTACCCATCGCGTTTGAGCTTCAGCAAGAACCAATGAGGTTCACTCTCCTGTTATGCAGCACGTTTGAGCTTCAGCAAGAACCAATGAGGTTCATTCTTGTGTTATGCAGCACGTTTGAGCTTCAGCAAGAACTAATGAGGTTCATTCCTGTGTTACGCAGCACGTTTGAGCTTCAGCAAGAACCAATGAGGTTCATTCTTGTGTTACGCAGCACGTTTGAGCTTCAGCAAGAACCAATGAGGTTCATTCTTGTGTTACGCAGCACGTTTGAGCTTCAGCAAGAACCAGTGAGGTTCATTCTTGTGTTATGCAGCACGTTTGAGCTTCAGCAAGAACCAATGAGGTTAATTGTCGTGTTACCCATCACGTTTGAGCTTCAGCAAGAACCAATGAGGTTCATTCTTGTGTTACGCAGCACGTTTGAGCTTCAGCAAGAACCAATGAGGTTCATTCTCGTGTTACGCAGCACGTTTGAGCTTCAGCAAGAACCAATGAGGTTCATTCTCGTGTTACCCATCACGTTTGAGCTTCAGCAAGAACCAATGAGGTTTGTTCTCACGCATCAAGCAGGTTCTGTTGAGGTTCTGTTTGTTCGCTGATCAATGTATATATGTGAATAAAAGCCTAAATTCAATCTGTTCATCATATAAAACAACCTCTCTAGTGTCTTCAGAAAATTTGGACTAAACTGCTCATTTCATATGGATTAGTTTTATTATCTCTTTATGAACTTTTTGAAGCTTCAAAGTTTCAGTTGAGTAGCTGTCAATGGAGGGAAAAACATCTCTCAGATTTCATCAAAAAGATCTTAATTTGTGTTCTAAAGATGATTGAAAGTCTTACGGGTTTGGAAGGACATGAGGGTGAGTAAATGATGACAGAATTTTCATTTTTGGGTGAACTTTGGATGGGTTAAGGGGTAGAGGTAAGGTCAAAAGTGTAATTATAGATGTAATTACATACAGGTTATTTTAAATAGAAGTAAAATGTAAAACACATACAGTATGTACACAATAAGTGCACTCTATATATATAGGTCCACCTATTTAAACAACAAAAGCTTTTACAATACAGGCTTTTATGAAGCAAAATATTGGAGTGAACTACTATATTAAAAAGCATGTCTGTCGGTTTTGATACAGGCTAAACATGTTGTGACATGCACACAAACCTTCAGATGATAAAAGCAGCTCATAGCTTCCTTTTTTGTTCAGTGTTCACTATTTGGACGTAAATGTGGTGCCCCTGTTCATGTAAATTAGACTTCTCAAAGAAAAAAAAAAAGGCAGTTATTAAGGAAATAAGTAGTAACCCCGCTGTGTGAAAGTACAACACGAGTCTCCTTTTGTAGTTTGCTCCGACTGCTTGTGTGAAACAGAGATTTTGTCCATAAACACAAAAATATCTATTTAAATAATGTCAAATGTGAAAATTGTGACTGTCCTCATGAAGTGAGAAATACAAAATAAGTATCCAAATAAACAGTGTAGACAGAAATACTAATTAAATATATTGGCATTATCTAATTGCAATTTTATATTGACTGCTCATGAACTTACATGTTACTTAAATGTTAAAAAAAAAGCTATACAGTTTTATACAGCCAGTCTATTAAAAAAAAACCCTCATTGACACCAATTAAAAAATGTGGAATGACTCCCCAAAAAAAAACATGTTCGTATAGTCACTTGTCATGTAAAGGTGGCACCCTTGCATGTTCATCTATCCATCACATCCTGCGTAGTGTTGCTTCCACATTTTAAGCATGAATAATAATCACAAAATAAGTTTTATGTCTGCGTGTGGATGCAGCATATGGGAATCTAACTGTTGTAAACAATGTGTCAAAGTAAACGAATCCCTTGTTTCACTGTGCACTGCACTCCAGCAAAAACTATTTTAAACAGCATTCGATAATTCTTCTATAATTATTATACATGCAGTGTTTATGAGCTCAAATTAATTGAAGGACTGCATGAAATATTTACACTTTTATTCACACCGCAGGGCCATTTAAAAGAACAAGAGAAGGGGAAAAAAAGGGGGATTATTTAATCTTAATGTCGAGCCCATTTGTTTGTTAACTACCCACATATTTACTATAACCAGGAGAACTTACTTGTGTGTGATCCGGAAGGGCTTCAGTATCTGTAAGCTATGACGATATCTGCCTCGTCTTTTTGTTTCAGTGCCCAATTCCAGATCATCATCAGGGTCTGGAAGAGTCTGGGGAGGGGACAGCGTCAAACCCTCCACCTGTCCAACGGCCTCCAAGGCATCTGGGAACATACCTACCTCTAGCAAACACAAATAGAAAAAGCAGCACAATACTTTCAGACTCTTGGGATAAGCTCTCATGCATGCCTCATGACTACCAGGAGAGGTGATGTCTAAATCTGCTGACTAATATCAGTGCGTCTAACTTTGGTTACGCGTACCTTCCTCTAACGTTATGGCCTTGGCTACAAATGTAAAGTGCTTATCTATTTAAAGACGCCTGTGGGAGGCCTCTAGGGCTTGTGTATACTGAGACGGAGGATATTCGAGCTCGCCGCGTGTGTGTTGACCCTGTCACTGATCCATCAGTGGCATAAGACACGATAAGGTAAATCCAGCAACACAGTGACTCTCTGTATCTGCTTGGTGTACGTCACCAGCAGCTGCCAGATAATGAAAGATAACCACATAGTTTCATTATTTACACTCCATACAAGTCTGTGATAGATAAAGATCACTAATGCAATAGTAGACTATGAATGCAAACAACTAGGCCTATAATAAGGACATTTTGACATTTTAAAGGGATGGTTCACACGAAATGAGCAACCAAACCTGTGTGGTTTTAGTTCAGTGTTTTAAAGAATTGACCTTGCTATTTATGCAATTATAATGAACTTTGACTGAGGTTTTCAAGCTTCATAATGCACAGCAAAATGATAAAAGCATCACAAAAAGTCTGTGTGTTCTGTGCGCTAGGCTATATTGCAAGTCTTCAAAAACCATATGATTGTTATTGGTCTCTAGCTCTCCTGTTATGAGAGCATTTATGAGAGTACACGAGAGAACAAGCATTCTTTTGAGAATAAATCAATAAATCCGTTGGTCCAGTTTATCTATCCTGCCTGTTGTCAAAAATATATATATTTGGCATACTTTCCAAAGATACACTATTAATAGTGGCTTTGCATTTATGTCGTAATAACACATCTAAGAGAGTTGTGCAAAACAAAATTTCAAAAGGCACACAATTAGCTGAGTAGGACATAAATATGCAGACAATTTTGGGGCATAACAAGTTATATAGTTTATGTTTATATTCCACTAGCTTCAGTTTCTGTCTATTATCAATATGTATGCATATGCACACAATTTGAGCCGAAAACAGATTTGAAAAAGAGCCAATCCTCTAAGTTACTAACCACCATTTTGGTTGATCCAGTGCGACTAAACCTATAGGAACTTTACACAAGTGTCTGCTAAATGACTTGCTAATAAAGTTAATGAAAAAAAAAAAAAAAAAATCATCATTTCAATCGTTGATCTGAGCATCACACCTGTTGCCGTTGGCAGGTAGAACTGTGCGTTCTCTGCCATCATTGGGACACTTTATGGATTATTATTAGAACTAGTAGTTTTACCACTAACATTACATGTCATTAAATGATGAACATGAACATTGACTGTCCCGTCCGCTAGTTCAAGTGTCTGTCGAGCAGAATCAACACAAAACTGTCTCTGAAAGTTTTTTAAAAAACTTTTGGAGTGTGGAAAAAGGTCACTTACATCTCAAACAGAAAACACGTCGGGATTTTCACCCTCTTTCCTTTCAGCTTCAGGATGTTCCCACAGGTTATAAATGATTTATTTAGAAAGTCAACGCTCTCTGGGTCCCTTGCTGCACATGGCACATCTTCTTCTCGTAGAATAACTCAGACAGCACGTACACTGAACCGGTGTAAAAGTTTCACCGCGTTAAAAGGTGCGGTGGAGGGACAGCGCTCAACCCGGAGGGACGTTTTGAAACGTGCCACTTGCACAGCTGACGGAATTCCCTAAGTGCATCCTACGTCACGCCCGAGCAGCCAATCGCGGATTTGCTTGGTCGTCGCTACGGTAACCAGACACGAAGGAGAAGGAAAGGGCACGTGGTGATCTTTACAACAGTCAGATTACCAGACTATTTATGGCCCGTCCGGTCAACTGAAGAGCATTGCTACATATGGAATAAGAGCAGAAGTCGAAGAATAAACACTTTTAATGGTAGCTGAGTGGTATGTTTATGAATGAAAGTGTCAGAGTCCGCGGTGTGAAGAAATGCTCCTCTTGCACTGGTGTTCCTGAAAATGTTACATAATGATAAGACATTTTAAGACTTTGTACAGACTTTTACTATTTCAACTTAAAAACAAACATTGAAACCGCACAGTATACCTTTCCGTCTCAAGTAGATTCGTTTTAAGGCTTTATTTTTCGTCACTGAGTATATAATAAAGTACATTAATGATTTGTATTACTGTATAGGGCACTATAATGCAAAGGTCATGACCTTGTGCTGTGTTGACATGCAGGTGATTGTCAACTGACAGCAAGTTGTTGTTGTTGTTGTAGCAGCTTCATGCAGTAGCCTATACAAGTCCATACAGTAATAGACACATACTGGAGTTGTCGACAAATAAGCAGGAACTTCTAATATAACATCTCGATTTTAGGTTACGAAGTTCAGGTTTTGTGCTGTTTAAATCACCTTTTACTGTTTAGTTCAGAAAGTACACACATTCAATTTTCTTTCAATCAAAACATGAGGTCAAAAACTGTAAGACCATAATAAAAGGTAGTTTAAGTTGAAGAATGTTAAATTAATCTCAGGTACATATGAAGTCAAACATGTCAGTATTATGCAATTTTGTGCCTGCTGTGATAAAACAGCAATTCTACATTCACGGAGTCCTGTGCTGTAGTGACCTCTGTTGGCATTTAACACACCATTTACATTAGAATTGCCTAAAGCGGTGCACTTTCCAATCCCACAGCATTGCACATATGCATTTCTCTTTTATTTAACACGTTTGATTCAGATCAACTCGTTAGAAGAGAGCTCCATCATCAACTGGATGCATGCCCTGAAAAAGTCCTTTGCGTGAATGGGATTAACTTTTTTCCAAGGGGTGATGACTGAAAATCCTGGCAAGTAACATAAGTGACACAATTACAATAAAAAAAATTATAAAAACGGTTGCCTGCTACACCAAGGACGATAATTGTAATGATAACAATAAAGATATAGCTCTCAGGGTGGCAGCAGCGTTGTTAAACCATACCTCGGGTCTTTAGTGACCCGGGACATCATTCACTACCCATCTGCTCATTCATTTTTTTAAAGTTAGACATCAACCTTCTTAGTATTTCTCAATCAATTTATTATAAACAATATAACAAGAAAAAAACAATGAAATTATAAATTAAAAAAAATGCTTGTATAGGGTCGCTAACAGTGTTGAGCACGTTACTTTAAAAAAGTAATTAGTTATAGTTACTTCTTACAAATAGTAACTGAGTTACATCATTATAAAAGTAACTAATTACCAGGGAAAGTAACTACTGTGTTACTTGTTTTGTTTTTTTTAATGTTCAAATATGTCAAATAACTTGGATGCCCCCAATATTAAATATGTTAAATGAATGAATTGGACACTAAATAGAAGAAATTATTATTATAAAACATTGTACATTAATGTACACTATTGTAATGTTGCTGTGGGACAAGGTGAGAGACACCTATCAAATTCAATACATTATTGTAAATATTACCAGTAGGCCTACTGTAGTGTAAATAAATATTGTGTAAATATTATCAGTACTAAACTACTCCTTTAGTAGTGAAGCTCACGTTATCACCTGGGTTTTTAGCCACTCATTTTGTGGCGGCATGTGATGATGTGCGGTGCTTCATTAGATTAGAATTACTTGCCACTGTCGCGGAGAGACTCTTTCTTCCTGGGCACGTTACACGTTACATAAACATTCTTACCTTTCACCTCAACGAGGGAAAAGTAGTGCTTATACTTCCAGTTTCCATCTTTGAGGACTGAATAAGTGCAATTCACCTTTATTCCACAAGGTGGCAATGTCTGATACACAATGATGAAGTGAGGTTTCACTCATAGTTACTGCAGGCAGAAAACAAAAGAATAGGAAGTATCATCAGCAACACTTGAAATGGCTCAGCGATTTACTGCAGAGCAAGTAGTTGTCTGTGAGTTGAGTTGTGAGTTGAGTTGAGTTGAGAGTTGAGTAGTGAGTTGAGTTGAGAGTTAAGTAGTGAATTGAGAGTTGAGTAGTGAGTTGAGAGTTAAGTAGTGAGTTGAGAGTTGAGTAGTGAGTTGAGAGTTGAGTAGTGAGTTCTCAACTCACAACTCAACTCACAACTCAACTACAACTTGAGTTTTGAGTTGAGAGTTGAGTTGAGTAGTGAGTTGAGTTGTGAGTTAAATTAAGTAGTGGATTAAGGTTGAGTAGTGAGTTGAGTTGAGAGTTAAGTAGTGAATTGAGAGTTGAGTTGTGAGTTGAGTTGTGAGTTGAGTAGTGAGTCGAGTTGTGAGTTGAGTTAAATAGTTAATTGAGAGTTGAGTTGTGAGTTGAGTAGTGAATTGAGACTTGAGTTGAGAGTTGAGTTGTGAGTTGAGAGTTAAGTAGTGGGTTGAGTGAGTTGAGTTGTGAGTTGAGTTAAGTTGTTAATTGAGAGTAGAATTGAGAGTTGAGTGTTGAGTTGTGAGTTGGGTTGTGAGTTGAGTTGAGAGTTAAGTAGTGAATTGAGAGTTGAGTTGAGAGTTGAGTTGTGAGTTGAGTAGTGAGTTGTGAGTTGAGTTAAGTAGTTAATTGAGAGTAGAATTGAGAGTTGAGTTGTGAGTTGAGTGTTGAGTTGTGAGTTGAGAGTTGAGTTAAGTAGTTAATTGAGAGTAGAATTGAGAGTTGAGTTGTGAGTTGAGAGTTAAGTAGTGAATTGAAAGTTGAGTTGTGAGTTGAGTTGAGAGTTAAGTAGTGAATTGAGAGTTGAGTTGTGAATTGAGAGTTGAGTAGTGAGTTGAGTTGAGAGTTGAGTTAAGTAGTTAATTGAGAGTAGAATTGAGAGTTGAGTTGTGAGTTGAGTGTTGAGTTGTGAGTTGAGTTGTGAGTTGGGTTGTGAGTTGGGTTGTGAGTTGGGTTGTGAGTTGAATTGTGAGCTGAGAGTTGAGTTGTGAGTTGAGAGTTAAGTAGTGGGTTGAGTAGTGAGTTGAGTTGAACAGTGAGTTGTGTTGAACTGTGAGTTGAGTGTTGAGTTGAACTGTGAGTTGAGTTGAACTGTGACTTGAGTGTTGAGTTATAAATTGAGTTTTGAGTTGTGAGTTGAGTTGAGAGTTGAGTAGTGAATTGAGTTGAGCGTTGAGTTGAGAGTTGAGCAGTGAATTGAGTTGAGCGTTGAGTTGAGAGTTGAGTAGTGAATTGAGTTGAGCGTTGAGTTGAGTTGAGAGTTTAGTAGTGAATTGAGTTGAGCGTTGAGTTGAGAGTTTAGTAGTGAATTGAGTTGAGCGTTGAGTTGAGTTGTAAGTTGAGTAGTGAGTTGAGTTGAGAGCTGAGTAGTGAATTGAGCGTTGAGTTGAGATTTAAGTAGTGAATTGAGAATTGATTTTAAAACCTATAGGCAAAGTTCCCAGTGTAAGTGCTCTGATTTAGTATGTGGTATTCATCTATAAATGTTTAGCATATATAAAAATAAATAATAAATAATATAAATATGTTTGATATCTAAATGTGTGTGTGTGTATGGTGGTGGGGGGGGGGGGGGGGGGGGCAGGGGTCAACAAAGTACTGCAAGAGCGATTAGAGACCACAACTTTGTCGAGTTGTACATTGAATATTATTTCATAATATAAATAATAGGCCTACATGTCTACAATAACAGTACTTTCTCTGCATAACAGGACTGAGAAATTAGATTAATGTTTTGTCATGAAAAAAAAATTCTTGATTAAAAAGCATGTTAAGTCATAAAAGGCTTCACAAATATAATTTATAATTTATTTTGATTGTGGTGTGAAATATAATGTCAGATTGAGCCTCATACAGCATTGTCTTTATCACATATGGAGAGATCTGCTTCTGCTTAAGATGAGTCAGGTATTTACGAACAGTCACTCACCTTAATGTAGTTATGCAGCTTGTCCACTGCTGTCTGTTAGCCTGCGGAGAGTCATACATTAACAGTCCAGAAATCACTTAGATGGTTTCACTTTCCTTAGCTGGGAAATCTGCTGAACGTCGACAATCAATGAAGTGGATCCAAAGCTCCCTATCAATTTTCCATGAGGCTTTGTGATACATGCCAGCTAAAGGATATACACTCTGCTGGACTACCTGGTTAGAGACATGCATGGATGAATATATAAACAGACACATAACCCTAATGATGCTGATGAAATGTATTCAAAAATAAAACACCACCACTTCACGTATAATGAAAGAATATGTCAAACTGCCTTTGTACAATGTAATAGGATCTCTAGCAGCAGTACATGTAGCAGTTAGCACACGTGCCAATAGTTTTGTTCATATCACTATCTTTTCAGCTTCCTCAGTGAGAGCCAGCAACAGAGAGATGTGCCACAGATGATGCACATCATAATGCGAGTCCATGAGCGTCGTCCTGTCTGACCTCTGGTCCATCCCATCGCCCCAGCAGTATGAGGTCAGAGAGAATAGAGGTCCAGCGCTATCCCACACTCCATAAGGTAGACTAAACCCTTTATCTGTCTATTCCCAGCACAGGCTGCCCTGGCCACAGCCGCTATCAACAGAGAGACTGCAATATGCCTCACAGAAACAAAATCCAGCCTCAGCTCTGTCTCAAAATAGATTTCTCTTTCTTGTCTTTCACCCTTGTTGTACACGGCACTGAAAAGATAGTCTGGAAAACACCGAAACGACACTAGGGATGGACAGATTCAACCTCGCGTTTCCAGTCAGCAGCATGTTCAGAGAAGATAACAACAAAGATTTATATTTCTGTAGCCTATATATCGGAAGTATTTTCTGTGTGAAGGCCAATCAGCTTAAAGGAAAGTTCTGGGTTCAATATAACTTGAGCTCTACACACAATCTGTGGCATGCTGTTGATTTCTACTGAAAATCAGACTTGTCCCTTAGTTTGTAAAAATAAGCAAAACATTGTTGTAGTTTTTTTTTTTTAGTAATGCACTTTTAGACTATAGCCACACAAAAATGAATCATTACACTATAGCCACACTTGAGGCTGTGTGATATAATCACCAACCTTAAATATTACTCAATGACATTTAAGAATTTCTGGGATACACACAAAAATAAATAATAAAAAAAGTTCTAAGAAATGTACTATTTGTTTATTATGCTTTTGAAAAAATGTTTATACAATTTTTTTCTAAAAAAGATTTTCATATGTATTGCTTTAAGTATTTACAATTATATATACTGTATGTATATATATATGAAATACTACATTATTTTACAATTAAGTATAATATATTAATATAATAATATAATAAAATATAAAATATATTTAAAATTATATATATTATATATTATTTTATATGTATTTATTTATAACCTCTCTCTCTCTCTCTCTCTCTATATATATATATATATATATATATATATATATATATATATATATATATATGGTGTTTATTTATTTTTATTATATATTTAAAGCTGCACTATATAACTTTTCCATCCACTAGAGGTCGCCTGTTCAAAACAAAGGCGTAGTTTGATGACGCCATGTTTGAGCGCAGAATCTTGGGACATGTGGTCTTCACCTGGAATAGAATCTGGATGGGACTCGGGCAGAAATCATGTTCATGGATGCGATTATTAACGTTACTGTAGTATGAAGCAGAGCAGGACAGAGTGTTGTGGGAGCTGAGCAAGGCCACTGGAGCAATTGTTAATAAGATGAACGCAACACACGCCTCGCGAGCAGCGGGACTTTTATTATAGCATAGTCGCCGGCGGGACTTTTATTATGCCACATTCGCCGGCGCCACTTCCGCTATTCCAGTCATGAGTATGAGGTAACGCAGCTCTGTTTATCATATTAGATATGAGTTGAGTTGAGTTACATATGAGTGTGTTGAAAATGATGTTATGACGTGTTTGCTTGGCGGCTGCTATGACACTTGTTGCACACTGCAGTGAGAGTAAAGCGTTTCTGCAAAATAAAACCGGACAACGAGGGTAACGCAGATAGGACGCAATTGACAGGTCCTCACATGTCCCGGTTCCTTGGTTAAAACAGCAATTTTCTCACGGTTTACAAATAGTTGGAAACATTGCAAGTACTCAACTGAACAAAATATATAACACTGGCCTAGTGGTTTTTGGATATTTTTCTGAAAATGTTTTACATAGTGCACCTTTTATATATATATATATATGTGTGTGTGTGTGTAAATATTTAACATGGGTGTTTTTCAAGGTGTTTTTTGTAATTTATTTAATCAATATTTAGTAGGGAGTTGCACCACATGAACTAACTAACATCATAACATCTCAAATTATCATACATTTTAATAAGACTCACTGACCACACGACTTTCTTTTGAAAAGTTTTTAAAACATCAACATGCGGTTTAATTTTTTCTAAGAAATAAAACATTAAAATATTATTTAAAACTAAAGGTTTCCTTTTCAAGAATTTTCCATTTTCATTGACTTTATATGCGTTTTCAAGTCATTGTGCATGTCAATCAGCTTCACATTGATGTTTTAAACCCATAAACTGCAAACCCTTTTTGTTAGACCAATGTTTGCTATTTAACTGAGGAACGAGTCGACATTAGTGTCACTGTCGATAGAGCTTAACTTGTTTTGAAGGCAGAAGACTCCTTTAAAGATTCAGACATTGAGTTTCTGCAAACAGTTTGAGAACGATTGACTGGAGGTGAACTTTATGGACTGAGGCGAGTAACCAGCCCTTCACATCAGCGCTAATGGCCAGTCATTCAAGCGTAAAGTGGCCGCTCTTGAGCCGTCACAGACAATTTGGTCTTTGCATATTCCTAAGATATTTACTGGCCAGTGCGGCCACATCAAAACTCATTAAGGGAAGGCCTTGCTAATTTAGATTTAATAAATGTGACTTAAGGGCAACACTGTCACACAAAGTTAACTGAGTCACCATGACTTCCCTCATTAAGCAAAGACGTTAATACACAAATGGTTTCAAGGTTTCTGTCAATGTGACAGTGGGAATCTTGCTCTACATGCCACCGTTTTCATGGCTGATAGAATAAACAAGACTGAACTTTTGTTTGCTCATAAATATGCAGCGCTACAGCTTACTTTTTTAAGACCTGCTGTTGTACCCTTTGTAATACTACTTGTGCATCTTTTTTTTGACTGAGGAAACATGAGTGAAAGCGACACGAGAGATGTTAACCAATTAATAGAGTTTCTACTGGAATGTGGTCTATTTTACTTTTCTACATGCTGATAGCATGAGATGGCAAGCTTTTAATGAACCTTTGGTAGATTGTGTAAAACATGCCCACTTCAGTTCATCATTTTGGGGATAGAGTTCTGACATCCTGCTTTGTTCAAAGACTTAATGAAAGCCGATGACAAATAAGGTCTATTTAGAGGTACGCAGCTTGCTTTTCCCCAGTAAACACAAGGAAATAAATCTTTAGAACATGATATTTAGACAAAGCTGATGTTAAGTCTGAGGAAAAACAAGAGTCACTTTTGGGAGCATCGGTTTAAAAACGAAAACAACGCGGAACTTTGTTGAAAAGTGATTTTCATGTTTAAAAATAGAGTTCTGAACACTCTCGATAATCTCTCGCACCGAGGTAATCTACTTCTCCAGTTGTTTCTGAAAGGTCGGAGGCGTAATGAAGATGAGTGTGACTGTAGTTCATTAATCAGGCAGTGTGACGGCTCAAAGGTGTCAGGACCACTGGCATTTCAAATCAAACACATCAGGACCTCAGATGAAATTATGTAAAGGGCCGAGAGGAAATGGCATCATTGCAAACACTTTAAAACGACGTGTATTGTGAAGCGCATTATTATTTATGACAAAATAAAGTCAACATGACTTATGAAAGTGGGGAAGTAAGTACCTATGAATTATTTACAGTCACATTCTATTGCAGCGGACAGATATGTAGGCTAATGCTCTCAAAAACATTTGGATTGTAAATAAATAGATGATTATATTCTTGTTTTAAAGGACCCCCCCCCCCCCCCCCAGTCCTTTTTATTTAAATTTTTCCATTTATAATGTTACAAAAGATTTATATTTCAAATAAATGCTGTTTCTATTTATCAAAGAATCCTGAAATAAAATGTATCTTGGTTATCATAAACATATATTAAGCAGCACAACTGTTTTCAGCATTGATAATAATAAGCAGGGTTATTAAGCAATCATTTTCCAGGACATTTTCAATTTTACTACGACGGGAATAAAAGAACAGGATCATGCCAAATATTGCTCTCTAAGTCTTTAAAATGCGTACAGTTTATTGCCATGACTTAACTATAAAAACGTTTTTTAATATAAGCTCTTAATCATTCATTATGACTATTGAAGCTTGTTTCCGCCACATGATAAAAAGAAAAGTAAAGGTAACTGCGACTTTTTATCTCCCAATGCTTTTTTCCTCAGAATTGGACTCTATAACTTGCAATTGTAAGTTTATATCTCATAATTCTGAGAAAATAAGTCATAATTGCTAGATATAAACTCACAATTGTGAGTTGTGAGAAAGTCAAAATTTTGAGTTTATATACAGAAGCAATTCTGACTTTAAAACAGCAATTGTGAGTCTATATCTCGCAATTCAAATTTTTCATGTGTTTTCCAGAACTGGAAAATGTGTGATACAGTTTTCAGGTTTTCAAGGTTTTCCAGGACGAGTGGGAACCCTGAATAAGAAATAAAAAAAAATCAGCATATCAATCACGATCAATCTGCGAATGTGCTTCCCTGTGACGTCAGAGTGCAGCGAAACACCGCCTTAACCGAAGACGACAAACTAATTCTGTAGCCCGTCCACCAACTCGTGCCTGGCATGTTAGATAAATAATATAGGCCCACGTGGAGCTAAACCGGATCGAACTTACAAGCAATAAAGCTTATCGCATGTTTCAAACATGCCATAGCTTCCTTCGGATTACAAAATGCATGGTTGAACTTTATTTTTAATGAAGATCCAGCTCACGTGGGGAAGACATTGCATTTGTTCGCTAAATTTCACCGGATTCGTTTGTAAACAAGAGACTGGATTTGCAGACAGGATGAGATTAAAAAACAATGCTGTGGCTTCCCGATCTGACAGGAATAATGCAACAATTTTTTTTTAATATGTGACAGTATTGCATTTTTACATTTGATATCTACTGATTATGTACATGTCTAACTAAACATAACTTCCACTCTGTCACAGGCTGGAGTATCCTTTGTATTTGAGGTGTTGTTGGTTCATTGATCTGCGATTTGTGATCAGACTCGGGCATGTATGGGCCAGGGCTCGCACTATCTTAAATAGTGATGCGCATGCACGATTTGCGGTTATATCCACCGATCGGGGCGGCTAAGTAATAAAAAATAACATTCCAATTAATTGCGGTAGGATGAGAGATAAATCATTATTTGTTTGATAAAGACATTTTGCGAGCCCTGTGGGCGAATCATTCCGTTTGCCGTTTCTCCACATTTGAAGTTTTCAAAACAATTCCCCACATGCAATGACTGGGGAGCTGAAGCTCATTATAATATGCAAAACTGTTATCCAATCATAGCAGTGGGCGTTTACGTCCAAGTCTTCAATTCGGCACGCCCATAAAAGCGTTCCAGGAGCTAGGCTCAAAACAAGGGTAGAAAAATTACTTATATAACTTATATTACTTATATAAGAGACAAAAACAAAAAAATTCACTAATCTCAAACATCTGAACTGTGGTAGGTATAAAAAAAAAAAAAAACACATTTTGGTCCTTTACTGAAAGGTTGGCATTGCTCGAGGTCTGCTCCAACTGCGCTCTTCATATGGCCACACACATGACTATAATCTGCTCTCCAAAAGCCATTTAACTGCTTTCTGTCCAGAAGGGGGCGCTCATGAACCGTTCTACTCCGTGTATTGGCTCTGATCTTTTATCCATAAGCTTTATTATGGAAGTGGTGACCCTCTGTAACCTCCACGGGTTACTCCTTAAAACAGATGGACACTTTCTGTCATAGGCTCTGACTGCTGTGGAGTAATGAGGACCTTTCACTTGTGAGGGAGGACGGGAACATTTGCCTCTCCTTACGAGCCAATCACCTCCCTCTCATCTGATCGCTCAAGGGAGTCGTTCTTTGTAATTGCCTGGATTCACTTTGACTGGAGGAAGTCAGGTAAGAGTGAACAAATTAGCTAAAGCATCAAGATACGGACCCCTAAAAAGAGATCCACGGAAGCTGGATCACTCCATATCCAATTACTTCCAAGGATGTGAGGAGTACGGCATTCAGGGGATTATGGGTTATATGAGCCAGACTCTTGGGTTTGTGCAGTTTGACATCGCTGCCCTTTGGATTCAGAGCTGCTTCGCTCTTTAGGAGAGCTCAAAAACAAGGCCAGGTGCTGAAGGACACTCCAGTTTCCATAGGAAGAATATAATCGAGAAGTGAACCGCGTGAATTCTGCCTCAACCCATGCAGAACTGAATATACGACTCTCTGTGGTGCTGCGTAAAGAAGACAACAGAATGAAAAACATCTCCAGGGCATCACAGAGAGTCTAATTAGTCTGGGTAGGGTTTTGTGTGATGTTCAGAATATCTTCGAAAATCTGAAAAATTGAGGATTCCAGTCAGAGTAAATAGAGTCCACCGGGGAACAAAAGTACATAAAGATGACAACAACACCAAATAATGTTATTCCAGAGAATATCTGTGCTTGTCGATGTGAAAACCACAGCCATTTGTCAAAAGTAGACTGAATGACAGTGATGGAGTCTGCATAAAGCCAGTGAATTGATGCACACAACCAGCCGCACACAGCTCTCCGGCTAAGTGCTCTGATGTAACGGTTGGGCCTTCCCAAAAATAGAGGAACGAGGAAAACAGGACGCGTACACTCGCCCCGCAACCTTTCAGTGCCCCTGCATCTGTACACGTGTTGTTTGCCTCATCCAAGTTCAAAAACATCTAAGCCAGTAAAAGCTGTATGAGAGTGATCTGACAAAGACCTTCTGAAGAGTGGCTCGAGTTTTGATTTTAATGGAACTGATGTGTGCATTTAAAGGGATATGCTGGGTTAAGCTCGACTGACAGTTTTTGTGGCATAATGTTGATTACCATAAATAAATAAAATAAAAAAACATTTATTTACCTGTATATGGGTATATGGTTCTGATAGAAAGGTGTCAGATATATAGGGTTTTATATATATATATATATATCCTTTAAGTCCTGTAAGTTGTGAGGTGGGGCCTCCATGGATCGGACTTGTTTGTTCAGCACAACCCACAGATGCTCGATTGGATTGATATCTGGGGAATATGGAGGCTGTTTCCATGAAAGGGTGTACATGGTCTGCAACAATGCTTAGGTAGGTGGTACATGTCAAAGTAACATCCACATGGATGGCAGGACTCAAGATTTCCCAGCAGAACATTGCCCAAAGCATCACACTGCCTCCGCCAGCTTGCCTTCTTCCCATAGTGCATCCTGGTGCCACGCACCCGGCCATCCACGTGATGTAAAAGAAAACGTGATTCATCAGACCAGGCCACCTTCTTCTGATGCTCACGTGTCCACTGTTGACGCTTTCGGCGGTGGACAGGTGTCAGCATGGGCACCCTGACTGGTCTGCAGCTATGCAGCCCCATACGCAAAAAACTGCGATGCACGGTTCTGACACCTTTCTATCAGAACCAGCATTAACGTCTTGAACAATTTGAGCTACAGTAGCTCGTCTGTTTGATCGGAACACACGGGCCAGCCTTCGCTCCCCACGTGCATCAATGAGCCTTGGCCGCCCATGACCCTGACGCCGGTTCACCACTGTTCCTTTCCTTGGACCACTTTTGATAGATACTGACCACTGCAGAACGGGAACACTCCACAAGGGACATTTAAAATGGAAGTGAATGGGGCCAATCTGTAAATGTTAAATGTTACTAACCTTTTCTGTGTAAAATGATATCCAAATTTTTCCAAACGTTTTCGCCATGAAAATGTAGCAGATAAAATATAACCGGTAAAATTATGAGAACAACTGTACTGCTCAAATTATTCACAAGTTTTAAAAGACGAATTAATAAAATGTGATTTGATAAAATTATTAGCTTTACATTTCTCCATTTCAATTTGTATTTTTTGATGGAGATACAAAAATATATTTGTGGTAATCAACATTATGCCACAAATGCTGTGCATGGATTGAACTTGTATTAAACTGGAATGATGGGATATTCAAACACAGACTGCAGCAGCATAGTACAAAAAGCAGAATGTTGAAATATTCACATTTAATGACAGAAGCCTCTCTGTAAAAATGCTTTACATGTTCTTGTTCAATTCACTTAGATTTCAGTCCATCTGAAGTGTCTATATTAAAAATTCATGGCAAAAAAGAAACAATAATGAATCAAGGGTTGTTCGACGATGGGGGAAACACAATCATTAGCCATTATTAATTCATGTTTGAGAGGCCAAATGTCTGACAAGCATTTGAATTTTTTTTTTCATACTTATGGCCCAAGGAAATGGAAAAAGGGCAGTGGGAACCAATCATGTGTAATAAAGCTTTAGTTTCCCTCAGCAATAAGTGAAAAAAAAAAAGAAAACGTACAAATTGCACAACAGAAGAGCATTAGGGACGCTTGACTGTGCTACCGGAAGAGCCTTCTCTCCTCTTCAGTCGCAACTCACACCGTTTACTCCTGACTAACAGACAAACACTCACACGTTTGCACACGCAACACATACATGCTGCGCTCCGATTGCTAATTTGAGTTCGCAAGCTCACTGCTCCACACATTCACAGCTGCTTTGCCTGGTTACCAGTCAACTGCAAGTGATTATAAAACAAGTCCATATATATAAAAAAAGAATCAGATGAAAGAAAACGAACCATTAGAGATGGGAAAACACAGCAGATCGACTCAGATCGCTTGGGGACACAGAAGAGCTTAAGACTACTGTGGTCACCAGCTTAAGCAGGAAAAGCCAGAAGCTTTGAAAGGACGTGTGTGGCATAAATGCAGCCGAAGTGAGAGGAAATGTCTTCTAAAGGCGTATCCTTATCCCACGATTCCTCTTTTAATTAGCAGATATGCTGAAAGTTGAGCTTTTGCAGATTTTAGAAGCACTGGCCTAGATAAACTAATAAATTAGTCTGGGAGCAGATTTTTGCTGTTGTTTTTTTATTTAAAAATAGTAAGTTATTCAAACATTTACAGTATATGTGAACAAAAGATTCTATGCAACTTTTCTGCAGCCTATACAGAAGAGAAAAGAAATATATCCATGTTATTTATAAGGTTTTTCTTTTTTTACAAATTAGAGGTGAAACGAGAAAACGTATGTTGACAGTTCAAGTCCTCGGTTCAGCAAACCCTGATTTTTACCCGATGAGTTTTCCGTCGCCGCAGCAGCTCAGAGTCACGTCGTGTGGTACGAGCGCATGGTGCACGTACACACACTCCGCCATGTGCTCGTGTGTACACATACTAAAACATACTACACACACACCAAAGTCTTGAGGTTCTCCAGGTCTCCAAGTTTTTTCTGAGATTTCCACATTTAAATCCCACGGGGCTGGGTGGATGGACACGGAGAGCTGGCAGGTGATTGGTTGTAACCCCCCCGATCCATCTGTCATTTTGTTTTCTAGCGCGAAGCCCAACCCGTGTCTCTACGCCGACTTAATGCCCTCAAACCCACAGAACTTCCAGCGTTTCTCCAAACTAGCCCCGACACCCGTCAACTCCTGCTTGAACGTGCAGGGCAGCCGACCCAAAAGAGTCTCCACTTCTGTGGTACTGATCTGAAACAACAAGAACATCAACGATTAGGATGCTCCAAACTGCATGTACAGCTTTGAGACTACTAGTGAAAATGTGTGCAGTTTTCTCATTTAAAGTGCACTATTATGGTTTTTCAAATATTCCCTTTTATGCAGTGTGTAATTTGTCTGTTTGTGAATGTAAACATTCTGCAAAGTTGTAAAGTCGAAAGTGCACGATAGATAAAGTTATTGTCTCCCAAAAGAAAGAATCGACTCTGAACCGCCTATACGAGTCGGTTGTATTTCGAATTTCACTGTGCGACGGTTCTACATCACTAGAAAGACGTTTGCATAATGCAACTTGACCCGCCCTCAAACGTCATTTCACTGACGACTACTTCTCAAATTTCAACGAGGGATTCCCAAACGCTTGCTCTTAGTTTATTAGGACCAGTTGCTCCTCAGAATCACAACCTGTAAGTATGAATAATTATTGATGTATATATTTTCTACCTGTGTTCAAAATACATGGTTTTGTTTTTATATTGTGTAAGTTTCCGGCTAACTCATGTCATTATGTCTTACTGAAATACTTCTGCTAAGCAGCTGTGGGACACTATTACATAAAATTGTGTCTATTAATGCAGAATGGCTGTCGTTCTTACTTATTTGAGTAAAGATAAAGGATGGAGCAAGATTTGTTTTACAAACGTTACGTCAGTCATTAACGTTAGTGCAGGACTAACATATGCGCTGTTATTGATACAGGTCCCGCATGTTCACCTCAATAAAGCCCCGATTCCACCGAAATTACCCGGAACAATTTGTATCAGGAACTTTTTTCCCCCCAGATCTGCTACTGACTGCGTTTCCACTGCGGTCTAAAGTACCGTGAAGATTAGGCCGGTGATGTAGGACTGCGCGCAACTGCTCCTCCCAGTCACCGACGGACAGTGATCATTTTTGCGCGACGGTGTCTGCAACAATAACAAGTATGGAGGAGATTCAAGCTGTGCTGCTTTTGCTGGTTATGTATTGCTTTACTAAAGAGGTAATTAACAAAACTGCAGAAAAGAGACGAGAACTGATACTAAAGCGTATTCTGCTTATAAAGCTCGTAAAGCTAGATTTAAAATAAGACAACGTATGTTATTATCAGCTATTACGGACATTGACCGTGGGATGGCTGAGACGAACGTGCGCCATCGGACAGAAAGAGCAAGACTGATATTTACTGAGCGCAGAACGAACCTCGCAAAAGACTTTTAAAAATGCTGGTTGAAATAAAATGCTGCATGAGCTCAACCAATCAGCATGTTCAGCGCCCAAGTCCCACCCCCGAAAGTTCCTGAACTTTTAAATAGTACTACCTCGCGAGCAGGGACTTTCGGAGGGGGAAATATTTACCCGGAACTTCATTTAGACCCTGGTTCCTATGGTCGAAACACACCAAGTACCACCCCAAAGTTCCTAGTTCCTGGGGAAAGTTCCTGCGGTGGAAACGCGGCTTAATTCAGAAATATACACATGGGTTTGTTGATGGTCATACTCTTGTTAATGCTGATGGTGAGGAATTACAGATGAAACATCTCATGATGTACCTCAAACTGAGTAGCGAATCACTGAGAAACGTCCTGCTCATGTCGTCCTTGCGATGGAGGTTCGGGTTGATTAACTAATTATTCCAATGTTTCATCATCGAACTTGCGCTCGGTTTGATTTGGTTATGCTCAATCAACAGCTTTTGGGGTATAATGTTGATTAATTAATTTAGTATTTAAAAATTTTAAACTATTTAAATTTAAAAATCTGGGTCAGAGTGAGCCACTTACAATGGAAGTAAATGGGGCCGATTTGCAAACATTTCAATAGTTCATAAATTAGTTTTTTTTGTAACATTTAAAAAAAAAAAAAACCTTTGCAACTTTATAGCTACAATGTATTGTACCTCCTAAAACTCTCAAATGACCATAAATATAACTAGAACAATTTCACAGCTCAAATAAAACAAATGTTTTATTAAATCATTTTATTAATTAATTTAATTATAAAATAAGTTTCACATTTATGTTTTTAAATCCTTCAAAAATATATGCCCAATTTACTGCACCATTTATTATTATTATTGTTTATTTGGTAACACTATATTTTGATGGTCTCTTTTTAACATTCTGTCGACTGTCAACTTTGCAACTACTTGTCAACTAACTTTCATTAGAGTGATAGTAGACTGTCTGCTTAATATCTGCTGACTCTTTATTGTGATGGACAGACATTCTAACTATAAGTAACTTTGCAACTACATGTCAACTTATTCTAACCCTAACCCTACCAGTCTACTAATACTCGACTAACACTCTAATGAGAGCTGCAACGTTACTTATAGTCAACGGAACGTGTTAAAGGGACCATCAAAATAAAGTGAAACCATTGATTGAGGGATGAGTAGAAATTATTTTATTTTATCAACGTTATACCACAAATGCTGTTGATTGAGCTTAGTCTCGCATAGCCAGACTGACGGCAGAAGGTCTGGACTCCATTGTAGATTTCATTGGTCAAGGACCGCCCAAGAGGACGTCTGACTGACAAAGCAACCAATCACAGTTCATTGTCATGTTTAGGGGCGTGAAAATGTAAAGCCAATGCCCCTAAAATAACAGACTGGTCTAATAAATTATTAATTTAACCCTCTGGTGCTCTTCGTTTAGGGGTTGCATTGGTTGTCTTCCCGGTCATAAGTGCACATGACCAATGCAATTTATTTTTCTTCAATAATATTTTCTCTTTTTAATTTAGTATTTTGAGATGATTTGATTGTATTTTTTAATATTTATGCAATAATTATGGTCTATTTTTCCCATTGAAAATTATACCAATTTTTTTTTTTGTATATATATATTTTTTCATTATTGCAGTATTTCAGGTTAAAATAGAGACAATAAAAAAAAATTTGAAGGCAGATTAGCGCCCTCTTTTGGAATTATTTAAGCAATCATTAGAGGTCTCTATGGAGAGGCTTGAGAATTCCCTAGTTCTCTTTTGAACACATTTAGTGATTTTTTGTTGTTGTTGATGGATTTGAATATATATTTAAAAAATCTCAAAGACTATTTATTATAAAGTTTTAGATTTTTTTTTTTAGAAATATAGATTTTTTCTGTGAATTTGTGTTTTTTGCAGAATTCCCATTAATTTCCTATGGTGGTCATTTTTCATTCAAGAGCACAAGTGGGAGAATTTTTTTTACGACCACTTAGCATGCTGGAATCATGCCCTCAATTTTTGTGTGTGTTTACATACCTAATGCTAGTCACTAAGTCACAAAGTTTCATATCATTCTGATGAAGCTGTAATTTTTAATTCTAAATGTGGTTCATAGGTTCAGTTTTTCATAGGTGTGTGTGTATAAGTGTGCGTGTGTGTGTGAGAGTGGATGTGTCAATATCACACTCTTGATGTTTTAGAGTGTCACCCCTTTACTGCTGTGTACTTTTTTCAGCATTGTGGCCAAATTGTAGATTGTACACACAAATATTCAGAGAACTTTTGTGTTTTTGCCGATTTCCCATTCATTTCCTATGGTCGGTCATTTATGACCAAAGACAATGAACGCTACTTTTTTTTGTACGACCAATTAGCATGCTCGAATCATGACCCCGATTTTTTTGTGTGTTTACATGCCTAATGCTAGAAAAGTCACCAAGTTTAATATCACTCCGATGAAGCAGTGATTTTTAACATTTCAAAACAGAAAATTTTCCAGTCAGAAATGACCGAAGAGCACCAAAGGGTTAAGAACGTGATGCGAACCTCACATACTTTTGAAAATCCAGCTTTTAGTTGATCCTGATAAAGCGCTCACTGTCACAGATATAAACACGACAGCTTTCTTCTTCCATGAAGGGGTTTAGAGTCATGACAGCTCTGTTTCCAGGTGAACTGTTAAAGAACGCGACACACACGTTTCCTGGAAATCCTGTAGAATTCAACCAATCTGATGACGACTTCAAAACTCTTGAAGTGTTTCCAATTTTGTCTGTCCTATGTATCAGGCGTCCGCACGTCCTGCGTGATGTCTGCGGCTGAGACTAGATTGAGCTTAACTTGAAATAAACCTTTAATACTCATGTTTCTTTACAAATTATGTTATATTGTATTATCTTTACAAATTGAATGAAAACTTTAATTATAAATGAATGATTCATCTCTGAGTATTTTTGGTTTGAACTCCACAAGTCCATGTTACACATTACATGTAGTTAAATAACTATAAATTATGCATAATTACATGCAACTAGCCCTAATCTTAACCATAACTCTATAGTAATATTATTTTACTCAGTACTTAAATGCACAATTACACTAACAAGGACACCTTAAAATCAAGTGTGTGTAAAACCTGATGTTCATTTTCTCCAGTATGATTTAAAAAAATCATTCTAGACCTTTATTGAGAGTAAGAACATTTGGCCATCAGTCCAAAGAGCCAAATGATCAATGTCAAAAAAGTACTTGTTTGATCACTGACCTAGAAATAGTGCAGAATCTTAAATATTTCATTTGACATTTGCCAGATTTTTTATGTGGTCTCATATTTTTGTACCCCACTTTATACAAGCGAAACATGAATCTCAAAACTCACATGCGACATGAATTGTGTTCTTTACAGGATCGCGAAACCCACTTGCACCAGCTTATCGAGTGCCAGGCAGGGCGACGTGAATGGCGGTTTATCAATTAAACCCTCCCACAGGAGTGCATTGTTTTTAGTGAGTGTTGATGAAGATATGAAGGCAAGTGTGCGCTGCGGAGAGGGAGAGCGTGGGCACTGACAGCCGGAGGGCTTCAACTCATAACTGAAAAGATATAGAGCCTCATTTTCACCCTCCATCTGTAAGTGTAAATTAGTCACTGTGTGACAGCAAAAGGAGAGCGCGAGAGAGAGATAAAGCCGGAGAGATGAAGGAAAATAAAAGGTAATCACCACTGCGCTATAGTAAGATGAGCGTTTTATTTCAGGATTAAACATTTTGGCAGGAAAAGCTTGAGGACTGTATTTGAGAACCGGAAGATGAAAACACACACACACATATAGGAAATGTGTGTGTGGTCCTGCTGTGTGTGTGAGTACACCCTGAGCACTTTCTGTCTGCTCAAGGGCTGTTTACTCAGCAGAACATTAGAATGTAAGCAGACCGCCATACACAGTCTGTGTGTGTGTGTGTGTGTGTGTGTGTGTGTGTGTGTGTGTGCACAGGTGCTGTGAAAAGCAGTAAATACAATCAGTTAGAGTGAGTAGCAATTTAAAATTTAAATCGTCAATTAAAACTTTTATGACGATCAAAACTAAAAAAATAATATCATTTAAAAAAAAAAACTAAAAATCAAATGTAATATGGCTGCTTGTGAATGTAAAAGGTCTGCATAGTTTTAAAGATTAAAGTGCACAATAAATAGAGTTATTGTCTCAGAAAAAAAAAAAAAGATCCTGAACTGCCTGATACGAGTTGTCAATAATTCCAGTCTCACTTCTTGTTACATACCTATGTATCAATGTAACACATTTGCATAATGCCAGCCTATGGTGTTCATTGGCTGCTCGCGAACAACATCTGCTTTGACCCGTAAACACTGTAATTGTAGTTGAGGCCTGGAAGAGTTTGGTTGGTGTTGTCGACATGTCGAGAAGATGTTATTTTCAGCGTTGCGAATGCACTCTAAATTAAGAACTTTATAATAGGGGCACTTTAAACTCTGATGGTATTATTTTATGGTGCAGTTTCTGCTGAGGTGTAGTATCAGTAATCATAGTAAGATGGAATGGCTAATGATGCTACAAGAAATACAACGTCTGAAGATAAATAAAAACTAAAATCATAATTAATTAAACTTAAAATGAATAGTGACATTTTCTGTATGTATGTGTGTTTCATACCTTAGTGTCCAACCGCTGTAAATAGGAGCAGATATATTCAATGCTGGCTCCAAAAGGATGGACGTGAAGAAACGTTGAGATGATTCCTGTGGAAGCAAAGCCAAAGATGAACCACTGATCCATACAGTATAAACCTCAAATTGGTTCCAAAACCTTTTAGAAGCTGCCAGCTTTTAAGCCATATTTTACTAAGTACTATGAATCAGGGCCGTAACCACCATAGACATTGAGGGGGACAAGTCCCCGCAAATAATTAGAAATAGCCAAATTGTCCCCCCACAATATTTGAAATTCTTGCACTGCTCTCCTGCACTTCATTAGCCAGCGCTCTGTATGTTAGGAAGACAAAAAAAGTAACTTTTTTAGTCTGGTCTGTCTCAGGTCTAACGACGCTCGTCAATGTCAAAATGATTGAGATAGCCAATAAAATCAAAGTAGGCGGGGTTTACTATTTTGGCCCATTCACAGTCAATCTATCGCTTAATGCCATTGCGGGGACTCTATTCTCTCCGGTGAAATCACAAAACAAAATGCACACAAACGTGCCCATGCTCTTAATATACAAGCATTGAACATCTTTGATTTTAATGAAGAAAAAAAAAAACTATATGAGGGCGGATTAGAACCTGTAACCTTTGAGACGGCTTACAAAAATTCTACCACCAGACCACTAAGGAATTCAGATATTAACAGCGGCTTGAGACTAATGATATATTTGATGCAAATTAATGCAAATATAATTTATTAAATTATTATTTCCCAACTAGAATTAGACCTAGAATTTAGTTCACTGTTCTGTTTCTTTATGCTTTATAAAAATAAAAGAAATTGTTCCCCACCAATGTTCAAGACATGGTTACGGCCTTGCTATGAATAAAGGAGAATATCACTTATAACAGTCATGCTACTGATGTCTCTATTAAATGGATTTTTTCACTTAACATGCTGCAAATGAAGAAAACATCTTCATCAGTTTGACAACACGTGCTGTAAATACTCACAATGCAAACAAATACAGACACCCAAACAAGTGTTGAACCTGTCTGGGACTGCTTATTGTTCAATACTCGTCAGTGGTGTCGTCAATGACCAGAAAGGTGACCTTATTATAGTATTTGCAGCGCGTTTCTGTATTTGCAGAACGTGCTGTCATGAAGTGATGATGCTGGTGTTTTTTCTATTTGCATGTGTTTTCTTCAGTTGCAGCACATTGAGCTCACTTACAGTATAATTGAAAAATGTTTTAGGCTTAAAAAAATTATAACAACTAGTGAACTTTTAACAATCTTCAAATAAACCCATTATAATAAATGTCACATTTAGCTGTGTGTTGTATATAGTAATATAGTGATGTTCCTGTCTCTGTCTCTGGCAATATCAGCTCTCTCTGTTTGAATGAGAGCGGTCAGTTCATTTTTCCCACCACCAGGTTTATTTTGCGCTTTCATTTTCACAATAAGAAAATGACTAGTTAAAACATTATGAATATTTTAACACACTAAATAGAAAGTATTAATCACAGAAATAGACAGTTATTTTTGACAGCCCTAATTTATCACATTTATAAATATATTATACCACTGTAAATAAATGTATAGCATTAAATATATGTACTGTCTACAAATAAATATATTAATTTGTATATATTTAAAAAAAAAAAAATATTACGAAATATACATAAATGAAGTGTACTTATGTTAATATATTTAATTATATAAATATTAATTTAATAACAAAAATTAGCAGCGAAAGCTGTTGAATCTATTTCAAAACTGATTGTTTTACACATTATATTTGTTGATATTTAGCACAGGATACAGTGCTGCCTCAGATCTTGGCCCAAATGAGATATCAGAAGACGAGAGCGTGCCTATGAGGCCTTAAAATGGCGTCTATGTAGGCAGCTCGCTTGGTTTTGGAACAGAGCACTACTGCTCAGCAACTGATATTTCCAAGCGCTGATTTGCAAATTCCAAGTACTTGAGGTGTTTTCCCTGAAGTGGATGTCCTCATCGCATAACTCTGCCTCTTGAACTTTCTGAATGATTATAAGTGTTTAATTGGAGTTTTGATGCTGTTTGGCGTAATCAAGGTTGTTCTTCGGCCTGCTGAGTGCTTCATTCACACACTCAAACATATGGAATAACAATAACAGCTGCTATTAGCACTTCTGGCTTGAATGTGATTGAGAATAACTCAATTATTTCTGAATGCATTACGGTATGATCAGGGAAGCAAAGCAGCTCTCCAGAGAGAAACGCACAGGTGCCGCAAAGTCAATATTCCATTAGTCTTGATGGACTGTAGACATAGTTTATATATTATACATGTTTCATTGCAGTGTGTTTGGATTACTATACCTTTCCATTTACACACATTGATCTAAAGCCAAACATTGTAAGGTGAAAGAAAATGGACCTTTCATAATGTAATGCAATGCTTCACTAATTAATGCACATCTGCTAGAAGATATAATGCTGTATGTGCTTAAACAAACACCCTGAGCTGGCAGCTACGCTGGGTAGGCTACTTCATCCAAAAATCTATTTTTCTTCTTCCTCTCAACCTCATGTCATTCCAAACAGCAGATTAACAGTGATGACAAAAATCAACATGGAAGTGGTTCATACAATTTCATATATGAAGCCAAATGACATTAGTCAATGAAAATGCCCTCTTATGCAGCTCTCAACTCTCATTTGCATATATACAATGTGTTGCGTGAATATGGTTTGCACCCGGTATGACGTCAGTGGTGCCAAAAGGAACTGGTTGGAGTGTAGCTACAGCGAAGAGGAAGATCTTCAGCAGATATTGGCTCGGATTTCAGTCTGTTCCTCAGACGAAACTTTTACACAGCTTGAGAATAAGGGCAAAATAGTGCAAGAGTCAAATGCACAACATTTGGAAGAAAAACAAAAGATATAGTGGTCACAAATGAAGAATTCCTATCCACAATTTAATGATTTGATCATTTTGTTTCATTCATTAATTTCCTTGTTTAACTAAAATAAAGTCAAATGGGCTTGGAACAGTAGTAATTACTTAGATTTACGCAGTGTTTTTTCAGGACCTACTGACACACCAGCTATCAGTGCAGGGGAGAGCAGACTAATGTTGCCAATTAAATGGGGATTATTAGGATTCCATGATGGATAGTGGTCAATAGGGGAAAACTGAACCCTGAACAGAAGTCTCACCACTCTTACCCAGAAATGCCTGGGATTTTTAACCCTGTACATAATACTCAAGAAGTTGAGTATCATATTTGATAAGTCAGGCTTTTATGGCATATATAGAATGATAGAGGTGCATATGCATCTCAGACTTTATTCAGAGCTCAAATTGATCCAGGGGCCCAAACTGAGCAAAACTATGCAATTTGGTGCAGTTGCTAATATTTATATGGCCAAAAGATGAAGATGAACCCCTGGTAAATATGAGCAAAGGAGGCTGTGGAAATAAATCTGCATTGTTTATCCTTTGATCTTTCATTCAAATCTTCACACAATTCTAACCTTTCATTGAAGTAAAACACTTGAGTGGGGGGAAAATCTCATTATGAAATAAAAATTTTTCTCTACTTCATGTTGGCCACAATTTTTGGCATCCAATTATCGCAACCTCCTTTTCCCAAGATAACAGCTCTGAGTCTTCTTCTATAATGCCTGATGAGTTTGGAGAACACCTGACAAGAGATCAGAGACCCTTCCTCCATACAGAATCTCTCCAGATTCACAGATCCATGTTGGTGCTGCTTCTCTTCAGTTCAGTCACTCATTCTCTATAGGGTTCAGGTCAGGGAACTGGGACGGTCATGGCAGAAGCTTCATTCCGTACTCAGTGACACATTTTTGTGTTGATTTTGATGTTTTGGATCATTGTTCTGATGGAAGATCCAACCACGGCCCATTATAAGATTTCTAGCAGAAGCCGCTAGGTTTTGATTTAGTATCTGTTGGTATTTGCTAGAATTCAGGTATTTGTTAATGTCCAGGACCTCCAGCAAAAAATAGGACCACAACATTAAAGATCCAGCAGTATTTAACCATGGGCATGGGGTACTTTTTATCCCTGTTTGCACCAAACCCATTGGGTGGCTTTGCTGCCAAAGAGCTCTTTTATAGTTTCATGTGACCACAAAACCAGGTCCCATCTGAAGTTCCAGTCGTGTCTGACAACTGAAAATGCTGGAGTTTGTTTTTGGACGAGCGAGGAGGATTTTTCTTGAAATCCTCCCAAATAACTTGTGGCGATGTAGGTGCTT
Organism: Gobio gobio; assembly: GCF_949357685.1. NCBI lineage: Eukaryota > Metazoa > Chordata > Actinopteri > Cypriniformes > Gobionidae > Gobio > Gobio gobio. The sequence goes on along the minus strand of NC_137109.1, from coordinate 22,457,040 downwards.
TTGGATAATTTTTGGGGGGTTTTCTGACCCCAAGACTCCACTAATCTCTGCAATTTTCCAGCTGTGATCCTTGGAGAGTCTTTGTCCACTCAAACTCTCCTGATTGGAACTTCTTAATTATTGCCTGATGGTGGAAATGGGGATTTTCAATGCTTTAGATATTTTCTTACAGCCACTTTCTATTCTGTGAATCTCAACAGTATTTTGCTGCACATCAGAACTATATTCTTTGGTTTTACTCAATCTGATGAATGACCCAGACTTTGTGTTTCCTCATATTTATACTCCCGTGGGACAGGAAGTCATTGGCTGTACAATGTCATGCTTCTAGTCACCCTGGTGTGCTAAAAAACGTAAATATGAATAGGAATATACTTCAGAGATATTTTACTCATAAGAATATGTAGGGGTGTCAATAATTGTTGCCAACATGCATTGGAGAAAAACATTCATTTCATAATGCGAGTCCCCCCCCCCAACACACACACACACACACACACACACACACACACACACACACACACACACACACACACACACACACACACACACACACACACACACACACACACACACACACACACACACACACACACACACACACACACACACACACACACACACACACACACACACACACACACACACACACTTTAAATTGTTTTACTTCAATTAAAGGATTTTCAGAATGACAGATTCAAAGAATAAACTATGCAGATTTATTTTCACAGCCGCCTTTGCTCATATTTACCAAGAGTGCCAATATTAATGGAGGGCACTGTCAATATCAGTTGTCACTCTATATTTCTCAATAACCCTATAATGCAATGCGATTATAGGCAAATGAACATTCCTCAAAAGCCTGGTGTATCAATTTGATAAATTTTAACATGATTTTTCTAAAAAAAATGACACACCTAAGACACCTATAGGCTGCTTCAGTCTGTTCATCATAAAATATGAATATAAAATATTTTCATTTATAAAAAACATTATGTTTATAAAAGACACATGTACCACAATCTGAAAGTGGACAATTTTAGAATTATACTTAAATGCCCTTTATTTGTTAAAAAAAAATATATAAGCTATAAATCTTACGACAAAATATAAGTGGGGGGAGTGAATGAACAGCGCTCTCTTCCACCGTCAATACCCACGACTGAGGTGCCCTTGAGCAAGACACCTAACCCCAATCAAATTTTTTTGTGAAAACCTCAAAATCGCATTCCGACTCATTTAGCCAGCACGGGTCACATATAATATGTGGCTTCTCTCTGCTTTCCAAAACACATTTGATTTGCTACAAGGAAGCACTATCACAATGCACATTTCGTTAAGTCTGAATGCAGGGATGGTCTCTTCTCCCTAAGTCCTGACAGGAGCTCCTCCTCGAACACCGCATGAGCTAAAACGGATCTGATGGAACGAAAGAGGCTGAGGGAGAGCTCGTGGAAAGCTAACCAGCAGATACTCCACTAGGGCTTACTGAAGCTGCTTTCTTCATCAGAGAGCAATGTACCGGACAACAACACGATCAGCACTCTTTCCGGTCACTGGACTGGCAAATAAGCCAAATAAAATACAAATAAAATCCTAGACAACTATGCCAAATGTGCAGTGGCAAGACGATTACACATGCAGAGAATGCTGGCTGTTCTTTATGACACACATTCACATCTGGATTCTATCTTCCTCTTATGGATATCATTTCTCATTCTAAAAATCTGAAAAATATTTTGCCATAAACAAATGTACATGTGATAAGTGGATTATTGGACTCTGGATTATTGAAATATAAAAAAATCACAGGTGTAACCACCCCTCCACTTTGAGGCCACATTACCACCTCAGGGTGTGCATTCATTTTTAATAATTCAACAGTCCAGAGTCAATTATTTCTTCCTTTCTGGCTGTTTCTCAAAATAAAGCGAGCTGTCTACCTAGACAGAGTTTTTGGCCCTCAATTTTGGCACATTCCTCTCTCTCTCTCTCACACACACACACTCACATACGCATGCACACTCTTTCTGGCTGTGCTGTGGATGACATGTTAAAGTTCCTCATTAAAAAGCATCCGAGGTGACTCATTTGAGGCCCATTTGGTCAGGCAATTAACACCTGCACCCTAGTAGAGATAGCTGTGGATGATGGAAATAATGAGAAGAGTTTTTTTTTTTTTTTTACAGTCTTATGCTTGATTAGATAAAGTGTGAAAAACAGCTTCCAGTTGGTGGTTGTGCGGCCCTTTGACACTTACCCACGAGCAGAGCCTCTCTCTCTGACTTCACTGGGCTGGGAGGACCCTTCTCCGGCAGGCTCTCCTTCTCCTGGCTGCAGGACACCACAGCCAATGCTGCCGCCTCCTATGACAGGAAATAACAACAAAAAAGAAAGTTGTTTTCTTCTCACAGGTCCTCTGCCCCCCCCCCCCCCCCCCCCCTCATTACCCCGGCCCTCTGACAGTGCTGCAATCTCTTCGCCCAGTTGTGTCAGAGTGATTTATCCCGCGACAAATAAAGTTCTCCTGCGCTCGATTGGCCTGTAATGATCTGTCATGTTCTGCGAAAGGATGGAGGAGGGGAAATGGGACAACGGAAGAGGGTTGCGCTGCACTGAAATGAAAATGTAGAGGGAAAGAACAACAGAACAACAATGGAAGGAACAAAAGTCTGGAGAAGAGCAGACTAATAGGCACTTTCCACGAATAGGGTGCAAAATAGGGCCTGCAGCTATTTTTTCAGCAAGTTAGGGTTAAGTGAAAGGAGCTTAACCTTCCGTCGTCAACATCAGGAGGTCAAACTTACTGTAACATTACATGAGCCTTTTTTATTTTATAATTATTTTCTGTAGTTTGCAATTTCTGCAACCCTCTCAGCAGCATTTAGGACGTCTAATCACAAGTTTAAATCTTATTTTTCTGATTTTGTAAGCATTAAATAAAAAAATACATTAAATAAACATATTTTATTAAATAGAATAAATATAACAAAAGTATATACAATACTGTTCAAAAGTTTGGTGACAGTAAAATTTAAAAAAGAAAATAAAGGAATAGCAAGAATACGTTAAATTAATCAAAAGTGACAGTACAGACATATTTTAAAAAATATTTATTTAAAAAATGCTGTTCTTTTGACATTTCTATTTATCAAAGAAACCTGAAAAAAAATATTGTCATGGTTTTCACAAAAAATATCAAGCAGCACATCTGTTTTCAACATTAATAATAATAAGAAGAAATGCTGGTAAAACTTTACAATACGGCTGCACTGATATGCCTTAATTTATGCTTAACTAATGCACAGATAATCATGAGTTAATGTATGACTCATGAAGAACTAAACCATTTATGAGTGATTTCTGCATCATCAACTGATGAAGATTCTATATGATTAATAGATTAAGTAATATATGAATTGTTATTAGATAAATGTGTCATATTGTATTAATTCCCTAATAACATTATTATATTAACTAATAATGTAAATTCATGTGAATTACCACAATGGGTCAAAGCCATGCATTTCTACTTCCAGTTGTCTGCTTTAATTAATCATCAGCTAATGATTTGCAAAGGTATCATTATGTTATGACTTGTTAAAGGCACATGACTGTTAACTAGCTAATTCAAAATTAATTCAAAAGCCCCTTAACAATTAGTTAATAGTCATGTGCCTCAACAAGTAAAGTCATAACATAATGATACCTTTGCAAATCATTACCTAATGATTAATTAAAGTGGACAACTGGAAGTTGAAATGAATGGCTTCGATCCATTGTGGTAATTAACACATTCATTTACATTATTAGTTATTATTACACGGCTCTGTGGAATACTTGATTCTGATTGGTCAATCGCGCATTCCAGCGGTATGTTATTCCCAGATAACAACCGCCAAAGTAAATAACACACCGGTCATCCGGGTACTACGAGTTATCTTGACCGGTACTACTATGCTTAACGTGTCACTCCGCTGTCGACTGCCTGGCGCCATCTTGTGACTGAAAAACACTTAGGCCGGAACTTTACTTTATAAAGTTTTAAATATGGATATTTTTCTTACACAAACGCATCAATTCGCTTCAGAAGGCCTTTATTAACCCTCCCAGAGCTGTGTGGAGCACGCTATTTGACGGACAGCTGCATTTTTTTATGGACTTCAAAAACAGAGCAACTATTACTCCTATTATAAAGCTTGGATTAGCCAGGACTTTTTTAATATAACCCTAGAATGACTTGAGGGTGAGTAAATCATGGGCTAATTTTCATTTATATCCCTTTCAGCATTAATTTCAACATGTATAGTAAAAACAAATCTTTTCAGCAAAAGATAAAGGCTTAAAGCAGTTTGGAATTGTTTTTCTTTGCGGAAACTTTGCGAAAGAGCTAATAAAATATTTATATTCAAGACAATATTTCGTGTCTAATTTACCTGAGACAAGTAGCTGTGTAATAAGCGGGATAATGTACATCCAGCCGGTTGTTATCGCAGAATAAACCCTGACAGAGTGACGCAAGTCCTGATAACTCTGTCTGGGTTTTTTATGCGATAACAACCGGCTAGATGTACTTTATCCCTTACATATAATATGTTATTAGGGAATTAATACATGATGTCATATTTAATTAATAGCAATTCATATATTACTTAATCTATTAATCATATAAAATGTTCATCAGTTGATGATGCGTAATCCATTGTGGTAATTCACATGAATTTACATTAGTTAATATAATAATGTTATTAGGGAATTAATACGATATGACACATTTATCTAATAACAATTCATATATTACTTAATCTATTAATCATATAGAATCTTCATCAGTTGATGATGCAGAAATCATTCATAAATGGTTTAGTTCTTCATGAGTCATACATTAACTCATGATTATCTGTGCATTAGTTTAGCATGAATTAATGCATATTAGTGCACCCGTATTGTAAAGTGTTACCGAATTTTTTCTTGAGCAAAAAATCAGCATATTAGAATGGTTTCTGAAGGATCATGTGACACTGAAGACTGGAGTAATGATGCTGAAAACTCAGCTTTGATCAGACGTTTTAAAACATATGAAAATAGAAAACAGTTATTTTAGATTGCAATCATATTTCACAATATTATTGGTTTTACTATATTTTTTGATCATATAAATGCATCCTTAGTGAGCATAAGAGACTTTTTTTGTCAAAAAAACAAACAGCAGTGCATATAATATTGAGGTCACGCTTTATATTAGGTGTCTTTAACTACTATGTACTTACATCATAAAATAAGTACAATGTACTTATTGTGTTCATATTGTATTGCAGCTATCAAGGTGGGATACGGGTAAGTTTAGGGACAGGTGTGGTGGTATGTGTAGGTTTAAGGGTGCGTTAAGGGGTAGTGGAAGGGTCAACAGTGTAATTATAGATGTAATTATATGCAGGAATTTTCAAATATAAGTACAATGTAAAAACATGTATGTACACAATAAGTGTATTGTATAGTCCATAGTAGTTAAGGACAGCTAACATAAAGTAGGACCAATATTGAAAAGTGAACAAGCCAAAATCACCATTAAAATTTTCCATAGAAGGCTATTTTTAATATAAGATAATACATAACGTATCCATGTCTCACTACATAAAACATTATTGTTTTGTGCGATTTGAGCTTCTAATGTTTATTTTTAAAAGCCACGCCCCACCAAAGTGTACCGTACTCGTGGAATGTGCCAAAGCGAGGTGTGATGTGGAGCAGTGATGTTGACAAGAGTCAGAGATGGAGAACAGCGTCTCCCACTTACGCTGGCGTGATTTGCACTTTCATCGCTTCCTCTGTCCTCCTGGTTGCCCGTCTCAAGCTAGTCAATTAAAAGAATGAGAGAGCTGTCAGCAAGTAATATGTCACAGTCTCACACTCACACACACTGTTCACACGGGGAAACTAAAGGATGCGGGACAGACCGCAGGGCAGGAAGTGGAAACACAGGCCTGACACGGCGAGAGTTGAAGGTCAGGTTTGCAAATGGATTTCTCTAAATGCCAAATAAGCAGCAAAGCTCCAACGCATTTGTCCTGCTCAATGAAACTCTAATGAAGCACAGCCTAATCGCAGAGAGACGGCAGGCATTTCAGGCCGTTCCGCTGAGATTAGTAATGCAACCTGATGCTTACGGAATATTTAGTGGCGTTTGCCAAGGCAAGAATCACTATTGTTATTGCTCCTGCTTATGCGTAGGGATTTGAACAAACCCCAAATCCATATATTAAACTTTGGATTATCACCATCTGGGCTACATGCATGAAAGATATCTCAAATCATGCGGCTTGTCGAGAAGAGGCGTGTTATTACTTTTATAAGTGATCTGATTTTCGTCTAGCTACCGTATGATAAAAAAGGTTAACAAATCCCATGAAAGGCCTAAGCCATATCTAGGTAGCTGAATATTATAGACTTTTTTTTCTTTTTTTTTTTCTTATGGCAGCATATAGAGGGCCCTGGGGGGCACCCGGATATAATAAAAAAATCATGAAAATATTGGCTGGCCAATGGCAAGTATTAGAGGGGCAAGCAAAGATTACATTTTCTTCATAAAATGTAAATTGTTCGTATAATAAAGCAGATAGCTTCAGCTCTAAAATCTGATTAGATTAATCACATTCAACGCTATTTTGAAATAGGCAATATACAGTATGTATTGTACACCTGCTGCACATCCGTTGAAATCTATATTCTAGATAAAAAAAAATAAAAAGCCTAAGGAATTACAGTAGTGACCAAAAGTGATGTCTGGAGAGGATATTTGTTTTTAATGACCCTAAAAAGAATACCATCAACATACAAGGAAATTATTTTAATATATTTGTACAAATATTTTTAATGTGAGCAGGGCCGGCGCGTGCCTATAGGCGAACTAAGCAGCCTCCTAGGGCCCCGATCAGACAGAACACGTTTTTGCAGTGAGAGATTTAGATGCAGTGAGATATATGCTCTGAGCAGAAAAGCGCCCGACGTCATTGCGTTTTTTTTTCTATTGTCCAATCGAATTAATGGAGAAGCGGACCTTCTGTTGTGGTGACCGTTACCTCGATTCAATTGACAGGACAGCCAAAAAAAGCAGTGCGGTGCGCCTCGCAAAAATATCCCCAAAATGAAAAAGAGAAAAAAAATCTGTACATGAATACAAAAGATGACTACTTTTACTGCTGGTGATGGCTAATGATTTTAAAGCCCGACACGCGCTTCTGAAAGGTAGGCTTATGCATGTGTAGCTATGAGAGAAAGCGGGAGAGAAGTTATGTGGCTTTCCTTATTGTGTGCGTAATATTTATATATTCCAGCTAACACGTTTAATGAACGTTGAAAAAATTTTCCTCCGACACATCCTGTCATGGTTGAAAAATTGTTCCAAAACGAAAGTTGACTGGACGTACGTTGAGCATATTGAATGCATTTTTTGGAAATGTAATGGTAAAATTTTTCCCGATTTATGCTGTCCAACAGCGGCTGTTTTTGGCCAGAGACACAATTGCTGTCTGACTAATGTTTGCTGGGATGCCATATTGATATTAATAATATTTATAACCAATACGAAGAGCATGCGCAGAGACTACCACTGATTTGTCGCTTTAAGTGCGTCATTCATTAAAAATATATTCTTCTCTACTATATAGTATGCCAAAAACAGTCCGCCAACAGAGTAGTATGTCCGAATTCATAGTATTCGAAAAACAGTTGGCGAAAAGTACCCGGATGACCTACTACTTCCAGTTTCTGAAGTATGCATACGATGGACACTTTACTATCCCATGAGGCCACGGGAGACGATTTATGAATGGAGGTGATGGGACGCAACTGACGCTGGTAGGTCACATGATCATGACAACATGGCGGATGTAGTACGTTCGGATTACATTCATACTACATTCATTCATACTATATAGAACGTACTTTTTTAACGGTCGCGAAGTTCGTTCAAATTCAAATGTAGTACCTTAGTTAAGTTAAGTTAAGTTGTTGTGCAATTGCCTGTTTACCTGTCTTTAGAGTATTTGTAAATAAACTACATTTTGAATTTGATTCATCTGTATTCGTCTTCCTGCCTGCACACACCCGTGACACTAATATGCTTACAAAATATTTAATAATATTTGAATAAAGTGTAAAGATGTCCATTTGCCCAGGCTGGACATCACTTTTGGCCACTGCTTTTTCATTACTTTGATGAAAGAATAATTCGATTTGATTCTTGTAATTAATCAATAATGTACTAAAATTTAAATAAACAATTTATATTAACATTATTATTTACTGAACATTTGCGTCTTTTATCATACTACTGTGAAATAAAAAATGCAGTGAGCTGATGTGGGACGGCACACTAAAGTCTACAACAGTTACTCTAGGATTCTAGGGAAAATATTAATGAAGTTTATCACAGCAAGAGACGGAAGAGCAAACACTGAGACGCACACGTACAGGCTGATGTATGACATGCGCAACACATTCATCTAGCAGAAAACAATAAACTGCTCTCACAACCGATGGGCACAGATCTATAGGAGGAATGGCTGCGTTAAAATTGATTTTCATTTCTTCCATTAATGAATCTGTCTCAGGTGATTCATCAGTGCACATGCTGATGCCCTGAACTCTCCTTCAGCATGGATCAGTGGTGCCGAGATAAATTCCACTGCAGAGTGCCAATCAAACCACACTAACTGCTGTATCACATGCACACATTTCTCCTTCTCTTCCTGCTTTGAATCATGAGTAGCCGACCAGCCATTTCCAAAATGATTAGTCTTGGAGGTGATAAAACCCAAACTTAACCTAAAACGATCCGCTCCACAGTACCAGATAAGAAAAACTGCGATAACAACATCTGTCTGTACAAGATAACAGGCTATCAAATTTTGGGCGTGCATCGTTTAGCCTTCTCAGATTGCCGTTACCTTTTGGAAGTTAAATTTGAAACTCAATCTGATTTCAAATGTCACTTTTCCTAAGTTTCATACATAAATGAACAGTTTTTCACACTTTTGTTGGGAACGGTCCCCTAAGCAACACAGTCATGGGGTTTCCTTGAATAAGAGCTCTGTTGAAGACAGCGGCGGTGACACGCGGTTAATTGAAAGCGGCTTGTTGTAGCCGCTGGTGTGGCGTGTTGGCTGGCGCTGCAGAGGTGCCATTAGTTTTCATTAGTGTCTGCTGACGCTGTTGGGAACACGTGCGCTGATCGTACTGAGGACCTAAAACCTTCAAGAGGATTGTTTTGGATTTTCTGCACAAATTTTTGAGGAAAAATCGGCAGAAGTTATGTTATTACAGATTCCGCGTGGTTCCACTCATCAACACGAGCGCATTTGTGAAAGCTTTTCAAGATTATGTGATAACGCACAATCACAAGCATAACACACCGATGTGACACATTGCATGTCAGCACAAATTCATCAAGAATTACACACACATATAGACAATTAGCGATCTGTGAAAAATAATGTATTTTTGAACATTCAAGCATGAAATCCTATTCTAGTACACCACAAAAACAGATATAAAATAAAGAATATATTTATAAAAAATAAAATAAAATAAAAATTCTATACACACACACACACACACACACAGGTTTGTTTAGCTATCTAAGTGAGGACATTCCATAGGCGTAATGGTTTTTATACTGTACAAACTGTACATTCTACACTACCCCTACCCCCAAACCTACCCATCACAGGAAACATTGTGCATTTTTTACATTTTTAATAAAACATTGTTTAGTATGTTTTTAAGCTATTTTAAATATGAGGACATATAAAATGTCCTTATATTTCATGTTTACGTCGTAATACCAGTGTAATACCTGTGTCATTATACAAATTTGTGTCCTCATAAATCACATAAACAAACACACACACAGGGCGACAAGACAAAAGAGAACGCGCTGTCTGTAAATGTCTTATCTATGTGACACACACAATGCGCAGAAAGACGCACGCCAGTATCATGCTCACAGACAGCACGCCAGAATTTAGTTCTCTTTAACCAATAATAACATGCACAATTATGCCAAATGTCAGTTGTGTCAGGTATCCTTATAAGAGCAGTCTTAAATGAGTCAAATAACGTCTTATATGAACGTAAAATCAGACACCGTGAGATCTGTGCCAGGATTGTTTTAATTTCCCTTAAATTAAAAGTTGTTATATTTTTTGAAGCCTAATAAATGTCAAAAAATGGATAGCTTTCAATTACACTGTAATGTTGAATGCTTATAATTAATCAGTGATACCGTAGTATTTAAAATATACGTCTTTATATTAAAATAGATTTCTTTATGGGGTTTTTTTTCTAGGTTAATTTGGAGATTAACTGTGAAATACATTATACAATTATAAAATAAATGAAAAACTTAATATAATAAAACGTGTGATTAACGTAGTTCATTTTTTTTATTGATTGACAGCACTAATATATTATATTATTTTAGCATCCAAAATAAAAGTTTGTGTTTACATAATATATGTGTGTGTACTGTGTATAATTATTATGTATATAGATATACACACATGCATGTATATATATTTAAGATTTTTTTTGTAGATTGATATACAGTATACAGAATATAAATTATATAAATATATATACAGTATATACATGCAAAATTTGTCTTAAATATTTCCATGCGTATGTGTGTGTATTCAAATATACATAATAATTATACACAGTACACACACATACAGTATATTATGTAAACCTTTTATCTTGGATGTGATTAAACACGATTAATCATTTGACAGCCTTATAGATTAAAGGTTGAGTTTTGTTCGACTTGTTTTCCAGACATCACAACTGGATCATTGCCATCAAATCTCTGAAATAATGCCGGTAATGTTTATGCATTAAGATGAAGGCATTCAAATGGCTGCTTCCCTGTAAACAAGGGAGTCTAATGCAAGAATTTCACACTGTTTTTCTTTGTTTCAAACACAGAGAGTAATCCTGAGCTCATGTTATTTTAATTAGAGCAACGGGAATCAGATATTCTCATTCTGATCTGATTCCCTAGAGAGCGTTCAGCAGGACAGACTCATTAATACACGCTGTCCTCTAACTGACAGCCATCTCATCTCCTATCGTTCTCGTCCTCTTCCTCCTCATCAGACAGAACACACCAAATCCAGACAGAGTTAAAAGAACAAAGATGCAACACAAGCACAGACAGGAGCCCCAGACAGAGAGAGACATCTGTTACTCACGGGCAGAGTGTGTGATGTGGGGAAAGCTTGAATACGATCTTTCAGACTCTGGATCTGGCTTTCGAGCTGTTGTTTTTCCTCTGAGCTCTTCTCCAGCTCCATCTCTCTCTGTTTCAGATCCTCACGAAGCTTGAGCAGTTGCTAGAGAAACGGCACAAAAGAAAATCGACGACATTAAAAACACATAACGAGAGACAAGTTTTATAACAAGCTCAAAAGGCCTGACACTGCACGCAGATAGGATCATCAGTATTTAAAGAGAACACACGCTGTGCACAGTCACTTTGATGGCAGTTTGGGCTGCTTCATTAAACTGAATGTGCCAATATCAAGGGCTCTTGTTCAAAACCTAACGAGCCACCTACCGGTTCCAATAGGTCCAGATTTAGCTGGTTAGCATAGACCAGTTAGTTCAGTTAGTTCCTGCTGGTTGATGTAGTAACTGGGCCCAAAAAAAGCATTCACGCCCGTATTGCAGTCGTGTATTCAGATTTTTTTTTTTGGAAACAACATATGTAAGCAGTGCCCTGTTTTTTTTTCTCAGGGCTCTTAAAAGCGTGAAATGTATTTTTAAGGTCTGCTGCCTTTGACATCACATTTCAGGATGCAGTAGGTACTAGCAGGATTCAAAATGAACACTCAATAAGTGCCAAATGAGATTTTGGCTTTGGTGTACGTAGCCCCACACATGACATCCGGGGGGAGGGAGAAAAAAAAATTCATGTGAAAAAGAAAGGACACCCATGAAGAGACTGTAAAGACTGTATGTGTGAAAGGGGCTAATAACGTACGTGTATGTGTGTGTAAAACGAGGGAACAAATTAGTAAAACGCGCTGACATACTAGTAAGTCGTGAGAATTAATTGTTAATTCGTGGCCACAATATACATATTTTTCCCGCATGCGGGGCTTCTTATTGGTGAGTAAATAAAACTCATATAGTTACTTGCCAATTGGCCAGTGTGGAACTGCAATATTATATAATTTGAATTGAGCGATAGGCTGATTGTAAGTGATGAGGGTGATTGAAATAAAAAAATGTAGGTCTATGGAATAGGACAGATGAAATTTCACTGGCTCATAATATACACTGTTAATGTATTTAATTTTTTCAAAAATTGGAGTATGTTTAACAAGAAAATACTTTTTTTCAGTCTTTCTGTTTCAAAATTCATGTTTAATTCATTGTGCTACTTGACGTTTCTTTGTAATTATTATTTTTTTTTTTTAGCAATTTCTGAAAACTATTTAAAACTATTAAGTAAATCCCAATTGTATATGATGCATATAAGATTGTAAGCACTTCTGGGAGGTCCTGTGTGCTATTGAGATGAATGGGAATGCTAATGGATAGATAGCGCTATGTTTAATATACATCCTTGACCTGGACAGCATACGATGCCCAAAAATACGGTCTTACGAATGCTCATAGGCTTTGAGATGTCTTTCTATCAAATAATTCAATCTCAGATGTTATGACTGTGTTGAATATGGCTTTATTTGATTACCTCTAGCTCATAAAGACATTCCGACAGTATGCACCTGATATGACAGCTGTTCCCCGACCTCCAGAGGTGCTGTGCCAGTGACATTCAGAAATGAGAGGGAAAATATTTGGACGGTGTGCATTTCAGTCAGAGACGAGTAAATAGATTTTGTGCCTTGAGGATGTTTGTATGTCTGTAGCGGCTCAGGTGAGGGACTGATTAAATCCAAAGCTGGATACACACACAGGCTCTGTGCTGCCAGGGGCCAATCTCAGCGGGGAAGTGCGTGTGTGTGTGTGCTGACTGAATCTATATAAATTAAAACGTACAGTGAGGGAAATAAGCATTCAACATGTCAATTTTTTTTTTATTAAACATAGTTTCAATGAAGCAATTCACATGAAACGTTGTCCAGAGATTGGTATTAACTCAAGAAATCCACACAGATAAAGAAATCATAATATTGTAATCCATAAAACAAGTTACATTTAATAAAGTGGAATGACAGGTAGAAAATAGATAGGTTAGAAAAAGGCTTTCCCACCTCTGAATGCAAGTATACAAACATCGCATGATGGGCAGAGGCAACCAGCTCTTCCAAGACCTTCGCAACAAGATTGTTGCGTAACATAACAATGCCACTGCTTACAGACGGATTTCACAACTCCGAAATGTTTCTGTAAGGCCGTTATCCACAAGTGGAAGGAACATCACTCCACCATCAGCCAGCCAGCCCAAGAGCCAAGGACCACTCGGAAAGAACTCCAGAAAGACTTGGAGGCAGCAGGTACAGTTGTCACAGAGAAAACAATAGGCAAGGTACTCCACCGTCACGGGAGGCTCCATTATTGAAAGAAAGGCATGTTGAAGCTCGTTTGAAGTTTGCTACACAACATTTGGAAAAGCCTGTGAATTACTGGGAGAGTGTAGTCTGGTCAGACGCTACAGAAATTAATCACATATCATCAATAAAGAAGAAATGGCTCTGCATATGACCCTAAAATGATACCAACAGTGAAGTTTAGATGTTGAAGCATCATGGTATGGGGCTGTTTCTCATCTAATGGTACTTGAACGGAAAATGCATGGAGCTATGTACCAGGAATCTTATTGAAAGATGAATCTGTTGCCATCCACCAGGATGATGAGGATGAGAAGCGGGTGGATCTTCCAGCATGTCAACAATCCAAAACATACTGCAAAGGAGACTCTGAATTGGTTCCAGAGGAAGAAAATAAAGTTGTTGGAATGGCCCAGTCAATCTCCAGACTTAAACCCAATAGAGCATTTGTGGAAGGAACTGAAGATCAAGATTCGCAAGAGAACCCCATGGAATATTCGAGATTTTAGAAGAATGGACCAAAATCCCATCTGAGCACTGTGAGCGATTAATTGTTCATACAGGAAACATCTTGAAGCTGTCGTTGCAAATGAAAGCTTTTCCACAAAGTATTAAATGCAATTTCAGTTAGCGTGTTTTTTCCTGTCATTTTACTTTAACTGTTTTATGGATTGTAATATTAAGATTTCTTTATATATGTAGATTTCTTGAGTTAATACCAATGTATGGTCAAAATTTCATGTGAATTGCTGCATTGGAACTGTGTTTAATAAAAAAAAATGTGTTGTGTTGAATACTTAATTCATTCATACTCTGATCTCTGTGTGCAAGCCAGTAACCCCTTTCACACAGCAATCCCGTTAAATTGTCGGAAAATTACCAGAAGGACTTTACTCGTACATGCAAAAATATGCAGTTAACACAAGCAACGGCGTTCTGGCTTTTTACCAGTAAGAGACCGTTCACACATCAACACCAAAATACTGGTCAGTCATTGGAAGTGATCTTTAAACAGTGCGCTGTTGTCTTCATTCGTCCGTTTTAAAAATCGTTCTGTTTCTCGGAGTAATCACATCATCTTCACAAGTCTTTATGATTGGCCCAAAGCAGACTTCTGATTTTATACGTGAATATACCTGTAATCTTCATTCTGCGTTCACAGAGCACATTACGGTAATTTACTGGTAATTCCCCTTACTCTTAAATTGCAAAATTGATTTATCAGTATTTTTAAAAAGGTCCTGTTCACACACGATCTCTTACATGAGCGCATTAATATTGAACAGGGGTTCAACTGACTTGAAACTACTTATGCATTAATGAAATGGTTTTATTGCACAGCTTCCAGCCAATCAGAATCGATTATTCAGACAGACCATGGTATAATTCACAATATTACTGTTTTTTACTGTATTTATGATCCAAAAAAATGCTGCTCTGGTTAACATAAGGGACTTCTTTCAAAAAACTCCTACTGACCCAAAACTTTTGAATGGTAGTCTATGTAACAAAATACAATGTAATGTAATTGAGTGTAATGTTTATTTTCTTTCTTTGTTTTTAAAGAGCGAAATAGACGTTTCTGAATAGAAGCAATGCGAATAACTCTGGTATTATGCTAAAGACTGATTATGTAACGTGTTATGCATTACCCCAATCCCTGTTTCTGAGCATGCTAATTTGTTGACAAACCTAATAAAGCAGAAGCCACGAGGTGCTCAAGACTGCTCAGATTTCTCATTACGGTTCCTGCTCAGCATTCAGATGCCAAGAGCTATCTGAGCTACATAAAATGTGGTGATGTAACCTTTTTGTTTGACTTCATGCCCTGCTCACCATGAATAAATCAGTCCGAGGGTGAGTTTAACACGCTCTGAGTGCAGGAGCGAAAACATCTCAGCAGCCTCGCTTGCCATTTGAGAGTGATTCAACTCTGAGAAATGGCCTACACTGTTCACTTCATGTGACTGAATAACACGCTTTCTTCACAGGCTCGCTGGAGATCAGTGAATGCTCCCGTTTCTAACTCGAACAAATCGCTCAGCGTATGACTCATATGTGACCCGTGCAACAAGTTCATCTCATGGCACAGCAATGTTCAATATGCAGAATCCCATTAGGGCTCATTAGCAGCAAGCGCGCACCTTTAAAGTGAGACAAACGCCCCTCTCAGATAGGATCTCCTTCATGGCCTAATAACGCTCACATGGCAAGGTCAAAGTCATGTGAAACATTTGTATGTGCTGGGTTTATAGGGCTAGAATGAGGGTGAGCAAGATTCTTTGTGTTCTATTGATGGATACAGCAATGAGGGGGTACAAAAATAAATGTACCATGGGACAGGTTTAACCCTGACCATGTGAGTTTGTATTGTGTGAATGTACGGTTTGGGAAAACAAATGTGGCTAAAAATCGCCATCAAATCTCTGGGTCACTCTGAGCGCTGAAGAACAATGCAGAACAGAGGATGATAGCGGGAGACTGTTCTAAAAATAGCGCCAGTCCTTGAGAGATGTTTGGTAAAAGAGATAAATTTGCTTGATAAGTGGGAGACATCTATAGTTAAGCAGACAAAATGTTCATGATTCCACATGTTCAACATCTCTAGTGTTCATTATCTTGTGTGTGTGTGTTTGTGATTAATGTCCTGGATGATCTGTAGAAATGAAGTGTTTTGGTTCAGGACTCCCTGTGGTTCAACTTCTCTAAAAATGCTCACGCATAACAACGCCGTATTCACAGAGTGAGAAAACAGTAGGTGTGTGAGACTATAAACACACATTCGATGAGTGACGGATCACCCCATGCTGCTTTTGAAACGAAACATTTTTGGTTACCGATCTTAACTGTGCCACATCACTGACAGGCATCTTTTCCCATGTCTTCAAAAAACTCCAGCAGTTCTGCATGAACTTCAACACTACAAATATCATTTTGATATTCAGTATTTATTTGTCATTTTCCAGAGAAAATATCTAAACAACCATGTGCCAGTGGCATCATAAAAAACTGCAACTTAACCTCTTAACAAGCGCCCCATTTTTGTGGAATTTTTTGAAAACGATATACCCAAATGAAAATGTCTGCAGCTCTTAAACCCTATGGTCTATATTCATAAACCTGGTCTTATTTTAAACTAGACACTTGAAATATTGCTACCCAAGAGTCATAATAACTCAAAGTAATATGGGAACAGAGTAATATACATGTAAATATACATGTAAGTGACTCACATTTTTTGTTTTTTGTTTTCAATTAGGGAAAAAAATATTATAATTTAATGTTAAGAGCCTGAAAATAACTTAAATATAAAACTGAATGTCTAATCATGTCATGATTCAAATATGAGGATGATTCTCTCAGTAATGTAGCTTCTGTGAGCTTTTATGTCAAGAAAAGTCTAGGCGTCATTTCAAAAAGGCCATTTATTTCAGAACATTTGCTATTGTAAAGAGTAGTTTTTCATTCAAATAAATCTGCAATAAACTGCAATATACTACTAATTATAATGGATAAACAGTTACTGAAAAACTAAAGCAACTATTTACAGAGATTACAAAGTGTAAAAAGCTAATTTAGCTGATAATAAGTGTCAGTAAGAGTCTGCGCGCTCCACTGCAGTTGCGCCATGGAGAACGTGCAGCCAGCGCGCAAACAGTATTCACCAAAGCCTACTTACGCAAACTGCGCAAGATAATGCCTTTTGATTGGTTACTAAGTCCATCAATCAAACCTTTGTTGAAAAGGCATTGGCTGGGCACCGAGTGCCTTTATCCAACGAAAACCATGGGCGCAATGATTGACAGCTCACCAAGCCTGTAAGGCACTTCCTCTATATGATGCATCCCAGAAGAGTCTCTGATTGAAGGAGAGAGACGAGGGAGGGTTTAAAATACGTGGGAGAAGCCATTCTAGCAGGGGGAGTTTGCCAGACACGGAATAGAATCGATATTTCATTGAAAATGGACATGATTGATCATGCTAACTCAAAACTCTCTTGCAAACAACGGAGGATTTTTAGTTTTTTCCCTATTTTTTCGTTGTTTTGGATTAAAAAGTGGGATGCATTTTGAAGAATGGACTCTTACACAGAGATGTATGCGGGTGTTTATTGGATTCGTCCGATCTGATCTGAACGACAGGAGATGAAAGATGAGTAACGCTGATATTTTTCTAATGTTTACATGGCCGGTCCTTTAGTGTTTCATTTAACCCTTTCCTCTCTGGTGTATTTATTGCAAAAACAAGTTCAGAACATGAATCTTGAGTGTTTTAGCTTTCAAATGATGCATAGTTTGTGATAGTTGATTGAATATTTTGTATAAAACAAAAGTAGATAAAAGTACACACCCCCCCACTTCCGTCAACCCCCCCGTCCACGAACCGGTGCGGGTTAAGAAGTTAAAGACCCCCTGTAGTGAAAATGTCTATGTTTTTAATATGCTTTAAGACAAACCATGTGCAAAATCCACATAATTGCTGAGTATTTTCTCCTTAAAACTGCAGTGAACCAAAGGCCGTCTCAAAAACGTGGTCTGAAATCGCTGGTGTTCTCTACGTCACAAATGCCACCGTAACCAATCACGTCAACGTGCGGGCTTTAGCATATCTTTAACTATGCTGCGAAGCAGGGCGTCTCAAGAGAAGCCAGGATATCCCAATATATTTTTCTGTTGCTGAAAAATCAAGTACATTTAGCAAGATAGCAGGTGAATTATGTATATTGCAATGTTATGATGAACTATATGCCTTTCTCCACTGACGTTCTAAGTTGTTCAAAGCGCTTCTTGCTGATTTTTAGAAGGCGAACGAGATTGTGTGAGATGAGATGGCGAACGGGATTGTGTAACATGCTAACATGGTTTGTGTAATATTAGTAACACATTATATTATATTCATGGATCCGTGTACTAAATTAAGCATTTATATTTGGTCATTTTGGTGACCAAAGATGAGTGTGAAAGGGATAAAATGATTGACTACAGGGGGACTTTAACACATTCTATAAAAATACAAGACTTAAAAGTCATGATGTACAGAAGTAGAAGTAGAGACAGATCTTCTCTTCTGTATTGTGACATACATACAAGTGAAATGGATTATTAGAAAAAAAGCTCTATGCATTGGTTGTTTATTGGATGGAAGGAGATCTAAATGGGAGATTGTAGTCGATTGTAACAAAGGGACGAAATGACTAGAAAAGTTTGTCTGTTATATTTTAACACAAAATATAACAATATATATGCATGGATGAATCATTTATAAGAAGATTAGCAGCAAAAAGCAGCTTTTAGAAAATATAAGGTGAACATTCATTTCATGCTGACTTTACTATACTCATAACAACAATAATGATATAAAATAATAACATCAATTAAATGTACTTTATTTTAACTCAGAATAATTTAATTTAATTTAATACAGAATGTTATATAGTAGGGGGCACTATTACACATCTTCTGAAAGAGTACAGAATTTTTTGATCAAAACACATGAAAAAAACAAGCGATATCATAAGTAAGCAGATGCTTATGTAAAATAATGTGATCATCAATATTAAACAGCATATAAATAAAAACTGCCTCATGTTGTTGAATGAAATGCCGACCTAGGATGAGCTACAGGACTGTGAAGCTTTGGGGGTGTTGATGGACTCAATCTACTCCATCTGTGTTTTGATCATCTTTCTGAATCTGATCTGGATGTCTTTGACAAAAATGCATTTTTTCTCAGCTTTTTGCTTAAATTGTAAAATTTTTATGAAACTTACTGTGTGCATATTCAGTAATGCTATACATCTAGTCATTTGATTGTTGTTCGCCCTTTCGGTCAGCAGCAAATATGTATGTATCTGAGCGATAGCACTATCCCTGCTAGTAAGAAGAGGAAGAAAGAGAGCAGCAAAGAAGAAGAGGCTGTGTGGGTGCATGAAACTCTCAGGTCCAGAGAACAGTTTGGGGAATTCAGGCTTGCAAAGGAGCTCCGTTTCCACAGCGCCCCGTTTCCAGGTGTACTTTCGGCTCAGTAGGGAGCAGCAAACCTATAAAGCTCCAGAAATTTCGACTGTACTAGCTTTTCATCCATTTTACTTTCTGTGTTTGTTTGGATGCCCCATTTCTATTGGCCACGCGGGTAATCGTCACAGAGCACAGCAGCGAAAGTTGAACTATTTTGAACTTTGACCGCGGCATGCTCGCAAGCGGTGCGCTTCGCTGTGTGCGCGCTTTGGTCGACGCAGCAACAAACCGTCTTTGCATGGTGCAAGCCATTGAAAATAATGGGTTTCATAGCACAGCTATGCATTCTGAATGACCCATTAGAATAAAACAGTTTTTTTTGTTTAAAAGCAGAGGGTCTGTTCTTTCTTTTGATATATTGCATGTTCAGATATTCACACAACTAAATTATTCTGGGGGCCATGACATTTTTGTGAAAATGAAACGCTGGCGGTGGCTGGCAACTTAAAAAAAAAAAAACTGTCTGGGAAAGAGTTAAGGACTTTTACACATTTTAACTGTAACCAAGACAAACTTTTTTTTTTCTGTATACATTGTTCATTGTGTGTGCGTACCTTCTGCATGCCCTGCAGAGCCTGCTGCAGGAAGCTGAGCTGCTGCTGGCGGGTGGCGTCCTCCTCGCTGCGCTGGGGCTGCGCTTTACCCTGCTCCTGTTTCAAAAGCTCCACCTCGTTCCTGTAGGCATCCAGCTGACACCGCAGACTGTCGTTCTCCTCTTTCAGAGCCTCCACCTGAGCCAGCGGCCCTGGGAGGGCAGATAGAGAGAGAGAGAGAGTTGGAGAGATATGAAAAATGACAATTGCACTGGTGACAGGAAAGGGAAATAAGCAGACAGAGACACATGAGCGAAGGAGGCAGGGGTGAAAAACAATAACGTAACAGAAAAGAAGAGGCACATATTAAGAGTCGTGTGCAGAGTAACAATTCAAGTGGCGGTGAGGCCTGGAAAGGGTAAAATGAAAGATGGAGAATGGCAGAAGAAAACAGTGTTCCTCAAAAGCTGCTTAGAGAATTCAGCTGATGGACTGAGATGAAAGGACCCTCAGTACCACTGCTGCGTTCGCTTTGCATTTACAGGCTAATTAGAGAGGATTAAAATGGAGAGAAAGTGTATTACTTAATGCTTGACTTAATGTACCATGGGCATTTTTATCAAATGGCTGTAATTAAAACGGACGCAAAAGGGTTCTTCACACCAAGATATTCCGTCATTCAGCCATCT
The DNA here is from genome assembly GCF_949357685.1 of Gobio gobio. NCBI lineage: Eukaryota > Metazoa > Chordata > Actinopteri > Cypriniformes > Gobionidae > Gobio > Gobio gobio. Next base: position 22,436,221 of record NC_137109.1, on the reverse strand, counting down.
CTTAACAACTCGATGATCAGAGACGGCACCTCTGCTCCATTTCTAGTGGGAAGAGATAACGGGATTAGACCGAGAAGCGTATCTCTCTCAGATTGGGCAGGGAGAGGGAGCAACAGCTGGCTGCCTGAACGCAAGGTTATGTGTCTCTGAAGAAGGAGACGACGAGCGTCTGAGTGACGTGGGTGGAAGATAAGGGAAGCCAGGCTAAGCTATGAACACAATTGGAAGTCTGCGGGTGAAGGCATCATCACCTGTCTCAGCTCTGCTCCAAAACCTACCTAGGCTGCAATTTAAGTGTCCCAAAAGGTTGCCAGCAAATGTATTCTGCCTTGAAGATAAATCATATTGGCCAAATTTAAAGGAACAGGGTTGCTGCACATTTTTTTAAAATTAAATTTAAGGTTTTTTAAGACCTTTTTAAGACCTGAAGAAATACAAAATAATTCTGTACATTAGGGCTGTGCAATATAGACAAAACAATTATATCTCAATATTTTCAAAGATTTTGTTCATAACAATAATTATAGATGATATTTTGCATTAAATCATTAATTAATTAAACTGATTCATTCAACACCGTTGTGTGTTGCTCCGAGACTCGGTTCTGCTATGGTTTCATTTGGAAGTTTTTGGTTGCTAAAAAAAGGAAAAACAAAAAATACTGATAATACTGTGTCTAAAATGCAATTAATATTGTTAACTTATTGTTTAACTGTTGTATAAAATAAATATCGCAGTTGCAATCTTGCTGATATTTGGGAAAAACGTCACTCTTGCTCATGTGGTATTGTAATATAAGGGGACACTCATTTATTCAACAGGAAGAACTGCTCGTTCCTCGCGTCATACGCCATTAAGCCATTTCTGTCATAGACCCTTTTCACATTTCCGGTTTTCTCAGAGCGGAAGTCGTCATAGTTGGGTTGAATATTATAGCTGTGAATGAGAGAACACATTAAATATTTTTGTGTGTGTGCCCATTTGCTCAAATAGCAAAAGAAAAACGCCACAATAGCGTTTTCACAACTTTCAAAAAGAGGGAAAAAATAGAGTGAGATTGTTAACGGCAGTCAAAAGAGAGAAATATGTTAATTTTTACGATCTCTCCCATAGACACTGTATTAGAAACACCCTCACAGCAGCGGTAACTTGTTTTTGTAATTTGATGCAAAAGTAATAAAATGCAAAGTATTAGTGTTATAAATGTTTATATATATATATATATATATATATATATATATATAAAAAATGAAATTACAAAAAACGTTGCAAGATTTACAATATTGATGACTGTTAAAACGCGCCATCACAGTCTGTGAGAAGGGTCTATTGCACATGCGCAGTTCTTTCAGTTTCGCTTTTCAATCTGATCAAGTGTTTACATGTCCTCTCGATTGGATTAGAAAAGGAATAAACCACCCCTTTCAATCGGATCCAAATTTCTTTCGGATCGAGCTCAATCGGACTGATTAAGGTGTTTACATGAAGGCTTTTCAGTCCGATTGAGCCGTCAATCCGATTACTAATGGATTATTTGTTTGCATGTAAACGTAGCCACTGTAGTGAACTATTTTTTGCTGTTTTGTTGCATTAATAGAGTAGTGTGTTATCACTGAAAATTCCGATTGTTGGAGGGTCCTTCTACGGAAATGTCCATTATTCTGTCCCTAGCCTTTACAGAAATATTACACTTGGAAAACACTTTAGGGTTACAATTTCTTTATATTTTACAATGAAACCATATGTTATTTGAACACCTTCTTGAGCCTTCAATGTGAAAATTTTAGTTTTTTAAAATATTTATATAGCATTACAAGCACCACAGAAGTGTTTGTGCTTGTGTCCCCACAGTCATGTACAGAGGGAAAGTGCTTTATTTTGAGGTCAAAAACCATTCATGTGTACGAAATAATATTTCATAACCTATAATATTGCCAAAGAAGTACGGTAACACCAGTGACAAAAAAGGGTACATGCGGTCTTTAAATAAAAGCACAAAAAATATAAAAAAATCATTAAGCTGTCAAAATACGACAAAATAATCGTATCAAATTCATACACTACAGAGTTGAGTACCTAGTGCATTGTGTAAGTGCATAGTGTATAGTGCATCATCTGGGACACAGCTATTGTTAGCTCAGCAACATGCTAACGTCAAACTCTATAGGAGTGGTAAAATTGACCATTGTTCAGTGAGTTTTCGCAGGCGAAATCCAATCATTTCAATAGAAATCCAAGCGATTGGGAATTTTGCGTGAGAATGAAAGATTTCTCCCCACAGACTTCGCAACAGGTTCAAGCTGGTCAAGCAAATTCGCCATGCTAACCGTTTGCTTTGAAGGTTACTTCTGTGCGAGTTATCCTTCATACATCACTCTACTGATAACTTTGTTTGCAAAATTTTGGCCGAATTTTCGCTAATGTGACACCTTATTGGAATCAATTGAATCGAGTTTCTGTAGAGCGTTGAGTGTTATATCTATGGTGTTCAGAGTTGTTGCATATCTAAAGCATTTGAATGAATCACTTTATGACTCTATTGTGATTAGGGTGGCGCCTCTGGATCCGTTCACATTCTTCATTTTTTCAATCAATTTTTTTATCAGTTGTCTACGTACACATTTAGCAGCATAAGCACCATATTTTTAACATGCCATGTGACACTAAAGGCAGTTCATCTTTGAAAAATGTGTCTTGAGATTCCTGAAGTTTGCAGAATGGCCACTCTGTTGCGCTAGACTGAGCACAATGGGATGGCAATTCACACGGGACACAAGAACGCATCCTTTATGAAGGTGGCTGCCGTGTTACAGATTCTGTGTTTTGTCTGGAAACATGTTTGGTGTGAATTAGAGGGGAAAGAAATAAAGAGACAGAGAACAAGAGCGAGAGAGATATAGAGACACAGACAGAGAGAGAGGAAAGCAAGCAGTTTTTATCGATTCGTCTCATCAAGCAGCTGCCCTCAGAAACTGTCCGGTTCACCTTCCGCAACATGGCAGGCAGCTCTATCGACCTGTGTTGCCCAGAGGTGCTGACAGTAAAGAAAGCAGCTCCCCGTTTGCACACTGCAGTGTAGCTATTGTCAAAGGACACTTGCCCAGTTACCAATTATTAACTCTGGGGGAAAATAAAAGCAAACATGCTGGGTCGCAATGAAGATGCAACTGCTTCAAGTTAAAGGGTTAGTTCACCCAAAAACGAAAAATAGCCCATGATTTACTCAACCTAAAGTTATCCTAGGTGTATATGACATTCTTCTTTCAGAAGTTTATTTAAGTCTTTCGGAGTTATATTAAAAATGTCCAGGCTCTTCCAAGCTTTATAATGGCAGTGACTGTTGGGTCATTTTTGAAGTCCATAAAAGTGCATCTGTCCATCATAAAACTGCTCCACACGGCTCCGGGGGGTTAATATAGGCCTTCAAAATGCTTACGCTACATCTGACGACATTGCACACCAGTTACGCTCGTAGCGTAAGCATTTTGAACTGCGAGAGGCGCTAAACTTGTTCCGCAAATTGAATATGGAATGCGATTCGCCGGAAGCTAGATAATTTACTTTATAATGTTTTAAATATGGATATTTTTCTTACACAAACGCATCGCTTTCTTTCAAAAGGCCTTTATTAGCCCGCTGGAGCCATGTGGAGCAGTTATATATATGATGGACCAATGCACTTTTATGGACTTCAAAAATGACCCAACAGTCACTGCTATTATAAAGCTTGGAAGAGCCAGGACATTTTTTAATTTAACTTCGATTTTATTCGTCTGAAAGAAGAATGTCATATTCACCTAGGATGACTTTAAGGTGAGTAAATCATGGTATAATTTGTGTCATTTTTGGGTGAACTAACCCTTTAAAATGGCTCAAATTCACACAGAGGTTAGCATGAGTCATTCCCCCTCTTTACGGCGGTTGCTCGTCTTACTGGCAGGTATGAAATATTTGTTTTCATAAACGAGGAGAGTGTTGAATTACCTCCTTCATTAACCGTGTGGATCTCCTGCCCTTTTCTATCTTGTGACATCCTTTCAAATATCTGACAAGCCACTGACAGTGATTGTTATCATTGTTTTCTAATAACTAAGGTCGCAGATGAGAAGACGTGTGAATCAAACCTGGTAAATGTATGATTACATTTGCATATATTTGCATACTAATGAGGGTTTCAGTTACACTGGAGAATCTCTAATAGTTATGTTCAAATTTCATGAACATAAGTTAAGCGCCACATATGAAAGCCAACAAGGGCCTTCAAATGTACTATGCGTAAGCTAAGTGGTCTCAAGATGCCAAAAAAGACAGTGGAATCCCACAGTGATCATTTATGCTATCCCATGATTCTCTGTCCTGAGTAGCTATGTTACAAGACTTCTAGCAGTTTTTTTTTCTGACAAGCAGGACCTGAAATGAGCTTGAAGAGTGACTGGCAGACTCACACTCAGCTCAATATCAACACGTTCAGGAAACCACAGGGGGTTGTGGTAGTTATGCAAAAATACACTTTTCCGCAATGATTGATTCGGCTGCCTAGAGATAGATTTGATTTAATTTCCTTACATAAGGAAGTGAAATCATCAAAGTAAATCATGCTGGTGTTGGAACCTTGGTCTAGTGGTTTGAAAACATGGTTCAACACATTGAGCCGTAGAGCTCATGTGGAATCAAGTTTAAATCCGGCTTGCAATATTGCTGGTTTATGTTTCCCATACCTTATTACATATAAACAACTCATAATTGATTATCAAACTCAAAATGTCTCACTGAATCAATCAGAGAAGCTTCTGAATTAATGTAATTCATTCACTGTCCTCCATTATAAAAATAAATAATATATATAATGTGATGGAACGGCTGCCTCTCTCTTGTTATCAGCGCCACCAGTGTGGCAGGAAGAGCAAACAACAGACACAGTGGGTGTGGCGTCAGGCCTTGAGGAGGCGTTTATTAACATAAACATAAAAATGTTCAAAAATGGGAATGAAGTGTAAAAGAAACTGGGGATCTGGTGTCCTCGGCGTGCCAGGGAATCGTGAAGGAAAGGTAGTGATCAGAAAGGATGGGTCCAGGTAAGGGGCGGGGTCACGCGCTTCTCTCTTCGGTCCGAGGCCCAAGGGGCGGGAATAGCGAGGGGAATATTCCAAGGAATATTCCAAGGGGAATAGCGGCCCAGCATCCTAGCCTGTCAGCGGCGTTATGCGTGAGTCCCTCTGCGCCCCCTTCCTGGACCTACGAGGACACTAGCATGCATGCACGGGGAGAGAGAGACTAGTCTCCTGAGGAGAGGCACGCTCTGCAGTTAACAGCGGCGGTGATGAGGCTTCATGATATTCAGGTGTGCCTCATAACTCGCTGCCATTTCTTGTAATTTCAGCACCCCTGCTCTCTCTCACACCCACACCAGTCTGGAACCTGGTGAAGGGCGACGATTTCAGGGAAAGCGTCATCCCCGTCATATGGCCGCCGCCCACACAGGAGTGCTACTTCCTCAGCCAGGCCCCTGGTCAGAGTGGGTGGGTAAGGGATACCTCTCCGGGGCACTGCCCCTCTCGCGCCGCACCGGAACAAACAGAAAGGCACAATTCCCTGGCACGCTGAGGACACCAGATCCCCTGTTTCTTTTACACTTTATTCCCCTTTTTGAACATTTTTATGTTTATTATGTTAATAAATGCTTCCTCGAGGCCTGACGCCACACCTACTGTGTCTGTCGTTTGCTCTTCCCGCCACACATTAATCATTTAGGCACAAGAATGATTTAATTCCTTATGATTCCAAGGCCTGTTGGAAAAAAAGGCCACATACAGTAATTGAGATTTATGTCGAAATTGTTTTCTGATACAAAAAGTTTCTAAAACACTTTGAGGCCTCACAGGGAAGGGAAATGATATGAGCTTCATTAGTTCCTGAGAGAACGTTTAAAGAAAAAAGTTGGAGAAAAGTGCCAGTTACACAGTCTGAATCCAGATAAAGTATATGTCAAGGGTCATTAAACAGTTAGAGCTTTCCATGCAGCTGGAATCCTTATTTCCCCTCTTCATTTATACTATGAAAATTAGCTGGTTATTCTATCAGCAAATGTATCAGCATTGTGTGATCCGGGAAAAGGTTCCACATGAAACTTACAAATCACCAGTGGATTCAATCTGTATGCAGCGGGTGCTCAGAAACCTTTTTAAGTGAATGAGGTAGTATTGCTTATACTGCCTTAGGGGGGAAAAAAATCCCATTTTTTGCTTACAGTCTGTCAATCTGGAATGGTGCATACCTGAATCATCTGAATCTTTGCATTCAGGGGCGTCCTCCATGTCATCATCCGACATCTCCATTTCCTCCTCCCTCCGAATTCCCATCAGCTCTTCATTGTGGATGTTTCTGATCTCCTGTGAACGAGAGGAACAGAGTCTTTAATCCCAATCATTGCTGGATGATCTCGCACACTTTATTAACACATGAAATTTATGAGCCGGAAAGGTAATAAGCCATTCGATCAGATTGTAAAAAAAGAGATCATACTCGTAAAGTGCTATAAAATCAGGTGGCGCTGCTCCAGCGTTATCGATGCAGAGAGAGACGTGATGTTGGCTGACCTTGTCTCTGTACGCAGTCAAACAGGGACTCTTAATGTGTTATAATGGCTGCCAGTAGAGATTCAACGTGGCAGGAAGTGATTGCACAGCCACCACAGATCGGCAGGGCCAAGCAGGGGCAGATGAAGCAGATGTCTGGGTATGGGCGCTGCCCTGTTGGCTCTCCTGATTGGGGAGCTCTCCGGCTAATGAGGCATGCGCATGGCAAAGAGATAGGGCTGTGCAAAGACACAACATGACCGCCACAGGGAGAGAGACTTACTGCCTGACAACAAACAAAAGGCCCAGCATAAACATTACCATCTGTCTAGCACAGCAACACATGATCTCACTGAGAATTACAGGGGTCGAGCAGGTAGCGCAAAAGCAAACAGGCCCATCTGCCCAATCAAGAGAAGGATAGATGACATGGTGCTACCGCAAGAAGATTTACACTTTTCTCCAATCTTTAACACAGGAAGTATCGCTGCCCGCAGTATAAATGGACTGTGATTGAATTCAGGAACGTTGTGGTAACTGCTCAGAATAACATTCATTTTAAAGTGTGGAGAACCTGCTATATTGACTGGGCATTTCTGTATCAAAACCAACACTTACCGAAGCTTTGTTTACACAAAGAAATGGCTGGGAAAACTTGCAGGGGAGCTCAAGAAAATAAGGATGAAATTCCGCTAAGCCTGAATGTAGCTCTGGGTCAACAACTCATCCGAAACCATCATCTTACCATCACATTTTATGGGAGAAGAGCAGTGAGGGTCCAAACAGCTCCAAGGACGAGAGAAGCAGAGTAAACATAGTTTAATGGTGTGTCATCTATTACTTATCACTTACTGTCACCTGCTCCAGATATAACTAACCACATTCCGGACTGAAAGCAACCTCTTCCTACAGCGAAGAATGTTAAAATGACTCTAATGGGCTCCATTACAACATAAATATTTCGAGTATGAGGTTCAAAGGCTTGTGAAAGCTTGGCATATCCCTGAAGCCCTGCATTGTCATACTATAGGGATTCCGACAGTTTAGAGGTCGGCTCTTCTCAATACATAATGTAAAAGGTAAGAGAGGCCTGCTAACTCTCTCTTTTTCTCAAATGAGGCTTCACCCTGCTGTGACAGCATCAAGAGCTTCCTGTCATAGCCACGGTGAAGCTGCAAGCACAATGCCAGTCTGAGAGCGAGAAGAGGCTCATATCAGAGGATAAACATATTCAACTTAAGTAGTGAGAGAATAGGTCAAATAAGGGAGGATTCTGGGATGAAAAGAGGTGAGGACTACATCAGCTTTAATAAATGATCAAGGCTTATTAGGGATGTTGCATACCTTTTTTGTCGTCTTATGGTAGAAAGAGGTGAAATGAAAGGAACTCAATAAAAGAGAAAGTTTAATAAGGACGCACTTAGAGGAAGAACAGGGCGAGTGCTAAAAGAACTCTATATGTATCTTTCACTTAGAGACAAATCGAATAAAATGTCATTTAAAATTTAGAACAAGGCGGTCAATCAAGGATTCATAGCTTTGTGAAGTTAACAAAGCACTAACTGGCAGTAATAGCAAATTGTCTTAATGTGCTTCACAATGGGCTGGAAATGAATGGACGTGTGCAACATTTCTGATGGAAACATCCAGTTCTGATTACTTATTTTTTGCTCATCTGATCATGGGACAGAGAAATTAAGATGTATATCAGATATGAATGAAACCCCCCCCCCCCCCAGAAATTATGCAACATGGTGCATATTTTAAACACCTACCTTGAACAGTGTGGAGACTCTTTTGCCATTTACAGTACCTGCATCTCAAAGCTGTTCCAATGGCTTCAAGTGAACATAAAACAACATTTCAAACCCTTCCACAGTGAAACAGAAAATTCAACTAGAAAAAAGGACGGGACTTCAGTGTGAATTGATTAGATCCTGAAAAATCTGTTAAATACTAGAAAAAGCCAGACCTCAATGCGAGTTTGTAGTTGATTGTAGATTACCACCCTCCTCTAAAACACATACTTTAAGGAGGCTGAAGGTCAAATTTACCCACTAGAGCTGCTTTATACATCTTGCTTCTTTTTTGGAATCATTCAGCATTTATTATTACAAAGAAAAACATTTTATTTTTCTTTGAAGAATCAGGCACAATAGAGAAAAAAAAAGGGAAATTCTGATTTCATGTGGACTTCATAGAAAATTAATTACTGTGAGTTTCTAGGAACTTGTTTTTATGACACATGGACAGTCAAGTCCTCGGTTGATTTCACACTCATCATTTGCTGAGCAGGAGTTCTCAGTTATATTAGATGTAAACAATACCAGCCCTCTGGTCCATGTAAAATGGTGTTTTAATGTTGCCTGCAATGGAAATTAAGGTGCTAATTAGACACCAGATTGGGTCTTTGTGCACTAATAATGGGAGATATGTCTTAAAACTTACCTAATGACCACAGAAAACAGAGGAAAGAGACAGAATAAACATGGATTATAGCTCATTAATTCGCTTCCAGTATCTGTCTCAAGCTTCAAGTGACCGAGAATAAATATTTTTCTTTTCTATTGAGCTTCTGGGGTTTTAGAGCGTCAATGATTCAAGATACTGGTAGTATTTCTATTGCTTCTATCAGGAAAGACTCAAATGTTACCTGCCGGTTGTGAACCGCTGAAATCTCAGGCAGACTCGGGTCAAATTTTACTACCGGAGAGAGCTGAGCAGTTAAGACTATCATACCATTAACATTCAACTCAAAATAAAACATGGGAACTTCATAGTAGTTGGGGAGCTCGCAGGGAAGGGGAAATGGACAGGGGGAATGGGGAAAAGACTAATATCTGACAGAAACATTGTGCATAATTAATTCTGAAGATGTGAAGCATGAATACATTCACTTAGAGAAATGAAAACACCAACCTCTGCTTGCTTTCGCCACATGTCCAGGTTCTTGCGTTGGGCTTTGGAGAAATGGTCCCATGCCTTTTGTTTGGAAGCAGCGAGGAATACAGACACAATCTGCTCAACTGTGGCAGGGGATGCAGGGGCCAGTATGGGCGTCCAAAGAAAGAAAGAGAGAGAGGGGCGATTGGGAAGGTGCAGAGGAGTGAAAAAATTTGTGTCAGGTTGGAAGGAAGTGATGTTCTTTTCCCCTACCCCCCTCTATAAAGCACAAACACTGAGCTGGGATGGACTGGTGTAGCTACAGGGATGAGATCTGAATGAGATCACATTTCTGTCTCTTCTGAAAAATCATGTTAAAGGGTTAGTTTACCCCAAAATGAAAATTCTGTCAACGTTTACTCACCATCTTGCCATTCCAAACCTGTTTGACTTCCCGCGTTCCCACCACATGAACTTTCCCCAGGACCTAGGGACTTTGGGCTGGTACACTGTACGTTTCGACCGCAGGGTCTAAATGAAGTTCCGGGTAAAAAAGTCCCTGCTTACGAGGTAGTACTTTTTCAAAGTTCAGGAATTTCGGGGTTGGGACTTGGGCGCTGAACATGCTGATTGTTTGAGTTCATGCAGCTTTTTATTTCAACCACCACTTTTAAAAGTCTGTTGCGGTGCATGCAGCAAGAGTTGTTTGCTATACATATGACGATGGACCAACGAGATTCAGGCTTTATTAAGCTTATATGCGGAGGACGAAATCCAGCGGGAAGTCGCACACAGTCCTACATAACCGGACTAATTTGCCTAATCTTCACGGTACTTTAGACCACAATGCAGACAGAGGTCTGGGGGAAAAAAGTTCCTGGGACAAATTGTTCCAGGTAATTTCGGTGGAAACGCTGCTTTTGTTGGGGTCAAACAACATTGGACCCCATTGACTTGCATTGCACTGTATGAAATGCTGAACTTTACAAAATATCTTTGTGGCAAGGTTGGCGAGCGAGAGACGTGGGAGGAGCGAGAGAGGCCAGTGCATGATTGAGAATAAGCGTCACCTGCGAGGCACACTGGTCTCGAGTCCTCTCATGAGGGAGCCCGGAGGCATATAAGGACGAGCGACACCAGTGAAGGATGAGAGAGGACCAGGCCTGGACTTTACATTGTTTTGTTTATGTTTTGCTATGTGTGTGCGTGGCAGTCGCTTTTACTTTCAGTTTTTTTGTTTATTTGATTAAAGTTTCTTTAAACGTTCGCCAGTTCCCGCCTCCTTCTTCCCTGAACAAAGAACTGTGTTGCAATCTTCTCATGTTTTCCACAGAAAAAAAGTCATACAGGTTTGAAACTACATGAAGGTGAGAAAATGATGACAGAATTTTCATTTTTAGGTGAACTATTCCTTTTAACTTTTGTTGAATGTAGTACAGCAGCAGCTGGAACATTCTGCCTAACATCTTCTTTTGTAGTCTATGGAAGAATGAAAATCTACGGGTATTGAATGACATGAAGGCGAGTAAATAATGACAGATTTTCAGACTCTCTTGGGAAGATCAAACAGTTGAATAGCGAATTCCCTAGCTTTACCTGAGAACAACTGTTCCATCTCATGTTTCTTCTTTCTCAATTACCACAACACACCTCTCACCTTCATCGACTCTGCTGGTCGGATAGTCAAAGGATCTCCTGTATTTTAAGAGTACATCAACTGATAATGAGATGAATGTTTCATCTACGACAGGCTGTGCTCATTACTTCAGTGTGTTTAGATTACAGAGGACGTCTCACTTATGTAAACTCATTAAAGCAAACCTTCCAGAAATAGTCATCTGTTCAGAATTAAGAGATGAGGCAGTCAATCAACTATTTTGTGGGGCGTGAGTGCTTTGGATGTTAGAGATACATGGCAGTAATTTCCTGTGAGAATGTAAGACAGGAGGAAGACGCAGGATGGAAGGGGAACAGCTGCTGAGAACCACAGCTGCTAATAGTATGTGCTGCTCTGACACCTCTGACATAAACTCCAAAATCAAGCAAGCTGCCAATCTAGATGGTGTTTCAAGATAACACAGGTGTGCTAATGAGATGAAGGTTGAACAAAAAAGAAGGCAGCGTAATTATGCCACCTTCTGAAACATTCTTGTGGCCTAAATCTAAGGCAGCATCACGCGTATCCTTTGTAGAGAAAAAAAAATCATCCAAGATGGTGAATGACGAGAATAAAAGTTGATTACAAACACTCTCGTTCAAAATTTTGGAAACATTTCTTGAGCAGCAAATCAGCATATTGGAATGATTTCTGAAGGACTGGAGTAATGATGTGAAAAATTCAGCTTTGTATCACAGGAATAAATTACATTTTAAAATATATTGAAATAAAAAACTAATTTATAAAAATATTTCACAATATTACTGTTCCAAGAAATGGAGTCTTGGGTCCAGATATACTAAACAGGGCAAATTAGCATGAGAGCGCAATTCCAAAAAAGCGTTGATGGGAGTGGAAAGTTCAGCCCGTGATCTACTGACAACAGGCAAATTAAAGAACACAGACGCAGCCGGATCATTTCTATAATAACCAACAAAATCTCCCAGTTAGCATGCTTTTTTTTTGGGCATTAAATGACGCAAATACTAGTAAATTGACAAGGGTAAACCTTAGTAAATCACCTTGCATGATTCATTTGAATACTCTCCTCTCATAAATGTTGCATCTGAAAGGGAAACTCCTACAAATGCATATGCAATAAGATCAGCCGCAAAAATAACACTGTCCACTCCTTTTCAGCGTTATTTTTTCACTGCGTGTCTTTAGTAAATCCTGACAGTAGTTTTTTAATGCCAAAAAAGCTGTTAGTAAATGGCGCAAGCTAGTAAACCTGGCCCTTGGTGAGCATAAGAGGCTTCTTTCAAAAACAAAAATCAAAATGCATACATACATTAAAAAAAACAAGTTTCTGTTACTAGGAATAAAGGTCAAAACAAAACTTTTTTTGGGATTGTGAATTTTTTTTTTGCTAATTAGAATATCTAACATAAGGTATTGAAACCAATTGTTAAAAGTGGTCGAAATTGTGATCAAACGCATCTGTTTCAAATCATTCCATTTTAGTTATATTGCATAAAGTTCTTTGATTTTGTTGCATCGCAAAAGTCACCATCACTGATGTCACTGGAAATACCAACTCTCATTGAACACAAATGACTTCAGGTTGGTTTATCGCTGTTTGACACTGTCAGTGTGAGAGGTTCTTTAGAAGGACAGGCATCTCACTAGGTTTTGTGCACTAGTTTTCACCAACACTACTATTACTTAAAATCAATCTTGGTGTGCCTGTTACTTTTAGAGAAATACAATAGGTCTTTAAACAATCCTCTTATGACTAGACCATTTGAGACTATCATATCATATTTCAGAGTTACTGTTTGTGCAATGCATCACAGATCCAAAAAATTGTCTGTGTTAACACTGAAATGTCTGGGAAATGACATCAAAACATCCATCAGCCTAAGTGATGTAAAAGTAGGACTGAGAGACGGAAACATATGGTGCCAACAGCTTGATGGATGCATGACATCATTACCGATGGTATAACGTGACCTACGCAGATTCACTCAGATATCCCATTTCTCTCTCTCTCTCTCTCTCTCTCTCTCTCTCTCTCTCTCTCTCTCTCTCACTCACTCTCTCACTCTCTCCCTGAGAGGGGGTTAATAAACCTTAGGGAGTCAAGGAGGCTGCCAAACACATGCGGCATAGGCATGCTCAAGAATGAGAGAGGTTGGATCGATAGTGACTTCAGCATCCTTTAATTTGATGGAAGAGATCGATGGCAAAGCCAGGACGGAGAGCATGTGCCTGAGTGCATGTACTTGTGCAGGTGTGCAGAACTCTCTCAGTCCGATGTGTGGCCATGACACCACTTAACACGAGGAAACAAAACAATGACAGTAATTTGAGTTTTTCCATCCCTATTCACATAAACATGATGATGATTGTGTAGTAATAGTTAAACTTGTAACTGATTTAAGCCAAAACATGCTTGCACTCTATTTAAGTACATAAATGAAAACGCCTCTAGTTATGCAAGCTCAATTTCATTCATCATGTATTTTCAGAATATATTCATGAGTTCAAAATGCAATGCAAGTATGTGTTGCTTCCTAGCACTGCCGCAAGTCTAGCAATCACTACACTGAAACAAATGGTGTACAATTTAATTAGAAACTTTTTACTCAGAAATTGATAGAAAATTTCATAAATAATTGAATTAAAAAATGAAATAGAATTTTCTTGTAAAATGTACTCCAATAATATATTTACAACTTCGAAAGATCATTTATTACAGTCTATGGTCTTCTCTACAGTCAGTTTTCTGAAAAGAATCAAGCTCAGCATGTTCGTTTAAAGGCACAAACGCTTGAAGGGAACCCTATCCCCCTCTTGAGTACTGGACTACGATACCGTAACGCAAAAACATGGTGAAAAACTACAGGAAACGTTTTACCTCTGTAATTGCAAACAAAGGCTACTGTACCAAATATTAACATTGATTTTCTCAGGTGTTCAAATACTTATTTGCAGCTGTATCATACATATAAATAGTTAAAAAATCATACATTGCGATATCTGGATTTTTTTTTAGATTTTGTCTCTCACAGTGGACATACACCTACGATGACAATTTCAGACCCCTCCATGATTTCTAAGTGGGAGAACTTGCAAAATAGCAGGGTGTTCAAATACTTATTTTCCTCACTGTATACTTTTATTCAGCAAGGACGCATTAAATCAATCAAACATAAGACTTTTACAACTATTTCAAATAAATGCTGTTTTGAACTTTCTATTCATCAAATAATCTTATAAAAAAGCATTACAGTTCCCATAAAAATATTAAGCAGCACAACTGTTTTCAACATCGATTATACTAAGAACATGTTTCTTGAGCAGCAAATCAACATATTAGAATGATTTCTAATAGCTGCTAAAAAAGAGAATAAATTACCTTTTTAAAATATAGTAAAATAGAAAAACATTTAATTTATATATTTATAGATAGTTCACAATAGCACTCTTTTCAATGTATTTTTGATCAAATAAATGCAGCCTTGATGAACTTAATTTTTTTTTTTTAAGTCTTACCGAACCCAAACTTTTGGACAGTAGTGTCTTTCGCTTTACGTTAGGAATGGAATATATTAAGACTCTCAGCAGATGTTGGTAATTACTAAGTATTAGTCAATACTCTATCTATCTGAATGCTTATTTTCGCCTAATCAAGGTGGATTAAATTTATAATTTGCTATAATTTAGCAGTATCTTATAGGGATAAAGACTGATTGCAGCATAGATTTAGTGCTATAGATATAGGACTTGTCTAAGAGGTTAATATGTTATTGGGCTGTACTATTAATAGCAATTAACCTGAAATCACGCTTAAACCGATTTGGCTTAGTGCGATTATGAAGTAAACGTAGTAGTACTTCACGCAGTAGTAAACGCTGCTCCATCTGAAAGCACTGCGAGTTTGAGTCGCTTATAAACATCTTTCAAAACATGGGAAGCATTTATGAAGCATTATTAACATGTTTAATAATGACTGTTGAGCATCCTTCAGTGAACTGATGTGGCTTCTTACACAGAATAAGGCACACAACATATTTCATAATATTCTATACAGTGATAAAGGCTATGCCGATTAGCATTGAAGTATAAATATTAGGGTTGGGTATCGTTTGGGTTTTTTCCGATACCGGTGCCAAACCGATACTTTTAAAACGGTACCGGTGCCTAAACGGTGCCTGAACCGATACTTTAAAAAAAGAGCCATAAAACGAGGTGGATGAGATTAAAGAATGGCTTTTTATTGATTTTTTTTTATTATTATTTAAATTGAACAATTTATTACAAGTTTAAAGTATACTTAAATATGTAAATATAAATAAATACAAAACACAATTTACATAACAAATTCACAGTAAAACTAAAGCCACCTAACCCAACTACAATAGGCATAATTTAACTCTAAATACAGTAATAACAGCAGTAGTCTGTATTCTTGGTATGCTACAAACCAGCTTCAAGCTTTAGCTTTATTTTGCAGAAATATGACCATATTCTCTGGCTAAATATTTTAGAGCGCATCACCTTATTGTTTCCATGGAGACGCGTCATGCTTCTCACATGACACACAGCTGCTACAATAGCGCTGTATGACAGCTCACTCAGAGTCAGCTGTATCGGGTTTATTTCGCTTTTTCTTTTTTAATCAAAATATTCACAAACTTTCTAACTATGTCATGAACTATCTGATATTCTGATTTTCAAATATGTGTGTGAGTAAATGTGTGTTAGTTGATCTATACTGCGCGATGGGCGGCGCCACGTTAGTTTGCGCCTCAGAGAATCGGATCTGTCGGATTTACATCACATACATGTATCTTCATCTCACGAAATACATGAAAGTAAGTGACGTGCTGAACTGGGAGAAGAATAGAGTAAACTGTATAGTCACTATATAATGTGTATCTGATGTGAATAAAACACTAAGTTATCTTAACTGTCTGAAAGGATTGTTTTTGCCACTTCCATAGACATCATTGTGTATTTTTTGCTAGTACTTATGAGCATTTAAATGTCTGAAACCTAAAATAAACATGATGTGGATGAAAACACTGAATAGTTGTGATATGTGACGAGCGCTGAGCGTCTCTGGCTCAGCGCCGGCCAAAGCGCGAAAGCACGTTTGATTTTAAGTGGCACCGAAATGAGGCACCGAAATCTGCGTTCTGATTCGGTCTGGTACATACCGGTCATAAAGGTACCGGTGCCATATTGGCACCGGGTTTCGGTACCCAACCCTAATAAATATACTGTATTATCATGAAAAGACCTGTATTATGCACTGCTTGAAGAACTCAGATAAACCATATATTGTCATAGTCGTGTGTTTATTAATGTTTAATCAATCAGAGCGTTTCAATCTTCTGTTTCAGTGATAGTATGATACATAGGGATTTCCTGGAATGACGTGTTATAGTACTTCTATGGGGCATATTTGGAGTTTCTGCAAAAGAGTGCCTTCTGGCTTTCAGACGGAGCAGCAATTACTACTGATCACAGAGCCGTGGTTCACTAACAAGCTGTGCATTCAAAAATAAATCGAATGAATGGTTGTATGCATGTAACTAATTTTGCCTTTACCAATATTACTCCAAAATATATTATACAGGGTTTCCGCTCAAACAACCCTGACATTAAATGGGACCTATTAAGCCCCTTTTCACAGGATGTAACACAAGTCTCTGGTGCTCAATACACCCCACAGATAATTTATTATGGCTTGTTAAATTTGCCACTATTTGTGTGTAACTACAAATGCAATGAGCTGCTGCTCCCAGGCCCCTTTCCAGAAGAGGGTGGAGCTTGTACAGCTCATGCGTAGGATATTCCAGCAACAAAAAAACAGGAGAATGTCACACAGCCAAAATGCCAGAAATTGTCAGTAGCGGTGTTCAGCCTTTTATGTTCGAACTGGAGTTGAACACTGATGGAGAGACTCAGGAAGAACTTTTTATTTTATTTTTACAACTTTTAGAATGCAACTGGATGCTTTTGAATGGTTACTGGATACATTTATGTAGTTGTTGGGGAGTTGATTCAACTCATCGGCTAGCATGTACTGTCATGTTAATCTCAAAATCTTTCAGAAACTACTTTTGTGCGAATCCAGAATAGCACTGACCCTAGTTTGTGAAGTAGTCCAACATACAATGATTTGCACTAATATACCACTTTAATGACATTCTTTGGCATTTCCTTCATAAATGAAATTTAACCCTGATGTCCTCCGAGTCTATGGAAACTCCTATGTTCATTGGTACATCCAACAACAGAACATTTATAATGTTTTTTTGGCGCAAACATGAGCTGTCTAATTTCGAAGGCAGCGTCCTCCGTCCAGAGGTCGCATATGTCGTTAAAGGCACAATATGTAATGTTTCAGCATTAAGAATATAAAAAATCACTATATCTATGTTATATATTTTTTAAAGTTGTGTGTTTACATTATCCCGACAGTTCCAATTAACTTCTAAATCCAGAGAAATTAATATTTTAATTTGAAGACACGGGCCGTGTCTTTATTTCCGTTATGTCGCCCGTCTAACACGTCATATCCGCGTTTGCGTCTTCCTTCGGAACTCGGCGGAACCGCCAAACTCAAAGAGGAACCATGACAGTATAAGGGGAACACCCGTATAAGAAAGTCTGTATGATAATGGATCATGACTACTCTTTGCCTGTACGTTCTGCCAGCTCAACAAAGCGCAAACGTACGGGTGAAAAAAATGACCCGAGAAGATTTTGGGACAGTAGAAGAAGCAAGAGACGTGTAAACCTTGGAGAAGCCTTTGAAAGATGGCGAAATCTTCGTGACAAGCTCGGACTGCAGAGAGATGCTGATCTCGCTTGCGTTTTAATAAACAGGTAAGTTAAGTTACCATTCAGCTAACATAATAATCATATAATCATAGTATGCTGTATGTTTGCATATTGCATAGCGATCTTGACCACATTGAGACGCGTTTTGCTGAATACGTATACATTTTGTATTGTATCGGCGTTTCAAACAGGCGGATCCTGTGTTTTTGGAGACTGAAACAGCTATTTTTTAAAAACTGATTCAAAAGTATATTTTTATATGTATATTTGGTGACACGATGATGTCATGTGTAAAACGCAGATGGACTAGCTATTATTGGGTTTATATGTAGCTGGAGAAAGTAACGTTAGCTTCATATGGTAATATGCCACTATCTTGGTCAATTAATGTAAGGTGACCGTCACTTTTATCATATGTTAATACTAGCTACATATAATAAAGATTTAATAATGATCTACTAATTCATATATCTCTGAGTTCCAAAATAATTTATTAGAATGAGTGATGAACGTGGGGAGCGACAGAGCGCGTGTTCCAATAAACAACGTATTGCTGGTTCTCTCACTCACTATGTATTATTGGTTGGTAATGATAAACTAAATTGAAATTTATTTCCTTATTGAACAGTTATGAAAAAGGAGGTCCATCCACATCAACTCCAAGCAAAAGACATGCAATGCCCTTTCAAACTCTCTCAACCATTCCACCATCTAGTGAGTCATCATCACATAGGTAAGGTATACACAAGTTTTATTATATTACTTTTCCAGTTCGATACATATGAAAGTATAACAAATATCTGTTTTTTGTTGATGTTATTTTAAAGAGAAAAATGCATTCTGGAGTCTGATATTGAAGAAATTCCTATTGCTGAAATAGAACAACAGGTGCTGGATGAAAGGTGATTTTAAAATATTTTATAGAAGTAATAAATTGTTACTTTATGTAAAATTCATAATCGGAAATTACTTAAAGTCCTTTCACATTCAATAATTTCTTTATGAACACAAATTACACAAATAGCAGTTGTGGTGCAGAATTTAGTTTGCAAAACTTCGAAATAGTTTGTAATAAAATGTTATAATTATTATTTTTTATTATAGTTTTTCTAAAATGAGTGTTCATGATGAGTCCACCATTACCCTGAAAGAAGACGCTAATGATCTTCAAAACACAGTGTAAGTATTATTATAATCCATTATTTGTATATTACTCTTGTTTTATACCCATGATGAAAGCTCTCAATATTTGAAACTGAATCCTCCTAATAAACTCACCCTTTGTGTAATTTTATGTTTGATTAATTTAATTGTTATGTATTGGTCTTTGTATTTTTTTTATTTTCAGGATTGACTGGAGAGATAAAGATGACGATGGTGCTTTGGAATCAGCAAGTGAAGATAGTAGTTTGGATGATGACTACATCCCATCTATTTGTATGAGGTTTGTTCATAGGTTTCACCTTAGTTTAAAACTCTTGTGTGACTGCGAATGTAAGTTGCTAGTCTTGGATCAATGGCAAACTATATACATAGACTGTATGTTATTCCTTCCAGTTGAATGGAAGAGAAGTGAAACAATTTGGCCTATATATTGTATATTTTAGTGTAATGATGTGTTTATAATAAGTTTATTTTTACTGATATCATAAAAAAAAAAAACAATTTTCCAAAAAGTAAACGCATGTTAATAATGCATAATGTAATAATTGTTTAACAATGACAGAACTGGTGGAGGAAAAAAAACATTGGAGATGATGGAAAAGCTTCCGTTCATCAGCCTGGAAGAAACGGTACTACTTTCCACTGAGAATGATGTACCGCCCCAAGAAGAAGATTTGGTCACGTCACCGTCTAGCTTACAGGTCTTGTGTGAGGATGATGTAATTGGACAGAAGGCATCTATAGTGTATCAATTGAACTTGAAACAGCTGGTTACGTGTCTAAAGCTGCCTCTTTTGAAATGCAATTTCAAAAACAAAGTGACAAATCAGGCTTGCCAGGCTTCAGCACCATTTGAAGTAAATCTGACTTCAAGAGGCACAGGAACAATCATTGAATGGGTGAGTCAAAAAGTATCTACATACCACAACAACCTATACATCTACATTATTTATTGAAATTTAATTTATACAGAAAAGTTGAGTTTGAGTTTGTCTAATTATAATATTGTTTTAATATTTTACAGATATGTTCCAATGGTCACAAAATATGGAAGTGGAACTCACAGCCCACACTAAAATATGGGATCCAGGCAGGGGACTTCATGATGGCTACAAATGTACTACTGTCTGGGAATAACTACTATAAAGTTTCCCACCTGTTCAAATACATGAACATGGGATTTGTTGGGAAGGACCTTTTCTTTAACATACAAGACACCTACTGTGTAGGAACAATCAGGGAATTTTGGGAAGTGAAGAGATCTACAGCGATCCAACGGCTGCAGGATAAAGACAGTGTTGTAGTGCTAGGTATGTCCCCTGGCTTCTTGAAAATAATTTCATTTCAAACTATATTTTTGTGTGTAATATCCTTAATTCATGATTTAGTTCAAATTTGTTGTTTTATATATATTTTTTTAAAGTACAAAGTATAAGTATATAAAGTATATAGTATATAAAGTATTTTTTCTAATCCATTTGGATCTGGTTTTTATTTTATCCTGTCTTGGACTATTTTCTAGTTTGTCATCGCATTTCTCATTTAGAAATCATTTTTGTTCTTGACTTTTACAGCAGATGGAAGAATGGACAGTCCAGGACACTGTGCACAGTACTGCACCTACACCACAATGGAGAATGAATCAAAGGAGATTATATCTGTTGTGACCATTGACAAAAGGCAGACCCAGCGAAACTCTGTAATTATGGAAAGAGAGGCTTTTGTAAGGACCATGGACAAGCTTCTAACTGAAATAAAGCTCACAGAAATTTGTACGGATGCTCACAATCAGATTTCTTCTCTTATGAGTAAGTACGGTAGTTATTATTTAATGAATAAATATATAATCTTTTGTTTAGTAGATGTGGATGTTTTTTTTTCTATTGCATATATTAGCTTCAAAATAACTTGTTTTTGTTTTGTTTCCAAGATCCTAACTCTGGTAGGTACAAGGACTCAGGAGTACTTCACTCATGGGATATGTGGCATGGTGCGAAGAATCTGGCCAAGAAGATCACAGCAGTGGGTTTTTATATTTTTAAAGTTTCAACTTGGACATGTGAACATATATTTATAACATATTCTAAATATGATTTTTGTTTTTTTTTTTTTTTTTTCATACTAAGGCAGGACAGCTGTCAGGGCAAAAAATACTTCTGAAGTGGACCAAAGACATTGTTAACCACTTTTGGTTCTGTTGTAAGACAGCAGAGACTGATGGCCATTTCAGGGTAAGTAATACATTTAAAATTTTATTCCAAATTCGTATAAATAAATACATAAATGATGTTTAGATTTACTCCAATATTGTTAACTTTTTTGAGGAGGCCTTTTAAAAACAAAGTTTAATCATATGGCTAGACTGACCATAAACTTACCTCACTGTCTCATCTAATCTGCAACTATTTCTTGTAGAAACTCTGGAGCAGTGTGCTTCATCATGTTACCAATGAACACACATGGTACCTTGGCAAATGCTTGCATGATTGTCTGGCAGAAAATAATGAGAAAGAATGGCTGGAGAGTGGGTCACAGGCTCACAAGGCACTAGAAAAGATTGTGCTTAACAAGAGATGGCTTAAAGATGTGCACAGATATCTACCTTTCAGGTAACTAGCTATAACCTCTAACCTCTTTATAACCTCTAGTCTGTGTTATAATTTTTCCGACATTATTTACACAGATCTACCTGTCAACTGGAGTCCTTTCACAACCATATACTTATGTACGCAAGCAAACGTTTCAGTTTCTCGCCATTGGTTTATGAGGCACGTACTCTCCTGGCAGCACTTGACTACAACCATCATAAAAACAGACCGCCAATTCTCAACAAAGAAGGCCAATTGATGTAAGATGACCAATAAATTATCAGTGCACACTATTCTTAAAAGCATATTTATCTGCAGTGTATAATTTGTGTAACATTTTAAATAATTTAATATATATATATATAACTTATTTTAAACTCAGGACTTTTTAAAGAATGCTAGATTTTTTTTATGTTTATTAGTGCATTCAAACTAATTACAACCTATATTGTAAATTTGTTTTATAGCTTACGTCGACAATACCAAAAAAAATCTGGGAGATGGACTGTCTACACCATGAAAGAAGAGAAGAACTACAGCTACATCCCTGATCTACAGGCAGCCATTTTGAGAAAAAGACTGGATTCTGACAGGGGCTGTCCAAGGCGGAGGATTCTACGTCCTGATGACCCTCGAACACTTGGACTACTTCCAAGTGTTCAACCTCCAGCTGTAGACACCATTGTTGAGTCCCACGTCAGTAGAGGCCTAGGTATGACCAGTGACCAGCTGAAAGTTTAAACTGTAAATACATTTCACTGAAACAAATTTGTCCTTAGACTGTAAAATAAGACTTGACCTATATTTTTACATGATGGGAAATTATACTTTTATTAGTATATTTAATATGTATATTTAAATAAAATTGTTTTCCTCTTATAGGGCCCGGCAATACACCTCAAGAGAACAACTGAGCAATTTGTTTTTTTAATAAAAACACTATTTTATTTTTTTTTTGGAGAGAAGACTCCAATTTTTTTCCGAAACATGACATGTAAATAAATATGACGCAAGTTTATTTGTTCAATTCCAACACAAGTTTTTATTTTTATTTCAAAAATTGAATTACTTGCAAATCAAAATCACCTTGTATGCTGCTCTAGATATTGATAAATAAATAAATAAACATCAAACACAAATGAAAACAACAACAGTAAGGTGTCTTTATGAACTAAAGTTTATAAAATTGTTTCTATGAACCCAGTGTATCTTCCAAATGGGTCTGGGTATTTATCCCGTATTCTGGACACACAACAGCTGGGGATGACAACACGGTTTCCCGCACCAAGGGCACCATAATTCCACAAAACAAAATTTCGGTAAGCGGCATAGCGGTATTCCCGGTTGTCCTCCCCAGGCAGCTGTGTGTCATGGAGAGCATAAATGTCATTTCTGAGACGCCGTGATAATCTCAGTACATGCTCATCTAAAATATACAATGACATGTGGGGTAATATACTGACGCAGTTGGCCTCGCTCTTGCCACAACATTTATTTTCCAAGTCGGATCCCATTTCCCTGCATCTTGAGCATCTGCACCATCCAGGCACACCTGGTAATGGAACTTCTGTTCCCTGAGCAGCTGGCTGGAGCACATCGAAGATAAGGCCAGGCTCTCTATCCATGACTCTGATCAAGAGTGAACGAGCGTCATCTGGATCCATATTCCGGATCTGCTCCTGAAAATAACAATGTTAAGAATTTAACAAATGTAACCCTGACTCTAAGAATAATCCAAAATAATTCTATTTTTCGCATTCTTGTCTCTAAATATATATATTTTTTAATTTCATTGATAAAAGGAAGTTTAATCTTATCCTGAGACTTGCAGTCTTCTCTAAGATACCTGTGTCTGGGACTTTCTTTCCTCTTGCAGCCTCTGCACCCTCACTCTGTCCACTTCAGAGATTCCAAGTGCTGCTCTAGTCCCTCTTCCTCTAGCTGCCTGTCTACCCCTGGTTGCACTGCTGTGTCCTGCAGTACTTTCCGCTCTTGTCGTCCCTCTCCTTCTACCTACAGTCCTTCCTCTTGGTGCTTCAATCCCTACAGCAGCTCCAATCACTCCTGCTTCACCGATGACTTCGACTGCTCCACTTGTTTCTGCTCCACTGCTTGCTGCTCTTCTGCCTGCTCTTGCCTTTCCCCTAACTACCGGTCTTCCTCTCCCACTCACTCCAGCTGCTCTACTTGCCCTTCCTGTCCCTTTCCTAAAGTCTTTCTTTCCATGCTGGGGACTCCACGTCTCATCGCTAATATCTAATGATGCAATTGAGGCATCCGGTGAGGAGCTATCTGTCTCTCCCTGCAATATATTCACATGTTGACAGGAAAAAAAACATTATTTTTAGATGTTAACTCATACCCCATACTTGAGTAAAAAAATTTAATTAATTGTTTTTTTGTCTATGTAAAATTTATAAATTATATTGTATTATATTTTTAATTTATTACTTGCTTCATATGGGTGTTTTTTACTATTCATTTATTATAAATACCTACATATTGTTTGTTCTTTGTCTTTGCTAAAAAGTTAGATTTAATATAATACTTTGTTTTTAATTGTCAAATATTACTACAAAAAAAAAAAGAGAGAGATAGAAGGGACATGATCAGTTCACCATAGGTCTTTTTTATTTATTTGATAATTACAAAATAAATGTTTAACATTATAATTCGATAAGTACAAAACCATAGCAATAAGTCTTATGGTCACATAAGATGCATGTGTATGAGATGTACATCTTATGTGATCATAAGACTTATTGCTATGGTTTTGTAATTATATAATTACAGTTTTCTTTACAACACGTTGTTGGCATAGCACAATATAATATAAGTGCTACCTAATTGTGAATTAATTTGACAGCGAGCTGAAGTCTCCAACCCTCGTTCTGGAGAGCAAACGTTACCATCCTGTACGTTAGGTTTTCAATCCAAACACACACAATGACACCTGATTCGGCTTATGAAACCTATAATTATTACAATTACATGTGATGAAACACGTTTTGTAGCGAAAAGAGTCTGGACAACATCTCTCCAGGACGAGGGTAGTAGATGTCTGATCTAAACGTTAGAAGCAGCGACTCAAGTTGATAGACAGAATGTTCGACGAGCGCGGATGCCATGTCAACATACCTATAATTTGAGTCACTCAAATTATGATGCGCGGTTAATATGTCAACATACCTATAATTTGAGTCACTCAAATTATGATGCGCGGTTAATATGTCAACATACCTATAAGTCACTCAACTTATAGGTATGTTGACATAGCGACCGCCCGCACAACATTCTGTCTCACACATTAGCTAACGTTACTGATAAGTTTGTTAACTAACGGTAGCTCGCTGCTATTTCATTACCCTGATAGCAATAGACTTGATTACATAAAGTTAAAAGCCATAACTAAACGTAACAACAATAGAGATGCAATATAACAATACATTACCTTGTCAGTGAACATGTTTTCTGCTGGAGATGCCAGATTCGCTGGTTGACAGTAACAATGACAACAACTCCCATGAGCCCACGCACTTTCCCGACGTCATCAAAGTACGTCTGTTGTTATTATTTTGAATGAGTGACCCCTAGTGGCCAAAAATTACATACTGCACGTTTAAGGCTGCTTCATTTCAGTAAACTGACCACTACATTACAAATTCAGTCCACCCCAAAAATCTGGATTCTGTGCATCCCTAGTTAGGATATAATGGGGCTAAAGACGACCCCACCCCTAGCTGGAACCGTTTATGATTTATGGGGATTATAAAAAAAAGAGTGGGTGGATTTTTACCATTGTAGGCTGGTTGTTTACACACAAACTGTGTACAAACACCTTTTAATTACAAGTAAATTTAGCATAATAGGTCCCCTTTTGAGCAAAGTGCTAGTTTATCTATATCCACCTGGGACCCACGAATAGACTTTTGTCCACTGCAGTGGACGTTATATTTTAGGGAATATCTCTGACATCATACATGTCACATGTCACAGTCTGGATGTCCTTTAAAGAGCACATTCGGGGCTTTGCAGAGATACCAAATGTTTGGAGGTTTCACCAGGACAACAACAACTTCTTAGTCTTTAAAAATGGCTGACATTAATGTTTAGCACTCTTATGGAAATATGATAATATTTTTTAATTATAATTTAAATCTGATTAATTTTCAAATTGTTTGTTGTAAATCAACATCTCAGGAAAATGTTATGGGGTTTCTGATCAAAATATGACTTTCTGTTACAAAACAGGGCATTGATTTCATAAATGACCACTGTAGAGGACGCCAGGACTTAAATCATGTTTATCAGGCATTCTGGAGACATAAGTGAATAGGGAAAGAAATTACATATCAATATTCCTATGAAATATTAGATATTATTATGAAAATGTTGCCAATTATTACTCCCATTATTACACTTCTATTTTCATTACATGTTGCAGCAAGAACACATTAATATGCAAATTAGATGGAGCATATAGATACATTGTATTGAATGGGAAAATCCAAGTATGGTCATTTTACCCACATAAAGCATAAAGTAAAATGGTATATCAATGCATGTCATTATATCTTTCATAACATAGTTCAGAATCATCTTTAAACAAAGTTTGTTTAAAAAAAAATCCTGAAACCTAGAAATGTATTGTTGAATTAAAAATAAATCCCATTGTTTTTGCCTATACATGCAATTTTATGTCATTTTATTTTTTAAACAACTCAGTCCTGGTGTCCACTACAGAGGACATATCATAACATATGAATAAAATATCATTTTTCAAAAATGTTTTTTTCCATTTGTTTCTTATGCTCTAAACAATGTAATGACATGAAAAAATACTAAATTCAAAACACTTTTTTTCTGGGTCATAAAATAATTTATAACATTGATTCTGTGAAAACATTTGCTTGACTTCTCCCATATTTGTGTAATAATGAATTACAACCAGCAAGAAGGCTGGTTTTGCGAGGTCGTTAACAACACTTTAACTACAAACCATCTTTCAGATGGGGCAAATACAGATTTAGTTTGCGACAGCACCTGTCTGCTGCCTCAGTCGGGATCCACCGTCTTAAGCTGAAATAGTCTTACCCAGAATTCCCATGTCACCATGTCCCACCTGCCACTGCGACAACCTGCTGCTCTATCCTCCTGCAGGCCTGCAACCCCAGCAAGCTTTTAGCTGTATACTGCATTTCATTATTTATTTGGCTGTGTGTTCTGCCTGCGTTCAGATAAGACAGATGCTCGACTGTCACAATGCTTTCTCTCCTCTGTGTGAGCGACTGTTCCGCTGCATGTGTTTGTCATCGCGACAGACCAGACATTACTATAGTGCCAGATACTTATTGCAGTTTGCGAGAGAATTGTATCAAAGGTTGCTGTCTGCCACTTGCAGATAAAAGCCTGGACAGTGTTATATACACGGGAAAGCTTCTAGAAGGTTCTTCTAGGTGACATGACCTTTCAGATGAAACATCAGTAGGAAGTTTTCCTGATAGAAGATAACTTGGCAACAGATCAGTATTGTCACTTCTTCCTCAAGAAGACGTTCTAAACCCACTAGAATAACTTGACAGGTTTCAGAAGGAAACATCTTTAAGGGAGAAAACAAACAAACAAACAGAAAATACATATTCTGGCAGATGACGCCTGTATCTCTGGGAAGATAATGTTTTTGTCTTTTGAAAACGATAAAACACCTTTGGATTTCAACCTGCCACTAGAGATGAGACATATTCGTAAATATGTACGTCTGCTCCACCTCTATATGAAATCAGGATGGGTGCAACTACAGTCTAAGCCAAGGCACAAAACGCTGATAGACAGACATCAGTGATGTGGTGTTGTGCAGTGATGAAAGTGAGGGGATATCCAGAAATGTCCTAAGAGAGAGACTTACCATGCCTTTCAATTTAGGTCAAGTTACTGCATGACTTCACTGATAGAGAAACTGATAAAACAACTCTGCGGGACAGAGAACCATGATTGGACCATGATCGCCATGAAATCTAGTAGTATCAATAAATAATAGCAGCCGAGTCAGTAGAGGAGTAGAAACACTTTCTATGAAGCCTGCATGTTGCAGTATATTTCATAATGCCTCACAATGTATCCCTAGAATTATTTGTATGTTCGTGTAAATACTTTAACCATGGTTACAACACTTTCAAGAACAACTCTTTCAACTCCATGATCAGTGCCACATTGGTTGTGGCATCATGCATTTCATTTGAATTTACTATTAATGTGATTTTAACGGTAAAAGACTGTAAAAATGCTACGGTTAAAAAGAAAGTTTCCCTATATACGGTGAATAATCGTAATAGATCTAGCCTTACATTTAATGTTATTTTACAGTAAAATACTGTTAAACTTACAGTTTTTGGAAGTGAAAAATAACAAGTTGTTGTATAATTTCCAGTGAAAAAACGTAAATTGACATTCCCAGAATGCCCTGCGTGACACTTCACATTTGATGTATTTTGTTGAAATAACTGTTTCTTCTTCGTTTTTTCTAATCAGTTATGTACATTAGGGTTTACCATGATGGTGTTTAGTGTTTGTGTGAATGACACTGTGCACCTTCCATATATTAGTAATGTCCTCCTAAAAGCTGTTTGTGACAAGCTTTGATTCATCATGTGACTCTCGTAACCACTGTGATTGGTGGTTGTCAGTATATATCAAAAGGTACATAACAGATATTAGTATTTCAAAAGGTTGGTAATTTAACATTATTTCAGTTAATGAAATATGGTTATTTACAGTAAATTTAACTTAAATCTGTAAATGTTGCTACCGTATTTTTTACGGTAAAGTTCTGGCAACCACAGCTGCCGTTTTTTTACCATAAATTTTACAGGGATTTTTTTTACAGTGTGCAAGTATTATAATATACATGTGTCATAAGGGTACTTTTTTTATCAAAAAATAAAAAAGCTATATTGTAATATATTATTACAAATTTTATTACACTATTTGAATATTTATGAAAAAGTAATTTATTTCTGACACAAAGCTTTTAGCATCAGTACTCCAGTCTTCAGTGTCACATGACCCTTCAGAAATGCTGATTTGCTGCTCAAGAAACATTTCTTACTATTATCAATGTTTTTCTGTGTTTCGGTGGAAACTGTCATTCATTTTTTTTTCAGATTTTTTTTGATGAATCAAAATTTCAAAAGAACAGCATTTATTTGAAATAGAAATCCTTTGTAACATGTCTTTACTGTCACTTTATCAATTTAGTGTGTCCTTGCTGAATATAAGTATTTGCAAGAGAAAAGAAATCTCTGACCCCAATCTTTTGAATGGTAGTTCATACAGAAAACGACTTACTGCACACTTCTATTGCATTATAAGGAATTGGGAATGTCTTTATCATACATCATACATACAGGCTTTACAGAAAGTGTTATGGAATAGTTAAAAGCCTATGCATATGTGTGCTGTTGAGTGGCATGTCATAAGAAGTGTATGTAATTCTACAAGCTCAAGTGAATGTTATTTGAGCAATTAGTTAATGACTTAGACAATCTATAGACCATTTGGGGTTACTTACTTTAATCTATGAAGGGTCATCAGGTGTGCTCTCCAGAGACTAAGTAGCTAAACAAAATCACAGACTCGGGGCCTTGAAGATGCCTGATACGTTACAGATGACAGGCCTGCAGCTGCGCACTAATGAAGTTCACATACTCTACCTTCTTCTGCATTCAGTTCAAAGTGGTAGAGACCTCAGGAGAACTTACCTTCCGTCCACACTGATCTCAGATCAAAGCATGTACACTATCAAACCAAGTCATGGACAAGCTGCAGTGTAAAAGTAACTGATGGCAGAGCGTGACATTTGCTTGCCTTGGTTTTGAGGTCTAAAGGTTTAGCAGATTTTCTTAGAGGCAGTAAAACAACCTTTGCCATTGCATTCAAAAGCTTTCTAAATGAATATGTCTGAATACCTCCTGCTTGTAACTTTCATCAACAGATGCATATGTATGATATTCACATGAACTAACTTTGAAACTTTTCTTTGAAACTGAATCATTTTCAAGGCAAGCCTTTCTATGCTGTGGCCTTTTTAATAAGTCTGTATTCTTTTCCCCCCATCTCATTTACTGCAGTTGCATGTTAATGATATATTAAATCTCTATTGGACTAAGTTCTAAATTCACTGTAAATGCCTACACCCCCCCCCCCCTATATATTTGAATCAAATGCAGACTGAACATTACGCCTGCTCATGCATCAAGGAAACTACATGTGTGAGAGTGTGTGAGTGGTAGTTCAATTTCTCTGGGCAATGGATCAATCAAGTACAAAGCACTGCTGCGTTGGGCGTACTATCAAGATGGCAAGAAGTGAAGTGTAATCATGCAGTAGCTGACAGCACCCATTTACTGAATGCTTCCCTTTGTGTCTGATAGTATAGACGAAACTACTGTGACGTCACACAAAAGGGCAACGGCACTTTAGGGTTCTTCAGAAAAGCAGCTTTTACTTGACGTGAGCAGCGCTGCAGTTCTGGTGATCTGTTAAGAATTTTCGAATATAATAATGCTTTCAAAGTGTAAAGAAAAATATTATAAAGCGACACCTATGATTTATAGTGAAGAGAAATACACAGATTGTAACTGAACGATCAGCTAAACCAATTTTAACTGTATTCAGTATTTGAACTTGTTGAACGCTGCGGGCCCTATCATACACCCGGCGCAATGCAACGGCAGGTGCGACAAGTGTATTTTGCTAGTTTCAGCCCAACACAGTTATCATTTTCACATCCAGCGCCACGTTGTTTAAAAAGCAAATGCACTCGCGCCCATCTGTGCACTCATGGGAGTGCTGGTTCAGGTGCATTGTTGGGGTGTTTCTTTTTTGAGGCAACTGAAAACGGCTGCGCCACTGACCAACAAAAACCTGGTCTAAAGTCAATAGCGCAGTATTTGTTGTGTTATTTAAAGGGCGTGTTAGTAATATGCGGCAATAGGCGGGTACACAACGTGCGTACACTTTGCTTATTACACACACAGGGATGTGCAGCAGCACACAAACATTTTTAAATATTAAAAATAAAAGGATTCCTCTCTGGAGAAGCGTTCAGTCTTTCCGCTCGCAAATTTCCCCATGTAAATAGCGAATCCGCCATGGTGTGAGCACAACTGGCTTTTAAAGGGAATGGGAAAAGAGACTCTGATTGGTTTATTGCACGTTATGCCCAACACAAACCCATGACTCATTAAGAGACTAGGGACAACCCTTTTGGACCATGCGCCTGGTGCGCCGATCGTTTTTCCCATCGTTAAACTAGCAAAAGTGGATTCGGACATGCCCTAAATGCACCTGCACCATGCGCTTCAGACCATGTGCTTAGACCATTAAAATAGGGCCCTACCATTCAAAAGTTAGGGTCATGTTTTGTTTTTTTTATTTAAAGAAAAAAAGAAGAAGAAAATAATACTCACAGGCTACAGTAAAGTCTTTTCTAAGGTTACAAAAGATTTCAAATATATGCTGCTCTTTTGAACTTTCTTTTCATCATAAGGTCTTGAAAAAATGTATCGCAGTTACCACAAAACCATAAAGCAGCTGTTTATAATATTGATAATAATAAGAAATGTTTATTTGGCAGAATATTGGAATGATTTCTGAAGGATCATGTGACACTGAAGACTGGTTTGCATCACAGGAATAAATTAGATTTTAAAATATAATAAAATGGAAAACATTTTGTTGTAATATTTTTTCACAATATTACTGTTTTACTTTTTCAAAATGTATTGATCAAAATAAATGCCTTGACTTTTAAAACATTTCAAAAACATTACAAATCATACTGACCCCAAACTTTCGAACAGTAGCGTGTATTACGTTATTGACTACCACGCAAACTCACGCATATAGTGCGACCCTTCTAAACGTCAATTGTGGCATATAAAAGTAAAAGTAAAGTACAATAATCCCAAGAGATGTGTGAAATGTATCTTATTCGGCTTATATAACACAGTTTGAAACCTGTGTTAGTCGATGCTCATGTATTACCCCATAAATTTGCTTTAAAATGTGAAATCAGTGAAATCTTTTCAGGGTCTTATTACAGAAGAGGCGATCATGATGAACTGTGATCTATCATAATTTGTGTAAAATCCTATTCCTTCACTGCTAATGATGGAAAAATGCCCAAAATGCTGTCTAGGTAGGCAGCTTGTTAGGTTTTGAGACAGAAGTAACATCTGTAAAGGAGCACTCACATTGTACTAAAATCCCAGAAAGGGCGTTCTTGAACTTCTCCTTGGCCTCTTCCATCTCCTTCTCGTGAGCGGCCTTCTCATTCATCAGCCTTCGAATGTGGCTGTTGGAGGACTGGATCATTGAGTAGAAGTTGTTGGCGTTTCTGCGGTTTACCTCCCCTCGTTCCACCCAGGTCAGCAGGACACGCACCGCCTCTGCAAATTTGCCGTCGTCTGAGTGGAGAAAGGAAAAAACGGTGGGGGAGAAACAGATGGTGGGAAGAGAGCTGAGTACAATGATGGAGAGGAACACTTCTCATTTGGGACCTTCTAGTGTCAAAATGTATTACCAGGACATGTTTATTGGGCCAAAAAAGCCCACAAATGCACACTAGCAAAGTAGAGGACATATAGGAGAGGACAACAGAACAGGAAAAGACATCTACAGCAAGGACAACAACCATAACACATTATTGATAT
Organism: Gobio gobio; assembly: GCF_949357685.1. NCBI lineage: Eukaryota > Metazoa > Chordata > Actinopteri > Cypriniformes > Gobionidae > Gobio > Gobio gobio. The sequence goes on along the minus strand of NC_137109.1, from coordinate 22,403,844 downwards.
TTTGTGCTTTCTGTAGAAATAAGGCTATGTTGTTCAAGATACTCAGGTGTGTACGTGCAAGACGGGAGGGGAAAACAGTCAAGCTGAACTACAAAGCTTTGGCTTGCAACTTTCGGCTGGGAATGAGATGAGAAACAGAGAAAACGGAAATTCATTGTAATGAATGCTACAGGGAGGCTCTTCCAGCAATCTATTATTCTTTAGTGTCATTGTGTTTATTTAAAATCCGCAAATGTTTGGCGTCAACTGTGCAACAGATGAAGCAGTGTTTCAAAGATATTGCTGTTTGTACAGCGAAGATGACTGCTGTTGTAACAACGTAAAAACAAAAAAAAATATTATTTTGTTCTTGTTGCTAACAAGAAGAAATCCTGCACACAAACACATGTACAACTGAGAATTCTAGGGTGCTTTGATTTATTTATGGAAGTCCTAACTACAGATAATCAAAAAATGCTGTCAACTAATTTAAAGGAATAATCCATCAACCCCTTTAAGACAGTATCAACGTGTCGTAAATACGAAATCCCTCTCCATCAAAAAACGGATTTAGTTGCTCATTTACCTGATTTAGACTCAACGAGTCAACACTAACAGATTCAAAATAATAACTGTCAAAAAATATCTGTCCAATATTGAATATGCAGACAAATCTAGCAGATATGAGAGTGCTGTTGAGATTTTCTACAGCAAACAGCACAAAAGGTCCACTAAACACATGTAATTCCATCCTGTCTTCTCTTCCTTTCATCTGTTAGCTGTAACCACTGCAAAGTGAGCTGAACAGCATAACCACCGCACATAAAATATCACATGGAAAAGTAAGGAATCTGAAGGAAACATGGCTAATTTCAACTGATTTCATCTCAACAGCTTCTCTTTAAGGCACTTTCTTGCCTTGACAGAGAATCAAGATGCAGTCAGTAAACAGATGGTTTCTATTAAACTGCATGGAACATCAAACTCAAAGAGACAAATAGCTTTTCGGTGCATCCAGCCAACGGGCGGGCACGTGGACTGTAGCAGCCTCTTCACATGCATCAGGAAACAGCAGAAGTGTGACGGACAAAAACAACAAAATCACCATGACGAAAGTATAACATGTTATGTGTCTCACCTTTGAGCTTTTCTCCTAACTGGCCGCATTCGTGCTCAGAGTAATGAACGATGGGGGGCGGTGAAGGGGGCCGTAGACGGTCCTCTTCTATTCTGCGACGGTGTCTCTCTTCCCGGGCCAGCATGCGCTGTCTGCACTCCCACTCGTACAGGTCATCTCTAGCCTGAGCGAAATCTACATGCAGCCGGCCTGTGTCCTTCTTATCTGTACTTGATCCCAGTCTGATCCTATAACCTAGGGAAGAGAAGATGGAAATGGGCAATGACAAAGAAAAAGGAAAGGAAAGGAAAAGAAAGTGTAAATGGAAGGGGGAAAAGAATGAGAAAGGAAAGGGAAAGAAAGAGAAAGGGAAAGAGGAAGGGGAAGTGGAGAAAAGGAAAGAAAAAGGACAGGAGAAGGGGAAAAGAAAGGGAGTAAATGAATAAAGAAGAAAAGGCAGGAAAAGAAAAGGAGAAAAAAAGAAAAGAAAATGATGAGAAAAATATTGAAGGGGAAAGAGATAGGGTAAGCGGAAGAGGAAATGGACCAAAGGAAAAGCAAAAGGACAATGGAGTAAAGGAATGAACAAGGAAAGACAGAAAAGTAAAAGGAGAAAAATTATAGAAGAGGAATAAAAAGAAAAGACGAGTAAGGGGGAACGAGCAAAGAAAAAAAGGAAAGGAGAAGAGGAAAAGGAAGGGGAGTAAAGGATAGGGCAATAAAAGAAAAAAGAAAACAAAAAGGAATGAACAGGAAAGGAAATGAAAGAGGAAGAAGGGGAAATTGAGCAAAGGAAAGGAAAAGGGAGTAAAGGAATGAAAGAGGAAAGAAAAAAAGAAAAGAAAATTATGAGAAAGGAAAGGGAAAGAAAAAGAAAAGGGTAAGAGGAAAAGGAAAATGGAGTAAAGGAAGGAACAAGAAAATACAGGAAAAGAAAAGAAATGAGACAAAAAGAAAAGATGAAGAGTAAGGGGAAAAGGAGCAAAAAAGAAAGGAAAGGAGAAGAGGAAAAGGATAGCGATTAAATGATAGGGCAATAAAAAAAAAAGAAAAAAAAAATGAAAATGAATGAACAGGAAAGGAAAGGAAATTAAAGAGAAAGGAAGAGGAAGAGGAATGGAAAAGAAAAGAAAGAAAAGGGAAAGAGGGGAAGGAAGTGGAGTAAATTAAAGCACAATAAAACAGGAATATAAAAGTAACGAAAGAGTAAAGGAAAGGAAAGGAAAGGAAAGGAAAGGAAAGGAAAGAGGAAAAAAGTGGAAAGGTACATAAAATGGACAAAAAACAACAGGAAAATACAAGTAAAAGGGTTAAAGAAAAAAGAAAAAAGAGAACAGGAAAAGAGAGGGGAAGAGGAACTCGAAAGAGAAGGCAAGTAAAGAAAAATGAGAAAAGAAAACAGTAATGAAAAAGAAAGGAAAGAAAATTAAAGTGGAAGATGAAAGGGAAACAGAGCAAAGGAAAAGAAAGGAAAAATGAAGGGTAAGGGGGAAAGGAATGGGAATGGGAGTAAACGACAGGACAAGAAAAGACAAGAACAAGAAAAGAAAATGAAATGAAAAGGGAACAGGAAATGAAAGAGGAAGAGGAAGAGAAAAAAAGAAGAAAAGGAGAGTGGAGGGCATAAATTATATAAAAGAAAAATGCAGGAAAATGAGAACAGCAGAAAAACGTTCACCCTTAACAAACCCCAAGAACAACATGTTAGCAACACTGATTGATGAAGTGACAGCCACACACTCGTTTAATCGTCCCTTCCAACATGTGTTTGCTAAAAGGTCTGCGGCCAAACCCTTCCTATTCCTTTAGGTAAAAAGTCCCGAACGTTACACTCAGGTGGGGAAGTCGAAACAAAACCCCTACCAGCACAGACAAGCCATGATGTATGAGAATCATCTGCTTTGTGATGGGGATGAAAAAAGAACGTGATTTTAGATTAAGGTTTATATATTTCAGCATAAACCAGAAAATGACTCGGAAAAGTATCTTGACAAACGGCCAAGTGGTATGAAAGAGGCTCCAGTGAATTATGAATCATACGATGCTCTGAGTACATTACAGACAGGGTTGAAAAGTGTTTTTAAGGAGAAGGTATATTCAGAGATGGCCGTGTCAACAGAAATGAGAGAAAGAGCTTCACGGTTTACTTCCGCCTCTCCATCACTGCTTTACAGCCCCCAGACGCTGTTAAATATTTTACGCAATGTGTTCACGTTAGAAATGAGCGCCATAATTTATGGAAAGGCCTGCAGAGCTCCGTCACGAGGCACATGATATATGGGGCGCCGCTCCAATCTCGCCCCTCTCCACTGAGAGAGAGCAACACTCAGAGAAGAATAAATAATGGGAAAGGGTATTATTGGAGCGGCCGGCACTTTAAACTTGCTTTCTGGGGCTGAGATGGACATCCTAATATTTGCATAGAAAGACTGATTTAAGATGTGACTGGAGACTTGTCACTGGGAACTAGAGATAAGTGAAGCAGACCCCGGCAGGTCATGTGACCGATGTCGAGGAGGTTTCCGGGCCCGGTCCGTGATTGATATGCAGCGTTCAAAGGCAGAAATGTATTACTAGATGTCGGCGCTTGTCTTCTCGTTGACCTCTTTTGTGAGGGACTCTCGACGGCCAGTGTCTACAGATCTCGAGTTCTGAGTGATGAGGGGAAGCCCCGCCCCCCTAATTAATTCTGCATCAATCCATCAAGTCAAGAGGGAACTTGTGGGACACATGGCCTTCATTTACATGAGATAAAAGGTTAAGTGAAATTATTCTAAATCACACGTGTGGCACATACGTTTCCAGGCATGATTCATCAACAAACAAAAAAAAGTTCTTGTTTGAAATGTTGTGACACTAGCCGCGTTTACACTGTCGGGCCAAACATGGCCGTGCTAGTGCGCGCCAGGGCCTGTCACTTCCGGGGCTTGATTGGGCCTCGTCGGGGCTTCCTCTGGGCCAATGGCCAGGGTTTTTGGCCCGCCGAATACCTTGGACCAAAGCGGGCCAGCTCAGGCTTGAGGAGTGGTTACAAACAAAGGCAGAGTTTATCTGAGTCTGCGCTGCGGGCGGATGATTTCATATACCAGCTAACATCAGCATTAAAGACTTTTAAAGTCATTTTAGCTCAAAACTCACTATAAGACAGCGAGTGTTTGAAAGAACTTCTGTTTGTGGATTCTGAGGGCAGAATATTTGTAAAGGCAGAAATATTTATATGCAATGTAAAAGACTTTACCATAGTAAACATGGTAAATAAGACCGTTTGAAGAAATCAGACAATAGGCTATCACAATCGTGTATTTATTTTATCTGTCAGAAAATCTCGTCTCTTTATACCGGACTGTCTGATATCCATATTTAGCTCCGCATATGTAACTGTATTGGGACTGTCACTGGAGAGAGCGCTAAAGCTCCCCAGGTCGTATTTTTGGTGGAAAATTTGTAGAAATGATAATTCTGTCTAAATGTGATGTACTCTCCTATGCCTACCAATAAACAGAAACAGACGCGACTGAACAGGTACACGTGTCCTCTTTCTTAGGTAAAATAACGGTAAATACCTCTTTATTTCTGTGTAACTAATGTGCAATCTCATTCAAAATCTCGACACAAATTCATTCATTATGATCAATGTATCACTTATTATTGTAAAACTGTAGTAAAACATTGATGCTTGGGTTTTAAATCTTTAAGTTAACGGCAAAAATGCCAACAAATGGCCGCTTTTATCATGTTTTTATCTAGTTTCTAGTGATTTCTTTCTGATTAGTTTTCTGATAAAACTTCCATTTGTTGGAGGCGTGTTATGGGCGGCATAGTTTTGGGCTCGGTACTACAGGTCCGAGGTTATTAGCCCAGCCTGGCCCATTGAAAGCCCTGGTTCGCACTGGCCCGACAGTGGAATACATTGACATTGTGGAAATGTGGCTATCGCCATCCATCCATCCAAGCATCCGTCTATCTATCTATCTATCTATCTATCTATCTATCTATCTATCTATCTATCTATCTATCTATCTATCTATCTATCTATCTATCTATCTATCTATCTATCTATCTATCTATCTATCTATCTATCTATCTATCTATCTATCTATCTATCTATCTATCTATCTATCTATCTATCTATCTATCTGTCTGTCTGTCTGTCTGTCTGTCTGTCTGTCTGTCTGTCTGTCTGTCTATCTAAATATGTACCTGACAGGAAGAGGGCCTTGTCCACTGTGTGCTCCTCGGCGAAACGGATATGACAGAAGTTCTTCTTGCTCTTGCGGATGGCGATGATACCTCCGCACTGTTCAAACACCTCCACAATGAGCTGCTCTGTTGCGTTCTCTGGCAAACCGCCGACAAACACTGTCTTACAGCCGGGGGGTCTCTCTCTGGTGGCAGGCGGAGGCAGGTCTTTGAAGAAAAGCAAAGAAGATTAAACTACCAGAATTTCTGACATTTTGTTTTATTTAGTTATTGATCTCCATGTTCTCACCGTATTAAGACTGTAGCTCATTATTGAAAAAGATGAAACATGCAAAATCAATCACTGATTTCTTTTCACGACCTAGCATTAATCATCTAATTCAAACCTGGTTCATCAGGAAGATCATTAAAAATGGTATTGCACCAACACACATTGACACATGCCAAATTATAAACGATTATAGTGTTGACATATTTTTGGCCTTTTGCCACTTTTATGTGATAGTCATAGTATAGAGGAATCAAGCTCAATATGTTGCAGTACAGACCATGGATCTTTCCCTTGATTGGTTTAATGTGCAGTACACGGTGCTAGAACCTCCAGGTTCACAAAGCTAATCTCTTCTTGATAAACCAATTCAACCATGAATAAGATGCATTGAGAAAACCAGGATGAGAAGGAATAATCAATGAAACCCACTACTTGTTACATGACTGGATTACAAGTGCAAAGCTTGCCATCCAAAACTGGCCTGTTCTGGTGTTAGCTGATTACTCAGTGATGCTGTGAAGATGAACTTGTGATAATCCGTGCTTTCCATCAGGGCTGAAGAGACTGTTTTAACAAGCTATGGGAATGCAGTTGAAGGAAGCACCTGCTGGGACTCAGAGGGGACCGCATGTCTGATTGGGGGTCCAAACGGACACAAAGCAGTTCAGGCATGTTTGGCTGTGAGCCAGTCACTATAAATAAGCGAGTCTCTTTGGACCCCACAGCTGCCCCCAACACTCGCCATCCATCATCACCAACATTACACTAACTCCTGTTTATTGTGGCGGCTCATGATGAGCATTATGTTTATGTCAGCTCCTGTCAGTGGAAAAGAATATAATATTCTCTCGTCTTGTTCATGACGCTAGAGGATACGGCATATGTGTACAGCTTCAATACAGCACTATAGAAAAAGCATTTGGGTATACCGACCAAGACGATTCACAATTCATTCATTGGCTTTGGATGATGTGCTATGGAACTTTGTGTGTGAAGAAATAATATTTCTAGAAAAAAATGTTTGCCGGGCATAAAATAACTTGTCTGTCTGATCATTACTGAAGTCTTATAGTTTAAACACTCATGGGGAATTCACTGCAAAAAACGCATCCACTGACAGCTTTGTTTATTTGCATGCCTTGTTTTAGCACCTGATTCATTGAAGGAATTATGCAAATCAGGTGCTGGTACAAATACGGTAACACAATTAGTGCAAATGCATGCCTCTGGATCTGAAGGGCGCAGCAGAATCCCATGATCTGATACACCGAGGGGACATGAATCAACTCTTTACAAAGCCGAAATGATTATTTACGGAAGCCGTAATCACTAGAAAATACACATAAAGATTCATTTTCAATAACATGTAGTTCAAGTTTTAATAATGAAATGGTTCTGCTTCAAAAGCACAATGTTAATTGTGTCTGCCTATGTTTGTGAATCTGATTCATTCTATAAAAGAGTCTCATTTGCATAGAAAGGATTTGTCCAGAAAAATGACAATGAATTTGAATATGCATGGGACAGCACTATACCACATCACCTGTTTAAGCTGGACCGGGAGTGGTATATGAATAAGGGTGCGGTCACATTTACCACCGCACAGAGAAAATCTGCAGGAGAAATGTGCAATCTGCAATTTCATGTGAGGGAATTGAGGCAAAACATTAGAATAGAATTTAGTTGAATTTTGACCACGGAAACACGTCGCCCACAAAATTTCATCTACGGGTGTGTACACACTTGTAGTTCGGTCCGCTTGAACCCGCTTATCGGTCAGATTGGCATTTTTAACACCGAACCTAAAGATACCGATACATTCACAATCTGACTGGTCGGCTTTTATGACGTATTGCCTATTTTCAGACGAAACTTACAGAACATCCAAACCAATGCTGTGTGCTGAGCTAAATGTGCTCGTTGTATGTTCATAGCCTACATGTGATGCTATTTTGACCAGCTGCACTCGTGAAGAGCTTATAAAATGTGTAAAGGGATCAAAACAGTGGCAGGAATCGCTCCGTCACACACAAATAAAGGGGGAGACGCGGTTCTGATGCTCATACCGAACTGTGATGGTAACATCGCAACTATGACGAAAAAAGGTATCAGTGAGAATTCTGTCCTTTATAGGGTCTCATCTTCCTGTTTTTGGTTCATTTACATGTCTTGATCCATGTTAAAACCGCATCAGAGTCTATTCGGAACCAGGTGGTCTGCTTGTTTGGTGCGCACAAGGGATCGAACAGCAGCGTTCAGACTTATTCAAATGAACCGCACTAACACAGCAAATGCAACAGGGTTTGTTTTAATCGAACCAAAAATGCCATTGCCAAGTGTGAACACACCCTAAGTTTCACTAATGTAACAGCACCTTAACATGTAAGGTTTTGTGATGAAACACCTCAAGCAACAGCGCAATTGTTTAGTGAATTCTCCCCTCAGTGTCTTGAAATGAATATGGAAATTATGCCTGTTTTCTTAATTGATGTTCACAAGTTTGCACGTACATGTACTCAGATATGGTAATGTATGCATATTTGCTGTCCGAGGGCAGGGCTCCGAGCTCGGAATATGGCCTGAACCCAGAGTATTCCCCTATCCTTGACAGAGGTGAGGGACAGTTATACTGTGTACTATATATACAAGTCTCTTATCGCACTGATTGGTTGAATTACCTGATCGTGCTCCTCCTGAACTTTGTTAAATAAACTTCATCTTATTCTCATTATGAGTATAGAACGAGAGACTTAACGCTGCTAGTTTAAGAGCAATCACTGAGAATCTCTAAGGGGCAAGTATTTTTGTTTTCATCTTCCGTCACTTCCTACACAAGAGCTCTATTAAAAATCGGTTGCTGGCCCAGGTGAGCAAATGTTTCCTTTGTCAAATGCACATGAAACATTTTAGTTTGACATAAGCAGTCTCTTGAAAGTTGAAACTTTCAGCAAGTAATAAAAACACAGAGTAGATGTTTGCTTTAGAAGGAACAGAGGAGCTACACAAGAAAGAGCTTGATACCTCTGAACTTTTCTAAATCAAATACACCCACTTTTTGTTTTCATATTCACACTGTGGGGAGAAATCAAAGCAAAGTATATAATTTGAGTTTCACGATGCAGCCGGTGGCTGATTTGTTTCCATTGTCACCCAAGACGGCGATATGAAATTACACAGAACACTGCATCAGATCTGAGATGTCTGAGATGGCTTTCTCCATAACGTCTCAAAGTGGAAACCGCACATCAATGAAATCAAAGCCTATTATTTCACAAACCAATGCTCTTCCCAAGGCTCCATGGCTAAATATCCTGTGCCGTCAAAGGCGCTTCTTTGAAGAGTGAGCTAAGATGACACAGGAGGGTCTGGGACATAAATTCAGGAGGGCACTGTGTACCTCCAGCACTGCGAGCGCTCAACCGAGAGACAGTCGTCAACAAGCTTAACGCTAATCAGCTAAAATGAAGACAGCCGCAGGTGTATCTCCGTCTAGCACACACGCACACACACACACACTCAAATATACATAGACGGTGGAGATGACAACTGTACCGCAGACAGAAGTTGATAGGAAAGTGGGTGCAGAACATATATGGAACGAGTGAGGCAGAAGAACTGAGGAAAATGGCCAGTGCTGCCACCCTCATTGAAGACAGACGTGTGCATAACGTACATTATCAAAAAAAAAACCTCAGTCGCACCACACAGATAAAAAGAAGTGCATACCGTTGATCCTAACAAGCATGTTGCTCTGTCAGAAGACACAACTGCACTTGGATCAGTGTGTGTGAGATGGTAAAAGAAGGAATCCAGGGCCTTTTGTTAGCTCGAGTGCGGTGTCAGGAGTGAGACTGCAGATAAGATGAGCTGACTTCTCAAAAGCCAGTTTTTACTCAGCTTGACAGCCGTCTACCTGCTGCGCATTGTCCCTCTTGAAAGAGGAAAGCAGTACAGTGTCTCTGTGGGAAGCCTGTGGCGATCACAAGCACCTTAAACAGGTTTTTCTCAACAGGGGAGCAATATATGATCGGTATGCCCCCCCCCCCCCCCACTTATTTCTTTCTTTCCTTTTTTATGTGCTTTTATTTATCATGACATTTTGCAACTGGAATTTTGGGGTGGTTGAAATGGTTTGATTCAAGCTTTTGGACATCCTGTGAAGCCCAGAAATGCACTTAAGGTTCAATCTGAACATGTCTATGATGTCCAATTATGTTGTCTAGGTTTTAATTGAACATTTAAATGTCTCTACACAGTATGACAATACCTAAAAGGCACAGATGTCTACCAGATTTGAAAGTGCCAATGGCAGTATATGATGCACAAAACTGCTCTCTAGGTCCAGTGTTGTTATTGTTAACTAACTATTAAAAATAGCTTCTGTTAGTTGAAATAAAGCTAAATAGAAATATACGATGAAAAAAAATGCCTTGGAAACTAACTGAAATAAAATGAGTTGACGTTGAAGAACTGGAATTATTAAAAAGCTAAATAACTCCAAAAAATACTATTATAGTATATAAATAATACTAAAATTACACTGATTCGAATGAATGAAAGCAACTGTAACATCCCTTGGCTTGGAGAGATACTTTATCCAATACTTATTTTAAGCAACAGTGTCACTGAGGTTAAAGGCCTCTGCAGGCACAGGCGGGTTTGGTGGAGGGAGGTGTGGGCGATATGTGTTGTGAGTGGGTTGAAATGAGGAAACAGGCCAGACTGGCAGTGCCCTTGGCAAACTAAGGCTTCCAGAGGCAGAAACACAGTGACACGGCCCTCTCGGCTCTTGGAAGAAGAGAGCTTTGCCTGATATAAAGGTCAGTCCCAGGCACAGAGCCAGGGCAGACTGAAGGTTTAGAAGCCAGTGAAAGGCAGCATATGCGGCCTGACCTGAAGGTGGAAGGTGCATCTACAACTGGGCACTGAATCACTGCTATCCTTTCATGCGGTCTGTGGGTTTTCTCTGCAGAGAAAACAGATGATATTTGCCATGCTTGGTCTGTCTCTCTCTCTCTCTCTTTCTCAGAACTCAGTGTCCTTCAGAAAGCCAGGCCTTTCAAACGACAGTGAGTGAAAGGCGATCGATGGCCATTTATTAAGCACAGTATACTAGAATGGGGTGGCGGTGGTGATGTAGAGATGGAGTTAAGTCAAGCTGGGGCTGTGTAGAGCTGCAGAATAAGACTGATGGGTTGGGAAGGTGTGAAGCCATGCTGGAGCTGCGGGACAGTGATCCAGAGCGGAGGAAATTTGTCTTTTCGTTGGAGTCCTGTGTTAAGACTGTGGAGCAGACCTTTACCAGCCTTTACCAGCCACCATCAATAACAGAAACATTGCTCAAATAATAATGCAATTCAAATATACCGTATATGTATAATGTAACTCTGGACAATATTTAGCCATTCAGCACCATTCAATTGCTAAAAAAAAGACTAAAGACTAAAAAGTGGTTACATGACAGTTATATAGTTACAGTCCTTCAAAAGTATTCAGAAAAATGTATTGTCACTGCATTGCACAAAAATCATTCAAGTGCACTTTTCAAGCAAGCAAAAAAAGTTTATTTTAAATGACACTGCCATTCAAACATTTTGGGGTTGGTAAGATGTTTTTGAAATGTTTGTTGTCTCTATAAATTCAGTAAAACCAATAATATTGTTAAATATTATTATTATAAAAAAACAGTCTTTAGTGTCACATGATCCTTCAGATATCATTCTATGCTGATTTGCTGCTCAGGAAACATGTATTATTATTATCAATAGGGTTTTTCCCACTGCGCTAACCCTGGGTTATTGTCATTCTAAACCCTGCTTTAAACACACAAGTACTGTAGTTTAAAAGTGGTTTTGTGTTTGTTTTGTTAAAGCAATTCACATATAGGGATTTCCATGTACCGTCTACCCCTGCCACCCTGCCAAGACCTCTTGCCACCCCTTTGCCCCCCCATGTCAAATTTTCTAGATCCGCCACTGGAAGGGAGAAATGTCAAATGGTGATGGAAAACAAATTAACTGGATTTAAGAAGAGACCATTTTATTCATACCGCTATAGTATGAAAAGTCCATTCAGTATAAACTTGATAGTACATTTAGCAATATATAATATGAGGATGAGGCAATACTGTATGTGCCTTTATGTAAACAGATTCATGCTGCATTTGTCTAGCCATTAGCTATGTTTACATCCAAAGTTGCGAATATAACATGCACAAAATTGAAATATTGCATAAAACATTTGCAAATAAAGTAGCCGAAGAGAACAAAATTGACACTTCATGATAAACTGGCACTAAATATCATTAAGAAAAGTAAGAGAAGCCACTGTATATAATAATTTTTGTATATAATGAATTACATTATATAGACGAAACACAATAAACATGGAGGCAGATGCTGCTGTTTGAGAATGCAATTGAGTAAAACAGTTATGGGAGGAAATTATACCAAACCACTTTGACAACAGACTCAGAATGACCAAAACAGCATTTCAGATGCTGTGCAATGAGATCGGTCCGCTGGTTAGTCCAGTTATTCCATTCCCATCGTAAAGTCGCATGTTTTTTTATGCGTATCGAGGAATTTATTCAGTAAATGTGTTTCCATCGTAGTTTATGCGCATGTTTTCTTGTCGGATAAAACTTTTTGTGAGTGCATACGCTTTTTATGGCCATTTTTTGAATTTATGCGCATTTATGCGTTTCCATCCAGCGTTTTTTTAACGCAATATCCCAAAATGCACATAAAAATAGGTGGATGGAAACATAGCTATTGACTAGGGCTGGGTATTGACACAAATTTCACAATTTGATTCGATTTTGATTCACATACTTACAATTTGATTAGATTTCGATTAAATTCTTATTATATTAATTATTTTGGATATATTTCAGGTACAATACATTTGTAATTTTGCAAATTTTCTCAAGAAATACAAATCTCTTAACCAATGTTGTAAACTATAGGAGTCAGAGGTCAGCATGGCTACATTAACCTACTATAATATATAAGGGTAAAACATTTACTGATTTGTATACTAACACTTAAATTACACTCAACTATGTGTTTTTTTTAAATAATAAAATTATAATATTAACTTTACAATTACATAATCATATTTCTACTCCAATTTGTTTTTTTAAATATAAACATTTAAATGGTGGCTGTCATAAAAATTGCCAGATTTATTCAAACATGCATTAAATATTGAAAAACATATAATTAAATATTTTAATGATTATGTAATATGATGCATATATTTAGCAAAATGCTTTTCTCTAGAGTAAATTTTTCTAGCTGACTAACAAGTTTATGGACACTGGATATGGTTTTTAATTTTTCTAACTGACTAACAAGTTTATGGACACTGGATATGGTTTTTCTGAGGTAAATGTGATGTTACAAGCTGATTTACTGACGTCTTTCCCCGGTTGAAACATTGATTGAGTGATTACATGTTATAAGGATTTCAGTAAGTTGTACTGTATCTTTTAACACACTTTCAGATGCTCATTCGTGTTCATTTTTGCACTGTAACTGGTATTAAGGCAGAAGAAAAGATCAGTTCATGTGCAATCTCACACCACTGCGCCAAAACGGTATTTATGTTTTAGAATATCCTAATAAAATGGACGTAATTTGAAATCTGAGACTTTGTTTCCTATCAATAGCAACAAAGCACAAAGATGATTGCGATTTATTGGATGGGAGGCACGCTACAATGTTCCTTTCACTCATCAACTGATAACAGGATAGACTAATCGATTCTTGGGACTTAAGAATCGATATCGGTTCATAAAAATGATAATCGATTAAAATCGAGAAATCAATATTTTTTACCCAGCCCTACTATTGACACCACAAATATATAAATAAGAACGTCAACAACCCAGGGTTTAGGAATACAGTGCGAAACATCAGTTTATGGATGAAATAATTGTTAATCCTAGGTATAATGCATTCTTGCTGAAAGAATTAATTTCTTAAAAAATCTTACCATCCCCAAACTTTTGAACAGTATGCAAATAACAATAAAACACAGACACTTTAAAAGTATAGACAAAATATATAGTACTCTAATACGACACCTGTATGACCGTAAGAACTACACCTACTAAAATTCACCAAAGATCAAGATATTTAAAAGACAAGTTAAGTTAAAAATGGCTCCAGCATCATTATGTTTGATATTATTATTAGCTGATGCAATTCAGACATTTTAAGTGTGATTCGAGTATCCAAATACTGTTTAGGGCCACTGCATATCACAAATAACATGATGTGTGACTGTGGCGGAAACACAAAGCAAAAATCAGCGTAATTGCAAGAGGAACTGCCTGTTTTTTTAATATCCTTATTAGAAAGTCAGGCGAGGAAAGATTTAGGCTTAGCTCTCCACTGATCCGCCAAGAACAAGGAGGTTTCAAATATCCCCATCGGTCAAATCTAATAAATAACAAGGGGTGAAGCTGACAGCAATAAGCTTGTGTGTTTTTAATACAGCTCCAATCAAAGCGAATGCCGCTGCCCTTTAAAAACACTGATAAATGACATATGGTATAAATGCTGATATCTCCCATCATATTTTGCCTTGAAGGGCATGTGAGCAGACCGAGAGAGAAAAGGGTGGATGACTTTGACAAAGATGGTGAAGGAAGGGCGTAGAGGCAATGAAAACGGGTTAGGCGGTTAGGCTTCGAGAGAACCAGGAAAAGAGACGTACAAGGACAAAAGGGAGGGATTCCTGCGACAAATAAGAGAGCAGGTGCTGATGTAGAGAGGCTCGAGTTTGTAAAATTTCATGTTAAATGGCATGAGCCATCGCGGGTCCTTGGGAAAAGGACTTGGGTAATTTTTTCTGGCAACTGAGGTGAGAATAACCATGAATGATTGCTCCGCATTACTGTATGCTGTAGTCAGGAGAGCACAGCTGTCACCGGCTATTAAATCCACTTCTGCACTGACTGGTGCGGAAAAAAAAGAAGACTCGTTACAATGCAAGATATGTGCATGATAGCCTGTTCTGTCTGAACGAGATGAGAGGAGACTGTCATGTTTATGGATATGCCCAAATCTCATCAGACAGTGTTCGCTGCGTTCACCGCGATGGCCGTCTCTTTCAAATTTCTCTTTTCTGCTCATCATTAAAAACTACAATCCCACAATCTGACGACCCCCACCCAGCCCCAGAAACAAGTGGGTCTTTGTTCTGCCTCCCCCTTCCTGTCTTTCTCCTTCGCGATCTTGGCATAATTACCCATGTGTTGCTTGATCTCTGAGCCCAGAAGGTATGACTGCAGTGACCAGGTTTCATTCATTTCTAATCCGCAACATAAAAACAGGGAGGGAATATGAACCGTGCTTTTCATTTTGCTGTGTTGCGACTCTAAGATCGATAAACAGCTAGCTGCCTTTGTTGTCAATTAAAGCATTGATCTGAGTGAATGATGACAAGACCGCAATGCTAAAGAAAATCTGATTCTTTAGAGACGATCAAACATTCCTTCAAAATATTTTTTTTTCCAGCTAGAGGGAAAGCTTTAAAGGGAAAACTGAACTGAACCTTCACATCAATAAACACACAGTTCTGTCAGGATCACTATCGTCAAAGTGATAGACAATTAGCATATAGTTTAGATTGGCGGTATGGTTCTGTTCTGGGCAAGAACAGTGATAAACCTCCCTAGGGTAAACAGAACAAAAGCAACGATGTATTGCAGATAGCATTAATGTCAATATTAAAATGTACAACCTAATTCAGGAATTTAGTCTGATTCAGGGGGAATCAGAATGCCAAATCCTGACTGACGAGAGGAGGTGGGGATGGGGGAGGGTAAATGAGCTCCAGAGAAACGCAATAGCAGCTGATAATGGCAAAGGAGCTCATATATTCATGCTCTGATAGGCATCGTTTTCCTACAGGTAGACGTGATCAGCTGACAGTCAGCTGATGCAACCTGCCAGAAATAACGCTATACGCTTGATTTCAGTTGGAAAATAGCCACAATGCTTTCCAGGTTAGCAGAATTAGTAATGATAATGGACAACACAACATAAAACTATTAACATCATGAGGTAGGGTTAACACAACATTAGTTTTGTCAGTCATTCATATTGTGGCGCACATTCTCTTACTGCCCAACTGAAATTCAAGGGTTTCCAAACCAGGGGGTCTCAAAGAGGTCCTGGAAAAGTGTTACCTGAAACCAGTGGATTTGCCATTGGATTTTTGACAACTACAGATCAAACTTCCGCATTTTTGTATCCTTGCCTACAGACAGCTGATCAACAGAGTTGTGGTGCCAAAATCAGAGTTTTAGTCATGTAACAATGATTTCAGATTTTCCACCTTGCCTTGTTCTGCATAGATAGCCAAGTATTATTAAAAGTCTATCTTGCCCTTTTAACAGTAATGGGATCAATAAGATTATTTTTTTGAAAGAAAATAATAGTTTTAATCAGAAAGGATGCATTAAACTGATCAAAGACATTAATAATACCATATATATATATACACATACATATTTGAAATAAATGCTGTTTTAAACTTTCTATAAATCACTGTTTCCACAGAAATATTAACAGCACAACTGTTTTTAACTGAGTATAAGAAATGTTTCTTGAGTATCAAATCACCATATTAAAATGATTTCTGAAGGATCATGTGACACTAAAGACACAAAAAAAATCACATTTTAAAATATATTAAAATAGCAGTTATTTTAAATGATAATATTTTACAATATTACTTTTTTTTAATTATGATTTTACTGTATTTTAATCAAATAAATGCAGCTTTGATGATCATAAGAGACTTCTTTCAAAAACATTTAGAAATCTTACCACCCCCAAACTTTTGAATTGGTAGCATATGCAGAAAAAAATTTGGTGTCAAAAATATTCGACACATATTATTAATATATGTATTTTTCACATTGCAAATGGGCCTTTGTATATGAAAAAGGTGTTTTAGGGGGTTCTGCAAGGAAATCATAAAATTTGGGGGTCCATGGAAATTGATTGAAAGCCCCTGTCATCAGTACCTAACAGTATTTTACAGTATTAGGCCAAATATTATCTGAGCTTATCACAATGCCTTTGGAATTTGAAACAGCATAATTAAGATTGTGTCTTGAGCGCATAGTTATGCCTTAAAATGTTCCCTCAATTCACTTGATTTTGTCATTTAGTCACTTCATTAAAGACATTGTCACTGGTAATTGCTGCTAAGTGAATAATGACTTCACTTGTGGCCAGGTGAGAATCACGGTTGTTGTGTTGGGTTCTGAATGCTCCTCTCATACTTCTTGCTTGGGCATCAATCAACATCTCACATTGTTTGTTTGAGTATTAGAGCGTGTGGAGCAGGCGTGTCAGTCTGTCACTCTTTTTTAGTCAGGTGGGTTAGGACACTTTGCAGGTGAGGCTGACCCCAGCATCACGAGAGCGCCTAGCCTGTGATTACAGATGTGCATGTGGCGCGTGATCAGCAGGCAGAAAGCTCAGCTGTTTGAAGGACACGGACTCTCTCAGGTAATCATTGTCTCCTCTGACCCTCCTCTTGCTGTGTGGCATATTTTACATGCCAGAATACCTCAGTCTCCTTAGAGGTCAACTGTCCAATTACAGTCAGAGTTTCACCTCAGTCCCCCCGGACAGCCCCCTCCTGTTTCATTCTTCCGCCTGACCTCTCTCTCTATGACAGGAGACGAATTCAGATGAGCTTATTCAGCTGGTGGGATGAGGGGGATATCAGGGTAAATATGAGAGAATAGATGACAGCTCCACTCTCAAATAAAAACACAGCCCTTCTATCAAGCATCAGTCTGATGCTTTGAGTGGCAGCTGGCTTTTAAAATCGTATCTGCATCTCATCAAGGTGACATGCCCTGCTAGGCTACGGAGATCGAAATCTTTATCGAATTATAATATTAAGTCATATACAGGCTGCATAGTTGCTCAGGGCTATATCAGTCTGATCAAGTCAGCATTTCAGATCATATTGCTCAAGTCAATAATATCATTTAAAATGCATGAGTGTTATAAATACTGCTTATCATTGCATACATGTTAAATGGAGTGAGATATAAGCTGTGTTCCCAAACCTAGTGAGCTGCCTCGCTGCCTACAGCCTACAAAGGGGGTTGCTTTCAAAAGGCTGGAATACACTAACAGATTCAAAAAAATATAAACCCATGACAACAAAGTTCTGCTTGCGCCAATAATCCATTGTGTCATCACATTCATGATAGTTTTGTCGAAAGTACAGACCGCGATACCAATTTGGTACTGAAATTTCAAAAATGCTTTGAGCGCTGTTGAGCCGAATCGTAAACAGCTCTGATTGCCCATTGTGCTCACATGCTCATCAAATATGTCTGTGATTGGCTACAATGACCAGCATGTTATAAATATACATCAATGATGCTTTTCACAGATAATGGGAGCGTTTGAATACAGGCGTCTATCAGCCTACCGGTCCGCTGGTCGATGCCTGCTTGTGCTTTCAAAAGCTCCTGCTCCCGCTTTCAAAACACTTCTGTGTGCTTTCAAACGCTCCCGTGCGTTGATCAATGTAGCCAATCACAAACACATCCGATGAGCGCGTGAGCACAATGGAAGCGTCACATTTTTAAAATTTCAGTACCGACTTGGTATCGCGATCGGTACTTTTAACAACACTAATTCATGATCAGACATACCGCTGTATAATGCACATTTTATTTTAAGAAGGCATGGTTGAATATGTGCGCATACACTGTGCTGGTTTGGAGCATTAGAGTTGATGAAATATGTCCATAAAATTTGAAACGCACTCGTTCCAGTCTAGATATGAAGTGTGATTTGTGCTGCGAGTGTTAAAGGGATAATTCACCCAAAAATGTCAATTTTGTCATCACAAGAAGAAACTCTTACAGGTTTGGAACAATGTGAGGGTTCACATTGTTCCAAATCTATGAGTTTCTTCCTTCTGTTGAACACAAAAGAAGACATTTTGAAGAACGCTGGTAACCAGACAGTTGATGTGTTTTTTTCCTACTCAGTCAATGGATACAGTTAACTGTCTGGTTACCAGCGTCCTTCAAAATATCTTCTTTTGTGTTGCATAGAAGAAAGAAACTCATACAGGTTTGGAACAACATGAGGTTGAGTAAGTGATTATTTTGAGTGAACTATCCCTTTAAACTCATTGTGGTGTTCAGCAGAGCAAACGCTCTCATGCTCATTCTGTGTGCACATATAAAAAGCTTTTTACAGATATATTTTCCTTCTGTGTTGGTAGATAGCCAAATGAACATGGGGGAACACGGAGGAATACACACTTGTGACCATGTCTCTAAAAGACAACAGTGCTGCATTGAACAGACGATAGAGATAAAGGAACAGGCCTGAAACATTCGTAACATTTGAATTATCCGGTGTAATGCGAACAAGTTTCTTCTCGAGCCGCTTAATAATGAAACAAGCTGCAGAAAACATGGTTTTCACAATTTGCATGTGCGCAGCTAGCACATTTATTTCTATAAGTAAATCGCAGCATTTGTGATTCGAAAATCGCACTAAAAAACATCACAATTTCTATTTAATGTTGGTATATTGGTATACCCAAAAATGAAAATTCTGTCATTAAAGGGTCATGAAACCCTAAACCAAATTTTCTGAGATTTTAACAGAGTTATGTGTTGAGCATCATAGAAGTCAATGTTACCATCTATTAATTTTGATCGAAGGAGAAAACGAGTTAATTTTAAACATTTTTGCGCTAAATTCATCTTTGTATAAACATCACAGAATGTGATGCTTTGTCGTACTATAGTACAGCGATGACTCTTCGGTGTCTCATAATTATTCATGAGTCTGCTTGTCCTTATCCTATGAGAAGAGGCCTCACTTAATTATTCATGAGACTGCGTGTCCTTATCCTATGAGAAGACGTCTTGCTTAATTATTCACGAGTCTGCGTGTCTTTATCCAATGAGAAGATGCCTCGCTTAACACAGCAGCACGCGTTGATTGACAGGTGCTTCAAAGAGTGAGATCATAAGTGAGAGATGCATTAATGGATCAAAAACGAGTGATTATTTTTGCTTTGTATTAGTTTCTGCATCGCATAAGTTCTCTTCAGTAGATCCTGAGTCTTCACACAAACGCGATTCATCCACAATGTGAGTGTAACCTCTCTTTACAGCCCATTAACCGATCAAACGGCTCATAAAACACTGCAAAATAAGCCTCAAAAGTTATCAATGATGCAACAGCGTGTTTGTATATATTTTCTATACAGAGAACATGCGAATGGCTGTGTATTTATTTCTGCAATACAAAGCTGTCATAGGATATGTTTTTTATGTATTTGTGCTAGTTAAGGTGAGCTTACAAAAGCATGTGTATATTGTGTTACGTAATGATATTTTGCAGCGTGCAATTTTTTGGGAAGCGTTGATGCTTTTACTGAGAGTGAAATAATACTCTGAATCAGAAGCCGTTGCTGTCATTCAGTCTCCCCTCATCCCCCTCCACTCCGCAGCTTAACCACGCCCACTTTTATAGCATTTTTCAAAATCGTGGTGAGAGCTGACAGCTACTAAAACAGGGGGTTTCATGACCCTTTAATTGCTCACCCTCATGTCGTTCCAAACCTGTAGGACCTTCGTTCATCTTCGGAACACAAATTAAGATATTTTTGATGAAATCTGAGAGCTCTCTGACCTCTCCACAGACCACTTTCAAAGCCCAGAAAGGTAAAATTGTTAAAATCATCCATGTGACTCCAGTGGTTCAACCTTAATTTTATGAAGCGATGAGAATACTTTTTGTGCGCAAAAACAAACAAAAATAACAACTTTATACACTGGATCTTTTGACAACTCTTTTTCGCAAATAATATGCTATTATTATGATGAAAACTGATCCTAGACCAGCAGTTTTGGGCAGCTTTTCCCTCTAAAAGCAATCAGTAGCAGAAGCAGCAGGTGGCAGTGGTCTGAGTAAGAAAATTACACGCTATTATCAAGTCCGGAGGGGGGTCTGTGATGAACCCCCCCTTTGATGAACGAAGGTCTTACGGGTTTGGGCTGACATGAGGGTGAGTAATTAATGACATCATTTGCGTTTTTGGGTGAACTATCCCCCAGTTTTTGTGCGGGTCATTCACTGAAAAGAAAATTAAGCTGCAGCCAAATGACTTTGCGTGACCCACCTTTCCCCACTCTGCGACCCACAGTTTGAAAACCCCTGCACTACACGACTAAGGATCATACACTACCAGACTTTCAAATCCTTCCGAACACAACAAACTCTCACAGAAACACGGGACTTGTTAATAGGAGATGCATGACAGATGAAACAAACATGGATGTGCAGGAGATTACCTTGTTGTAGCGACTGTTGTGTGCTGAGTCTCAAAAGAAAAAACGAATCAATCGCATTTGGATGCGGTCTTGGGTGGGTAGATTCGGTCTCTACAGATTACAAAGGAAGTTAGAGGTGAGTGGCGCTGTCAGTTGTTTTATCTGTGCTGATGAGTTAAATATTGAGGCTAATTTGTTACACGTGTTCTTGAATTTACTTTTGTATTGTTATTGTATTTGAATTGTATTTTATTGCAACACTGGTAGATTGAACAGTAGATTCGGTTTCAGTAGGGATGCATCATATACGACATGCGTTCTAAAATCGGAATATGTTTTTATATCTTCCGACTGGATGGAATCATTATCTGAAGCTTAAAAATCGGAGTCTGTGCCCATCATACACTATGCAACTTTCTGAGAAATCGGTCAACTCCAACTGGCCAAAATCTGCAGACTTTGTCGACTTTTAAATCTGCAAATCGGGGGTAAAAATATGTGAAACAGGTGTGTAGTGTATTCCAGCCTTAAGGCAGCATCCTAACCATCATGAAATCTCCAAAGTGACAGATTTTTTATCCTCTACCCTTGTGAAAAAGAAGTACACTTTAGCATACTTTTAAAAATAGTACAAATTATTTCCCATGTTAACCATGTCAATTACAATTAAATGAAAATGTATTTCAGTTATATTATATTAAATGCAATAAGCAGAACGTTTATTCAAAAAAAGAGTGCTTTTTATGTAATTTCATAATTACTTCTATTGTCTTTGAAATATGGTTACAATGTTCTGCCGAATGTAGTGAAACGCATTTATGGTAAACTAAAAATATACTTAAAAGGGTTAGTTCAGTTACTCACTCTCATGTCATTCCAAACTCATAAGACTTTTGCTCATCTTCAAAACACAACTGAAGATAATTTTAATGAAATCTGAGAGATGTCCACCCCTCCATTGAAAGGTTTTAAACGTTCATAAAGAGATCGTAAGAGAAATCCATATGAATCGAGCGGCTTAATCCTTCTGAAGAGACACGATTGCTTTATATGATGAACAGATTTAATTTAGACTTTTATTTACTTAGGCTTTTTATAAACATTAATCAGCGAACATACATAGAGCCCTCTATGGAAGCTCAATCCCTTTATGAACGTTTTGAAGTGGTAGATTTTTGGATGAATAGACAATGGAGGGGCAGAAATCTATCAGATTTCTATCAGAAAATATATGAATTTAGTTTTTAGTTTTTTTCCGAAGATGAATGAAAGTCTTATGGGTTTGTACCGTCATGAGGGCAATTGGTGAAAGACTTTTCATTTTGGGTGAACTAACCCTGTAGAATTTAATATCTACTAATACTTATATGACCTGTATTTACATATATTTGTAATTACATTTTCATAATGATGAATTTGCAGTTTAGTACTAGTACAGTTAAAATATACTAACTTTTAATGTAATATTGAACTACAACAGATGAAATTATAATCATGTACAATACATTACATGTGCTTTAGTATATTGGTCAACACATTAAATAAGTGAACTACTTTTTAAAGGTGCACTTAAAAGGATAGTTCACCCAAAAATGAAAATTAGCCCATGATTTACTCACCCTCATGTCATCCTAGGTGTATATGACATTCTTCTTTCAGACGAATACAGCATTACAATGGCAGTGAATGGCAGGCCAAAATGTTAAGCCTCAAAAAAGTGTATCCATCCATTATAAAAGTAATTCACACGGCTCCAGGGGGTTAATAAAGGCCGGCCTTCTGTTTGGGCCTCCATCTTTCTCTGTAAGTTGAATATGGAAGGCGCCCCTACGGAAGCTAGATATTTTACTTTATACAGGGAGTGCAGAATTATTAGGCACGTTGATTTTCTGATCATATTTTTTTTCCAGGCACATTTGACCAATTCCAAACCACAGTAATCCTAATAACTACTATTGATTTAGTATTTAATAATGTATAAGTGATATATAATTGTTCATGAAGGCTGGAAATGAAAATCACCTTATATTCAGGTGTGCAGAATTATTAGGCATGTTTTCTTTTACAGATAAATTGAGCCAAAAAAGAGATTTAACTCAGACTGAAAAGTCAAAAAGTATTAAATGCCCATGAGAAGGATGCAATACTAATGCAATACTAGACATTGCAGTTAAGGCATGACCATTGGACAGTGAAATGCTCGTTGGGTCAGCAGGATCTGACAAAAACAGGTGGTGAAGAAAAGACACCTGTTAACTGCAAAAGAATTAAGAATTAAGGTGAAGAATTAAGGGTGAAACCACCAGGAACCCTTAGGCTCCAGCGCCACCATTTTCCAAAGCTGCAACCTACCTGGAGTCTCCAGAAGTGCAAGGTGTCAGGATCTCAGAGACTTCAGTTAGGTAAAGAATCCTAAAAAATGACCCCCACTAGATAACAATCACAAGCTGAAGTGTTGTAAAATACATGAAGAAGGTTTTTTTATAGGCTTTATGGACAGATAGGTTGAGAGTGACTCTTGAAGGACCAGCACCACATCCTCTAGTACCACTGTTTGAAGAATTCATCTTCCAGAATCTGGCAGTACGTTTTGGGAGTTCATTTTTAGTCCATCTCTGCAAAACGGACTTCAGGATGGACTAAAATGAACTCCCAAAACGTACTGCCAGATTCTGGAAGATGAATTCTTCAAACAGTGGTACTAGAGGATGTGGTGCTGGTCCTTCAAGAGTCATTCTCAACCTATAAAACCTATAAAGCCTATAAAAAAGCAGGCTTCATGTATTTTACAACACTTCAGCTTATGATTCTTATTTAGTGGGGGTAATTTTTTAGGATTCTTTACCTAACTGAAGTCTCTGAGATCCTGACACCTTGCACTTCTGGAGACTCCAGGTAGGTTGCAGCTCTGGAAAATGGTGGCGCTGGAGACTAAAGGGTTCCTGGTGGTTTCACCCTTAATTCTTCACCTTAATTCTTAATTCTTTTGCGGTTAATAGGTGTCTTTTCTCCGCCACATGTTTTTGTCTGACCCTGCTGACCCAACGAGCATTTCACTGTCCAATGGTCACGCCTTAACTGCAATGTCTAGTATTGCATTAGTATTGCATCCTTCTCATGGGCATTTAATACTTTTTGACTTTTCAGTCTGAGTTAAATCTCTTTTTTGGCTCAATTTATCTGTAAAAGAAAACATGCCTAATAATTCTGCACACCTGAATATAAGGTGATTTTCATTTCCAGCCTTCATGAACAATTATATATCACTTATACATTATTAAATACTAAATCAATAGTAGTTATTAGGATTACTGTGGTTTGGAATTGGTCAAATGTGCCTGGAAAAAAAATATGATCAGAAAATCAACGTGCCTAATAATTCTGCACTCCCTGTAATGTGTTCAATACTTTTCTTACAAAAACCCATCTCTTCGCTTCAGAAGGCCTTTATTAACCCCCTGGAGTTGTATGGATTACTTTTATAATGGATGGATACACATTTTTTGGTCTTCAAATTTTGGGCTGCCATTCACTGCCATTATAAAGCTTGGATTAGCCAGGACATTTTTTGATATAACTCCGATTGTATTCATCTGAAAGAAGAATGTCATATACACCTAGGATGACTTGAGGGTGAGTAAATTATGGGGTAATTTTCATTTTTGGGTGAACTATCCCTTTAAGTGTGTTAAGAAACGTTCAAGAAACATAAGTGGCCTTATACTTCTTTAATATAACAACACATTATATTTAAGTACTTTAAAAAAAATACTTTTAAGATTTGAAGTTCAATACAATTATGCACACTTCTTTTTCACAAGAGTACATAGGAAGCAACCCCTCACGCCATATTTACAGCACACCATATGCAGTTAGCATAATGCAGTAAGGTGTTAGCATATTGCTAAGCTAATGCGATACAAAATACACCAACTCGAAATATACATTCTTTATTCAACACCTTTTTAGTATTGTAGGACGTATTAAGTTATTTATAATCAGCATAACTGAGCTTGTTGCAATAAATTCTGGAGTTTGATTTCAAGGTGAAGGATACACTATTATTATTATAACCTGCCTTTGTATTTGGTCAAAACAAGGTATCTTAGGGTGCCTTAAAATGCTGCCTCGTAGTCAGCTCACTAGGTTTTTGGAACACAGCAGAGTGAGAAAAAGAGACAGCTCACTGGGGTTGGGCGGAAAAAGTGTGCAGCTCTTGCAGTGGATGATTTCCTTCACAACGGGCATGTCTTGCGAAACTGGCGGGGGCACAATCCCAAGGCCGGGCATCATGGGGTTCATTGGAGCAATGCCAGTCATCATGCCAAGACTGGGGTCAAAATCTGTAAAACAGAAGAGAGGAAATCTCAAAGGAATGAGTGAATAAAAGCCCCTTTAGTCAACATGGTGATAGCAATCTGTTGTGGCACAAATTAAAGCTATGAAAGCTAAACACTCCCCCTTCAAAGATAAATAAACAATTAAGTCCAATACATATTTAAAAGGCTTTTCGAATGAATAGGTTTTTACTGACTCATTCCCCTGGCTGTTTGCCTCGGCTTGTTACTATGCACAAGCGGTCCATCTGTGGGCCAAAAAAAAGTGAACACTGGCTTTCATTTACAGGTACTGGTTTAGACTACAGCTGCATGACAGCGTGGAGCTCTTTGAAATGGAAATGATAAAGCCCTCACTCTCTGCGGTCTCTCTTGCACCTGTGGAGAGTGTATAAGTCTGTCTAACCTCTAAGAGCACTCCACTCACATACTTCAAATATTTCCCTTATTTGCAGCCATGCAAGATAAACAAGCTCTGCCATCCGGCATGGGGGAAAAATAGCTTAAAAGTTCTGCGAGGAAAGATCTATGAAATGTAAATCGCACTGTAAATAAATGCATCATAGTACTGTAAGCAAATAATGGAATAACTTTTCAGGGTGCATATTGAAAACCTCTATATAAATAAAATAAAACGGATTAAATTTGCCCAGACTCACCTGGTCTCCTCTATAAAATATTTTTTATTTGAAACTTCAGGTAAACCTTATAACACGATCAAGCAGTATTGGGGGGGTAACGCATTACAAGTAACGTGAGTTACTTTTTGAACTAACTAAATAAAGCAATACTTTTAAATGTACTTTTTCAAATAAGTAACACAACTTAATTTGTTTTCCCATTTATTCACTTTCTTGTCCCAGTGTTGAGAGAAATTGGGAGTGTGAGAGTTTTTGTGCGCTGTGTGAACATGATTAATGTGAGCAGGCTTTTAGATTCAGTAATGAAATGCAAACTCAGAATATTATGCAATCTTGCAATAATTAAATGTTAAATAATACAAATACACTTTATGTATTTGATCTAACTTTATTAACCAATATCTTTGCTGACCTTTGACGATCCAATTCAGCTATAGTACGAACAAGCAAAAAATGACGTCACATTTGTCTTTCGTTGTTGTTGTAAAGTAAGATTGTTGAGCTTTCTTCTCCTGCATCCTATTCTTCACAGCTGAAAGGTTTATTTGAGCTGCGCCCTCTACTGTACAGGCATGAATTTGCATTTCCTTCAGCCTGAGGCTTATTCACTTCACTTTTGGGGCTCTATCATACACCCGGCACAATGTGACGCAAGTGTTTGTTGCTAGTTTGAGCCCAACGCAGTTATCGTTTTCACGAGAGCATGCTGCATGCTGGTCTGAAAACAAGGTGTGTTCAGGCGCATTACTGGCATGTTGCTATTTAAAGGGCACATTAGTAATATGCATCTATAGGCGGGTGCACAACATGCGTACACTCTGCTTATTACACACACAGGGACACACAGCAGCACACAAACATTTTTAAATATTAAAAATGAAAGGATTCCTCTCTGGAGAAGCGTTCAGTCGTTCCTCTCACAAATTCCACCATGTAAATAGCGAATCTGCCACGGTGTGAGCACAACTAGCTTTTAAAGGGAATGGGAGATGAGACTCTGATCTATCTTAGGACAGTAACAGACAATAATTGAGATAGAAAAGTCAAATATAAAAGCATAAACTCTCATATTATAGCCTAACCACTTTCATGATGGTCTGTAAGAACTAATACACATGAATCTCACAACTCAGGGCAGTGAGATCTGAAACTGGCAGATGTGTCTGAGAGGTGAGCGCCCTGCGACAGGTCCGAAACACGGCCTCTCTCTGAGAACCATTAACAGAGGTGGGACAGGACGTGCAGCATGTACAGACCACGGAGCTGAGATCTGCCTAAATGATTGTGTTAGTATTGATATTTCTGTCTCATAGTCACTAATGCAGGCAGGAGATAAGATGACCCACATTGGTGTACCATTAGGACTGAAAGTCTAAATTGAGACCACATAATTGCATGGTAATTTTTTTCAGCTGCAACCCAAGCAAAATTTATAGCAAGCAAGTTAAATTATATATGATCACGGTTTTACTTTAGCAAAAGTAACGGTCACATTCACAGAACTGTCATAGATTCATTGAATAGTCTATTAGGGGAAAGAGGAAGTCAAGTTCATTTTTATTACGCATGTTATTCTCAGATATTATGAAAACTGGGCCTTGTTTGCTTTCAGATATTACAAGAGATGACTTAAATCACAAAGAGTGTCTGATGAAAGGAAAACAATATCTGTGAAGGAGCAGGAAACAAACACTCTCATTAAAAACAAATTCCCGGCTCAGAAGTGGTCTAATCTTGGTGCAGTCAGAATATTTCTTACTAGCTCTATATACATGAGGTGGTAATTATGTAGTTAGTTTGAATTCTTATAGCAATTAGAAACAGGAAATTCTGTGCTGAGTTCAGAAGGCTCAAAATTCTTGGATGATCCAAAATTCATATTGTATGTAAGCATAATTACCAATCAAATGTATTCATTGTAAATATACAAGCATTCAAGTTCATGCGTGTGGATTGGCATGGCATTAGAATCTGAAGGATAAAAAAAGGATTTTTCAAAGGATATGGTTTTGAAAGGGAAATATTAAATCACAGCCAACGGAACAGCAGACTATGAAAAACTTTGAAAGTTTAACCTTTCGATCCCAAATAGAAAACAGCCATGGGTAAATCCTTGTGAAGTTGCAGGTCCAGTGTAGCCAAGCAATAGAGATAAAAATGAAGATACAGAAGAGGTACAGCACAAAGATTTGGACACAATTGCATCATTTTTCTGCCTATGATTCCTTTATTTCTACTGTGTAAAAGAGAACATCAGCTATAAGTCAAGTATACTGTCCTTAACACTAACATAACTGTGAATTATTTATTCAGCATGAATGCATTAAACTGATCAAAAGTGACAGTAAAGACATTTATAATATTACAAAAGATTTTTTGCTGTTCTTTTGAACTTTCTACTCATCGAAGAATCTTGAAAAAAAAAATGGTATCACGGTTTCCACAAAAATATTAGGCATCACAACGGATGTTTCTTGTTTCTTGTCTATCAAATCAACATATTAGAATGATTTCTGAAGGACAATGTGACTGGAGTAATGATGCTGAAAATTCAACTTTGCATCACAGAAATAAATAATATTTTAAAATACACAGACCAGACATAACATTAGGTGAAGTGAATAACACTGATTATCTTTTCTTCACAGCACATGTTAGTGGGTGGGATATATTCGTCAGCAAGTGAACATTTTGTCCCTAATTGATGTGTTAGAAGCAGGAAAAATTGGCAAACGTACAGATTTGAGTGAGTTTGAAAACAAAATTGTGATGGGTAGATGCCTGGGTCAGAGCATCTCCAAACTGCAGCTCTTATGGGGTGTTCCTGGTCTGCAGTGGTCAGTATCTATCAAAAGTGGTCCAAGGAAAGGAACAGCGGTGAACCGGCGACACGGTCATGGGCCAAGGCTCATTGATGCACGTGGGGAGCGTAGGCTGGCCTGTGTGGTCCGATCAAACAGACGAGCTACTGTAGCTCAAATTGCTCAAGAAGTTAAGGCTGGTTCTGATAGAAAGGTGTCAGAATACACAGTGCATCGCAGTTTGTTGTGTATGGGGCTGCATAGCTGCAGACCAGGGTGCCCATGCTGGCCCCTCTCCACTGCTGAAAGCACCAACATAAACATCAGAACTGGACCACGGAGCAATGGAAGAAGGTGAAAGATGTTTAATAACATCTACAACCAGTCAAACCTTGAGCCCTTGATTTAAAAAAAAAAAGAGCATGTGAAGTAGTGAGAAAAAAACAGCCAAACTCTATAATAGGGTTAGGCGAAAGGAAACTGTATCATGATGTTAGCAATGGTGATAAATTAAGAGAAAACTGTAAAAAGCCTCTCTCATATGAACTCATATCAAGAGTGATGACGTCAACATGTGGAAAATCTACACTGCCACTTTTATCTCTGTAATATCTAAAATTAGAATCAGGTGCACCAAAGCAGATTAGAGCACTATTAGAGAGAAACTTGAGTTGTGGCTACATCATTCCAAGATCAAAAAAGCTCTGAAAAATGCTTGATGCTTACCAGTCTAGGCAGCGGTTTCAAAGCCTTTTGTAGTCAATCACTCCACTGTCTGAAATACTTGCTATGAATACAGAACATTTCAAACTGCTGGCAATCTATCTAGGCCATGATGTCCTCCAGTCTTGCAAGACTTGCCTCAGTCAGTGTCAAAATGAAGAGGCCCCTACATCCAAAAGAGACTGCACAACTCTGCCCTACATGAAAAGTTAGGAAGGAAGAAGCCCATGCTCTCGAAAAAGAATATAGATCCATGGCTGCAGTGGAAGATCATGTCAAGGTGAATATCAGGACTGTTGGACCAATTTGCTCTCCATGGAAGAGACAAAAATAAAGCTGCTTGGCTGCACTGCCAGATGCACTGGAAATCAAATGCCTTTGACCAAAAGTATCTCTGAGGAGTGCTGGAGGAAGCTATACAGTTTGGGGTTGGATTTCTGAAATAAGGCATGGGCAATCTGTCTTCATACAGCCACCCACAAATTCATTATGCAGTTTCAGAAATTTCCTGGCACCACATTTAGCAGTGGTGTAGTCCTAAGAAAAAAAGTGGGTTACTATTACCTAGGGGTCTTTCTATATGTAAAAATATAGCTGCTTTAATAATTTAGGAAAGGAATCTTATTTCCTGGAAGAGGATTATTAAATTTGGGGGTCCTTGGCATCAAGCAGTTTAAAAAAAAAAAAATGCTGATCGAGGGACAGTGCACTCTCTCTTTCTCCTGGAGGCACACAGAAACCGTGACTTTCTCAATAAAACAGTTTCTCCACTGAAATGCAACATGACATTTCTCAGTTCCTTACATTTTTCAGTTCGATTAATTTTTAACTGCCGTTGTTTCAGTGAGAGAGCGTCTCCACTTGTCTCCCCACGCCTGTTATCTACGGTAAGTTGTCAGAGGCGGGGAAAGGTAGACTGAAAGGAGTGATGATGCACCAATTACAACAAAGAATCACACGTTTCACAGAACAGCATTGAGTACAGTGAAAGGGGAAGCCAACACGACAGTAGATTAAGGACTTATGAAGCAGCAACACAAGTGGCTATACCGAGGGTATACGCAAATAGTGATCTTCAGAAATCATTAGGGGATCATTATCTCTATGGGAAAAGAAAGCATTTGGTGTATACGTGTGTATGGCCTCCACTACACCACTGATCTTCACCAGTGTAGGGGAAAGTTACTTTTAAAAGTAGTGCATTGCAATATATCCAACTAATTGGATTACTTTTTATGGAAAGTAATGAGTTACATTACTTTTGTGTTGCTTTGTCTCACCTGGGCTGGGCTTGCTTGTTTGTTTTTAATAACAAAAAATAAAAAAAGTACTTTTTTTGTCAAATGTAAAGGCCCATTCACACCAAATGTGAAGTGAATAAGCCTCAGGCT
The DNA here is from genome assembly GCF_949357685.1 of Gobio gobio. Taxonomy (NCBI): domain Eukaryota; kingdom Metazoa; phylum Chordata; class Actinopteri; order Cypriniformes; family Gobionidae; genus Gobio; species Gobio gobio. The sequence continues at coordinate 22,373,032 of NC_137109.1, read as the reverse complement.
GAAGAAAATGCAAATTCATGCCTGTACAGTAGAGGGCACAGTTCAAATAAACCTTTCAGAAACAGAAACATGAAACAGAAACAGAAAAATGAAACACAAATATGATGTTTATCTAAAGTCGTTTTGGCTTATTAGTATGGTTGAATTGGTTCATCAAAGGTCAGCAGCAAAGACATTAGTAAATAAAGTGATATACATAAAGTATATTTGTGTTCTTTAACATTTCATTATTGTATATCTGTGTAATATTCTGAGTTTGCATTTGAATACTGAATCTGAGATGAGTAAAAAAACGTCATGTTTACACAGCGCCTCTACACTTACTACCAAATTTCTCTCCACACGAGGAGAGCTGTCAGTCAATAAATGGGAAAACAAACTAACTTGCGTTACTTCTTTGAAAAAGTAACTCGGCTATATTGTTGTATATTTAAAAGCAATGCACTACTTTACACATTACTTGAAAAAGTAATAAAAAAGTTACAGGTTACACTGAACTTCCCTATACACAATGTTAAGTCTGGAGTGTGAGAAACCTGAATCATACTGCTAGCCCATCTTTCTTAACAGTTTAAGAGTAATGTCTGATGGTTCTGTGTTAGGTGGGATGGACGTGGCCCTCTGTTAAGGTCTTTAATGTGCCTCACGGCAGCAGGTGCAGGTCTGCACATGCTCTGGCACAGAGGTAATAGGCACTGGACTGATGAATTATGGAACCTGCTCTCGGCTGGCACGCAGCACATTAAGCAGGCTGAGAAATTACAGGTCTGTTCTACAGGAAAAGCAGCCTCTTAAAAAATTAGAGCTGAAAAAGATATTTATTCATTGCACATATAAGGCAGATGATCCACACAAACAAACGGTCTCTCCAGATAAATAAAACGATACGTTTGTTTAGAAACTGACCTAGTTTAATCAAAGGTAGATTGATCAAATACACACAGTTTCCCACCGCGGGATCCTCTATATATCAGGATCAGGTTTAGATTGAGGAAAGGCAGGGGAATATCCAGGGCAGCAATGCTTAATAGAGATTATTTACATTTGTTCTCAGAGCAAAGCCCAGGAAGGATTTTCTCAAGCCTGAAGAATAAGAGATGTGGGGGGAAAAAACCCATGTTTTCTTGTCTCAGCTCTGTTAACAAATACTCCAGAAGAAAACTAACAACTTTAGAGACTCTGGCATGGAGTAGTCTCTTAGATGAGTAGATATATAGTACCTTTTAAATAGATAAGCTTGGCTAAAAGGGGGGAAATCATGGGAACGGGCATTTCCCTTGCTCTTTGAAATAAGGCTGTGTTTATGCTGCAAGTCGTAATGCACAGATATGATCTTTTCCGTCGTTTTCACTTTAGGGCCTATTTACACCTGGTCACTTCATGTGTTTTCTCTGATTGTATAGCTATCCGATCATGAAAAGACCAGGTGTAAATGCCCTCCGAAATGCTTTTGAGACAGATTTAAATCCGATTGCACAAACCACTTCAGTAGGTGGTCTGAAACGCATTACAGATGAAACTGGACAAATGTAAATGCATCTGATTGTTATAAAGTTTTCTATGGAAGCTTTTCCTCCATGGAATAAAAAAGATTCCTTTTTATCACACAATTGTGATGTTTTTTCTCAGAATTGTGAGTTACAGTATAAGTCTCAGTATAAAATTTTTTTTTCCTCAGAATTGGACTTTATAACTCGTAATTGCGCGAGAATTGCAAGATATAAACTTTGATCACTGATCTCGAAATGAGCTGATGATAAATAAAATGCAGCGCAAATCTGTTGATTTACTTGATGTGAACTCCGTTGAATTTGCATATAGCGTGGGAATTGAAGATCGGATTTATATCCGTTTTGCAGAGACACAGTTATGTGGCCAATTGTAAATGGAACTTTTAACAAATCAGTAAAAACGCATAAAGTGACCAGGTGTAAAAAGGCCCTTAGACACAACGGGTATTCTAGATCTATGTTTACAATAAAACCCGCCTAAAATGATTCTGTTGGTGATCGCTTTACTTTGCAACATGGTTAACCCTCGGGTTTTGAATGGCCGTACTAAAATCATTTATATAATTCACGTCAGGTGGCAATTATTATTTGCCAGCATGAATAAATTAAAAACAAGATTTGACTGAACGGATACAGATCCTAAAAATAATTTTGATTTTATCTTCAGCTTATTAGATCTAGAATTCTGAAGTGAAACAAAGGTAATTAGCGATAAGTTATCATTTATTTGAATACATTTGAATGAATTTTGAGCGAGAGAGAGAGATTGAGAGTGTGAATTACAGCGTGCATCTGTATGTAATAGGGAAGCTGGTTAGTTCATTTACAAAAACAGCAAGGTTATCCCCTCATTGCTGAGAAATATAATGTAGCTTTCAGTAGTGAAGCTGTTTTATATACAATTCACAGAGGTTGAAAACCATGCCCTTGAATGTTTCTCTGTGTGCACAAGTTTCCACCTCAGTAAAAATAAGCTGTGAGTACAGGCAAGGCCGTGCACAGAACTTTTGAGGGGCATGTGCTGAAACTGAAAAAGGTCAACTGCATGTCTGTTAACTACTAAAGTCTCCTAACCAATAAAGACATTATTATTAAACACACTTTTTTTATTTATTTTTTATTAAAAAACTAAATGCCTTTCAGGGAGTAAAGGGAGTAGAGCGAATTCAACTAAAGACGGATTCGAACCTCAGGTATATTTACCATATACTTTACGACAACGCTATTAGTGCTGTAAAAAACAAGGTGTCTTCCGTCTATTTGACATAAATTTATTTGATAAACGACAACATTTAGTTTATACATGTGAAGACGAAGAGTATAGAATACTAGATTCAAAAATGAGCTAGCTAGCGAATACGTGCATATTAACAGCGTAAACATGAATTAAACATGCCACCATAATATGATTAAATGTTAATAAATTAAGTGTATCAGCAATCCTAAATCACATAAAATATATTTTACCTAGGGGACGAGGATCACTCGTGTAAGGTCCAGTATTTATGATTTTCCGATGGTAAAAACAAATGACCTATATGTTGTTGTATTACCTATCAATATATTATTAACATTTTACAAAAGTCAAACTCAAATGCAGTAACATGGTTTTTGACCAGCGAATGTGTGCAGATTTGCATTTTGTCCGTCATAAAACAGCGGCATCACATTAAATTGTTGTAACATCAACAGGTTACAAATTTTGTTGTAGCTACCGTATATGGGCGCTGCAGTTTTTCCTGTTGTAAAATAGGCTACATTTGGCCAAAATCTAATTTGATAAAATATGAAATGCTACTGTATGCACACTAAGTTAGGCTATGACCAGATTGCAAATACTAGCCCTCTCTCTCCAGTTCCACAAGTCTCAGACCTCACTTACATAAAATATGAGCCTTATAGACAGTGTTTTTCTTGCGTAAAGAAAACGCTGTATATTCAAACAACAATAGGCCTATCCGTATTTACTCTTGCAAGACTTTCCCAATAAATAGGCAAGAATAAACCTGGTGTCCTCCATGATTCCTGTTCTTTCTGACAACAAAACACTAATGCAACAAGCTCGTAATCTCGATTTCAGAAGTGGCCGGGAATTAACAAATTTCCGATAGCACGTGAAGGCAACATTAGTCACAAGCTCTTTTTATACCTTTTATTGGCTAAATATTTGTAAAACAGACAGACAGAGGTGAAGGGGGACCAATAGCACCAATTTATTGAAGAAGAAAAAAAGGGCACTTCCACCACCACCAAAAAAAGGGCACTTCGGAGAGTAAGGGCAAAAAGGGCATGTGCTCTGCACAGGTTGAGCCCTACTTGAGCACGTGCCTGAATACAGGCCTGTCTGCTTCATAATACAACATTAAAAAGCCATCTCTGTTGGCAAAAGTGTCGCCCTTGCCCTTTGGTGGCTTGGAATTCAAAGGGAAAATGGATAGGCCTGTACATGGTTAGACGTAGGTCAAATGTCCAGATATCGGATATGAATCTGATTTAAAACCACATTTGGAAGTGGCTCAGATCAGAGGGAAAAAAAATCGGATCTTGTGAAGATTTCTGTGCAGTGTTTACACACGTGTCAGATTTTTTTTTGTTGCAGCATAAACATAGTTAAGAGAGTTTGGTGGTGTTCTGTGTCGACATACTCTCATTCACAACACTAGCTTTCTCCTCTGTCCACCCATATCCTTTATTAAAATCAGGCTGCAAAATATTTCATTTAGAAATCATTGTGGTATTGATGTCATAAAACAGAGCACATTAACATATGAGCCCCTTTCCATGCTTTCAAAAATCTAGAAACGGTGCTTTGATTGGCTGTAACACATCCAGGCATGTGACGTTACCGCATTAATTACATTACAAAAACAGGTTGAAAAGATAAGCAAACTTTAGTGCTGTCCTCTTAATAACATTATATAATATTTTTATTTTTCAAATAACAAAAATAAACATATTCAATTAAAATACAATTAATAAATATGAACAGATTAAGGTGTAAAAGAGCACAACTATAAAGAATTAGAATAAAGAATCAGAATATTTTCAACCAATATCTAGATATCTTTTCTCAGCTGGCAAGTTTGGTCCATATTTAAATGTAAAAATATGCAATGTCTGAAATGTCGGGTTCTCTGCGTTGCTGATTTCAATGTGTTTTTTGTGTGTGTTTTTTTCACAAAAGAAGACATGCAGGTTTGAAATGACTAGTAGTTGTGTGTAGTGTAGTGATTCTGCTGAATATCAAACAGTGATTATCTTCTCAAATTATGCAAGAGAAAGAGAAAATCAACCAAACAAAATTCATGGCAAAACGCAAGAACAGCTTTTAAATTATTTATTGTAGGATTACTTTGAACACTTTAAATATTGATGCTATACTGGAATGCGTGTTGGATATTCCCAATAATAATATGCAATACTTCTAAAACCTAGTTTGGCTTTGGGCAGCTGCATTAAAAGGCAGCCATCAATCAAAAGAGCAAGAGAGTCAAAAAAATCAGGCTGGCATTTAACAGCGGAGAGCTGCAGGCGACCGCTGCCTGGTGGAGGGGAGGGGTCTGCGCTCTCTGCCTTCCTCTGTAAACGTCCCCCTCAGCAGCAACGCTGAAGAATGACACAGTTAGACCCCATGAGGCATGTTGGCTATTCTCAAATGAGGCAAGCAAACCATCTCCCAGAGGAATAAGTCAGCATATCTTTGTGGGAAATCTGCAACTGAAGATCTGCTGTTTCACACCGCAATTCACCCCTGACGCTAGCAGGGATTTTAGTGGCGGGATTTCATTTTACCCCACTAAACCTAGAACAGAGAGCCAGAGCAGTGTAAAGATCTCCATTAACAGACAGATGTTAGCTTGAATAACAATCATTTTCCTAATTTCTCTGACATCAGGGAGGGACAGCCGTCTCCAAAAAACACCAGATATGAATACCCATTTAAAAACAATACATTCATTATATTTGTACCACAAGTTCACAGTCAAACAATGCCCTGTGTCTAGAACCCGTGTTAAACTGAATGTATAATAAAAGTTAAAACTGTTAAAAATGTTATATTAAAGCCCGGGACACACCAAGAACTAGCGGAGACAATAGCTGTTGTTGCTTCTCATCGGCTGAGTCTCGGCCAAAGAAAAAAACTGCACTTGAACACACCAAAAGGACTGAAGGCGACTGTCAAAGCATGTGTGTTCTGCGTCTGTGTGCAAGTAAATATCTAAGCAGTCTATTTGCGTCCTTCAAAAAGGGAAACCGAAACTAGGACTGCAGATATACAGTATTATCAATCACATTGATCACTTTCTTCATTCCAGTTGGCTCATGTTATTATGAAAATATTTGTGCATTCGGTAAGATGACGTAAAATGAACAGCCTCCTGCCTGTACCTTCTTGACTTTGCTCGCTTTCATCATTTTTGCTTTTATTCTCGTGCACTCAGCTGAGCTGAACAGCCAATCAGCGTTTTCTCTCTCTCACCGATGGCCCGACACTGATTCAACATGCTGAATCGACCCAAAAAAGGCGTCCGACTAAACCCAACAGTGTGGAACCAGTGTTAATTTTGTTGACGAATAATTGTCATCATCATTTGCGTAAATTTTTCAATTTAGGAGCATATGTGCTCCTTGGGAAAAAGTATGCATCAAGCCCTGACAAGTACTGAATTTGTGCATTTGTGCACTTGAACGGTCACAAAATTTTGTCAAAAATCAAGCGTAGCGTCAGTTCTGGCAGGTCACGTTAGTCAAGCTCGCATGAGCTGACTGTCAGCTGATTACGTCTACCTATAGGAATACGACGTCTATCACAGCCTACATATATAAGCTCCTTCAGTATTATCAGCAGCTATTGGGTTCTCCAGAGCTCATTTACCCTCCTTCATCCCCAGCTCCTCCTCTCGTCCAGTCAGGATTTGGTATTCTAATTCCCCTTGAATCAGACTAAATAAAATATTGACATTAATGATATCTCCAAATTAGTGTTGTCAAAAATATCGATATTTCAATATGTATCGATACTGAAATATCTGAAACAATACGATACTCCTTTTCTTCAGTATCGATATCAACTGCGCTCTCCTCTCCGACCGACAGCGAGACAGGCACCCGCCTACTCTCATTCAGTCCGGTTAACCCTCTCAACACGGCGAACGCGTGTTCTGCTGGATTTTTCTTCATGACAGCGTGTTAGTGTTGGTCTGAATTTTGCGCGGGATTGCACATAACGTTAATTCTACTAATTACCGCAGATTTTGCGCTCGCATCTAAATCGCACACGCACATACCGTAATAAAGGCGCCTCTGACATACAAGTGAAAAAATGAGCTCCTTTTTCCAGCTTATTAATGGTCAAATACACCTAAAAAATTTCTCAATGCCCATCTAGGTGATTATTAACGTAAACACAGTCGTAACCAGTTCAGGAAGAATGTGTAACAGGAACAGTGTTTGGGATCCATGCGTCAGGTTTTAAAGGGACAGCATTTATTTATTATTCAAACTAAAAAAAGACAGACGATTACTTACAGCTCTTGACTGATTAACTTGTGTAACTTTAATGGATTCATCTGTATTTAATTTTTTACAATGAAGATTATCCAATGTTATTTTTAATTTGATTACTTCTAAAAATTCAGTTTCTTACCTAAATAGCATACTGTTAGACCTACCTGAAAAAATAAAGCAGTCTATTTCATTTGTATTTTTATTCTATTGTATTTATTTGTGCTATTGTTTGTAATTTGTTTATTTGTTCTTATTTTATTACTGTTTACTCGTCTTTTTTAATTAAATTTGAAATCAAGCTTCCTTGTGCTTTATGTAAGCTATTGCAACACAATTAGTTAGCAAATATTTGTGAGATAATTGTAATGGTAATTGATCAACGTTTATATGAGGAAAAGCTTAAAAGCTTTATCATATAAAGTTATCTCTTCAGAAGAAATTTTCAATAGACGGACAAAAAAAGAAATTATATAAAAAATATCTATTTGACAGTATATGCAGCGTTTTTTCCCCATGGTATCAAAAATGGTATCGAATATCGATACTTTTTTAGGTATCGTATCGAAGTTAGAAATTCCAGTATTGTGCATGGATGCACAGGGAGTTCCTGCCCAGAACAGAATCATACCGCCAATCCAAACTGTATGTTAATAGTCAATCAATCATCTTTGACGATAGGGATCCCGACAGAATGACAGTTTTGGCATGTATTCAATAACGGTCGGTTATGAAATGCTTAAATGCTTAATTAATACATTACAATTTAACTACACTCATTAGATTTTGGTCGACTAAATCAACTGTAGATTTAGTCAACTGAAATCGTATATTTTGTTGACTAAAACTAAAACAATTTAGGGGACTAAAATATGACTACAACTAAATAAAAATGTACTGTCAAAATTAACACTGTGTGGAACACACCAAAAAAACTAGCCTGACCAAGGATCAAAAAAAGCCGCACAGTTGGCTTTGTGTGTCCCGGGCCTTAAAACTCTGGAAATGGGTATTGAAAAGTATCAGAGGGCCTTAATAAAAAGGAGTGAGAATGGCAAACAAAAGCTAAATATGGATAAAGGGTTGAATTGACTGTAAATTTTCTGGTATATTCAAGTACTTTTTTTACTTAACTAAATCACTACATTATCACTACAGCTAAATTTAAATACTCTTTAAATCATTTCAGATGCCTTCTATTCAGACAATGAAAAATAGTCCTCTCATTTCAGCAGCAGAGGACATTGATTCCCCCATGAATACTGCAGGCTAGTGGTTATTGACTGACAACTTTGAAACAGGAGCTGTAGGATGCATATTAAACAGCCAATAAATTGACAGGTCAAGATCAGTGAGCAATGTCTAAAGCATGGGTTTCCATTAAAAATCATACAGCTAAAGCATGTTGCAAAGTATAAAATCTGTATTTATATATTTATCAAGAAGCAAGCAGTCAATTATCAATATGGGCTCTGCAATGGAATGTAAACATGAGAAAAAATTAATATGCAAAAGGTCTACATATAAAGGTGCAAACATTTTTTTAGATGCATCACACTGTAAGATAACTTTCATAAAAAGTCCATGACCGATTTTTAAACATCCAATGGATGGACATTTTTTTCAAAATTATGAATTTAATCCATTTTAGAATAAGGCTTTAACATAACAAAATGTGGAAAAAGTGAAGCGCCGTTAATACTTTCCGGATGCACGATCGATTAGTTAGTTAGCTAGCTAGCTAGCTAGCTAGCTAGTTAGTTAGTTAGTTAGTTAGATAGATAGATAGATAGATAGATAGACAGACAGACAGACAGACAGACAGACAGACAGACAGACAGACAGACAGACAGACAGACAGACAGACAGACAGACAGACAGATAGATAGATAGATAGATAGATAGAGTTTCTGTAAATAGATGTGACTGTTAAGTGGGGTAAAATGTAAATGTGGCTTTAAATCATGGTCATAAAAGAGCCAGAGCTCAGCTGGACAATGTTCCAATTAGCTGTCTTTCCTGATGATATTGATCATAATAAGAGCTCGCCGTGAATCCTGTGGAGCTGCACAAGTATTATGCATCACAGAGCAGACCCACATTCCCTGCCTAAGGAGAGTGGAAATATAGAGCGGCATAAATATATGCTGCGGTTAAGGCCTGTGGACCGACCCCCCCATAGAGCAATAACACATATCTCTTTGATGCATTCATAGGAGAAGTCTTATCTATACAGATGAATGAAGAGTCAAGAGCAGCTATACTTGACTCAGCCCACAGGTCCACATGAGGTGAGATCTTCAACAGCAGAAGCTGAGAAAAATGCTAAATAATAAACTCTTAGAATAACAGTGGACACGGAGGAAGATGTTTACAAAGGCACAGGAGACTCTTGTACACAAACGCTAGGAGAGTGAGCTAAGCCATTGAGTGAGCGCGTGCACACTACATTCCTGTAAATGGAAGGTCACAGAAGTGGAAAAGGTTACATGTTTTTAGTCTGCTGTAATGCAATCATCAACATCGCTAAGATTCACGAAACACCTTCTTGCTACTTGCGAAAGCCCAGCCATCTCGGAATACCAACATCTCCGATACCGCAATCCTAGCTCAAAATGGTGTTGTGTGTTGACATGATCCGCGGCATGAGAGGATTGAAGCTACTTTTCCTCCACTCGACAACAGCTGGTCAGAGATTCTGAATAATTAATCACAAGAAAGTGCAAGCCAGACTGCAGCCAAGTAAAAACACACAGTACAGTGTACTTGTCCAGAATACATTATAGTTACAAGAACTGAGCAATATACTGAATATTCACTAGGAGTTTGCAATGCTGACAAAAAAAAAAAAAATCCCAATTGTCAATAATAATTTGATGATATTTTGCTGAGTGTGTTTGTGGAGCTGGTACCTTGGCTGGTTTAGGCCAGCTAACTCCTGAAGTTTTTCATTTTCTTAATATTCTGTTGGGTGGTTAATTCACACCAGTGACACGAATTGGCTGAGGCAATATTCATGATTTCCAGGAGCATTTTTACCTTTATAAGGGCTACCTTACTAGATGTATGCATGATATTTTATGTCAAATTCTTACATTTGATCAATAAATTCGATTAATATACTAAGACACTATAGGGTCTTGATATATATAAACCACTGTTATCAGTCACATGAAACAAAATCAATCTTTACTCTACAAAAAGTCACATTTAGATCCATTTACAACTGCATAAATACTACTACAAGATAAACGTTTTAAAAATACATTTTCAAATAATGAAATACGAAATTATTTTTTAAATGAAATTACATTTTTAAATCTGAAACTAAAACTGCCAGTAGCCATGGCATCAAGCCATTGAATATTCCCCCCCCCCAAAATGACTGATTCATTCAGAAATTAAGCAAGTGACTGTATTTATGAATGGATTATTGAATCATTAACTCAAATGATTAGACACCGATTAATTCAGTAATGAAACACTGCTGTGTGTTGCTTGCGGAGACATGCAACGCTCCTGCTCTGGCTTTGTTTGCAACTATTTTCGATGGCATTATAACTAATTGGTAACAATTGCTGTTTGGTTATAATTACAGAAAAAAAAAACTAACATTTTAACTAACCGAAAATAAAATCACCCTTTCAAATAATTTCACAACAAATGGATAAATATCCAATGTATAATTTCCATAGCTCTATCCCACCGTCCTTGTAGTTGATTTTAAAAGAGACACACTTTATCTCTCTGTTGATAATGCTATTAGCTGTGCGTAATGGAGGCGGGATTGATTAGACTCAGTGTCACATTCATAAACATATGACTCCATACAACTTGCTGAGGCAGCAAAGTACAGGAATGGAGTGGAGTTTGTGGAGAGTTTTAGTTTTGGAGACCGTTAGGATGTTGGAGGCAACAGCTGCTCCCACTGTGTGATTAATGAGGTAAGACTCGAGGCAGACAGTACTGCCTCTTCCCTCTACCTCCAATCCAAACACAGCCTGAGCCAATGCCTACTGAACATAGCGGGTCACAATAACATCACGCAGACCCAGCTTCTCCCTGTAGCACGGTGGAAAGGAGGGGTCAGCAAAAAGCTGCAGATCAACGGCTGCATATATTATTTCCTGCTAAGCAGCCTAAGGAATCAACGATTAGCAAGAAAAGAAAATGGGACGAGAAATCGAGAAATGTCTATACGCATATGTGGCAGAAGTGACCCGCTGTGACGCCCTGATTCAAGGCCTTCATCTGTATTCTTCGAGTCTCTGCCAGCCAGGAAGCGAGGGGAGGCAAAAAGGCTCCCAGAATTCCCCACGGCGGGACTGATTAGAATAAAAGACAGTACTGGGGGAACGAGCTCCTGGGAGCCAGGACACATTAACAGCACTAAGAGCCGTTTCATTCCAGCTCATTGCATGGCTCACAGATCAAGGCTCCATAGTCTTTCTGACATAAAACTGCCATCAGCATTTCTCTCCTCCGAATGGCAGTCTATAAACCGCTAGGCAAACTCCTAATTTGCTCTTGGGCGGCGATCTCGCGAATGGGAGCCTGAGACGTTCGCGTGGCGGCGACGTAAACAGTGCAAATGAAATTTGATAGGAAAATAGTGTAGGTGGCTAGAGCATCCCAACGGCCCACTTCATTTGAAACATGCGCCTATAGCGGGGTACACCCGTGCATATATCCGCGACTGCGCTGCTGCGAATGTGACTTTAAATAAGATGAAGGAGGTGATTTAGGAAACTCCACTGGGAATCGATTCTAAAACCCGAGGAGAAACAGACATATGCCCGTATTTACTGCAACCGGTGTGTTTACTGATAAATGCAGGCCATCATTTTGAATGATATTGGAGCAAGAACAAAAATTAGATGTTTGCTGCCTGTCGGATGACCCTCCAGTGTTTTCATTTCATCATAATGAAAATCCATCCATCTTGCAGTTGCATTTCATTCTAATCTCCCTGGAATTAAACAGACGCTTCAATGGCATTTTTGGACTCCTCACCTTTTGCGTTCCAACTAATAAACGGTGCGGTGCAAAAGAGAAATGAGTTCTGAAATGAGCGTTGTGGATGTGTGGGTTTAAGTGACTCATGCGCACCAGCTGAGATGTTCTGCATCTCCATCCAGCTGGCATAACGCAGCCTCTGCTCCGAGCGTCGCACAGCCATTCCTTCGCATTGTGCAGCCGACTAACCAATGAGATGAAAAAGCCCTGAAACTAATTGGCCACTCTGACGGCACCGTGGGAATGTGTTTGAAGTTTTCACACTGGGACTTTAACACTCTTGCTGACTCAGTTGAGCGCTCTGCTTCTGATCAGGCAGAGAGGCCCACAGGATGCATCAGGCTCAGTCTCTGGTTAATACTGCAGCAGTAGGAGGTAGACTAGCAAACATCCATCAAATTAAACCTTTAACTATATCTTTTGTACTATAAATCAAAAGTCTGGTCCACACTGAAGCTTATTTTATCCCAAGACAGGTCACTTAGATGGGTCTGTCTGACCGGCAAATAATACAACCAGCCCATAGATCAATTTTTATGATGATTATGGGGTGAGTACAACTGAAAGCCATGACACAAAAATAGCACTGGTGTGAAACAAAGTGTCAACTGATTCAAATAATGACACTGCAGTTTCAATGGCAGTACAGGTCAGTGTTAAAAAAAAAAAAAACGAAATAAAAAAATATTCATTGAAATAAAGCTGAAAAAAATTATTCGATGAAAAACTTTGAAAATGGAAATGAGAATGAGAAACGTTCAGTTGGCAACTAAAGAAATAAATAACTTTAACTAAACCTGTAATAATAATAAATCTAAATAGAAATATAAAAAATAGTGCTGTCAAATCGATTAATCACAATTAACTGCATCCAAAATAAAAGTCTGTGTATAATTATTATGTATACATAAATACACATACATGCATGTATATATTTAAGGGAAAAAATATTTATATATAAAATATTTATGTTTATATATAATATCAATTATATAAATATATATACATTATAGGCAAATATTTCTTAAATGTATACATGAATGAGTGTGTATTTGTATATACATAATTATACATAAAAATTTAACACATTACACACACATATATTATGCAAACACGAACTTTGACTTTGGATGCGATTAATTGCGATTAATCGATTTGACAGCACTAATAAAAAAAATATACAAAATGACAAAAGCACATTACAAAATTACTATAACTAAAATTAAAGTGAAAACTGAACATAAGAGTTAAATAACAAAAAAAAACCAGTTAAAAAAGTCAGCCGACAAAAAAACAACAACAAATGTGTTACACTTAAGAAAATGTCAGTACTTGGAATTACCAGGTTTCAATGAAAAACTAGCTGTTGGATTTGTTTGTGAAGCTTCAGACATTAGCTGTTTCCATCCAAAGTTGCGAATGTAACTTATGCGCAAAATTGCAATTTCGCATAAAACATTTGCGAATAAAGCAAGTTTCCATCCAGTGAGTCGAAGAGAACATAATCGTCACTTCCTGGTAAACTACCGCAAAAAAAATCACTAAGAAACATAGGAGAAGCCCCCATATATAATAATCTTCATATATAATAAATTATTTGCGTCTCAGAGAAACTTGTGCGTCTCAATAAACTTGTTGTCTTGCTTTCAGAGGCAGATGCTGCTGTTTGGGAACGCAGTCATGTAAGACAGTTCTAGAAGGGAAATATACAGAGCATCGTTGACAACAGACTTCTGAATGAACAAAACAGGATTTCAGATGCTTTGCAAACAAGATTTTTCCACTGGTTAGTACAGTTATGCTGTTACATCGCGAAAGTCACATGATTTCTTTTTATGCGCATTAAGGAATTTATTTGGTATCCGATACAAACGAGCGTATACGTTTTTTATGCGCATTTTTAGAATTCATGCTCATCTTGGCGTTTCCATTCAGCATTTTTTGATGCGATATCCCAAAATGCGCATTAAAAAAAATAAAAAAAAATAAATAAAAAAAAAAAATATATATATATATATATATATATATATATATATATATATATATATATATATATATATATATATATATATATATATATATATATATATATATTTTTTTTTTTTTTAAGCACAGAACAATAGTATGATGGAAATGGTAAAGTTAGCATTGGCTAAGTTGATAATTCATGGCTTACCTGACATGATAGGTTGGCCAGGCATGCTCATGGGGGCCATTCCGAGGTTGTTCATTGCAGTAGCCCAAGCATTAGGGTCCGACATGGGCATCGCTAAAGAGTTGGAGTCCATGGCAATATTTCGGAGCCCCTCTGAAAGAGAGAGAGAAATATCTGAGTTTAGCCAATATTTAAAAAGTGTTTGTCTCTTCTAAAAGACCCAAAGGACAAATATTAAAATGTTGAAGATGAACACATTTGAATCTCCAGACCTGAGCGTTATTATAATTCTGCAAAGACCTTTCAGGGATGAGGTTGTTCCCACTGGTCACATGTGTGATCTTTTTTTCCTTTGAATTTGAAGGGTCTAAAAAGTCTGTAAAGTCTAATTCACTCACATTTCTCAGACCTAATCAAATGCTGAAAGTTTGGTAAAATAAGTCTTCAGGTCCCTTTTAAAGATGTCCATGCTTGATGAGGATTTTATAGAGAACCGCAACACATTCCAAAGTACAGCAGCCGCAACAGAAAAGGCGTGATCTCCACTATGCCTCAAACCAGACCGTGGGACGGTTAGGAGCACGCTCTGAGAGGAGTGCAGATATCATTATTATTAAGGGATTAACATGTTCTTTATATAGTCTGGAGCCCGATCATGTAATGCTTCGTAGACAAACATTAACATCTTGTATTCTATATTTTACAGGTAGCCAGTGAAGAGATATCAACACAGGTGTTATAGGATCCCGTTTTCTGGTGTTTGTTAAGATTCTCGCTGCAGAATTTTGCTCATACTGAAGACGAATAACCAGACAGAGTTTCACTTATGCCTAGATATAGAGCATTACAATAATCCAACCATGTGGAAATAAAAGCATGCAAAACAGTCTCCAAGTCCTTGTTTGAAAGGATAGGTTTCAGTTTCGGCAATTTCCTTAACTGAAAGAAAGACGATTTCACAACGCTATTAACTTGATGATCAAAGCGTAATTCAGAATACAAAATTACTATAGGTTCTTCACAGAAGCATGCAAAGTCCACAGCTTTCAACCAAACCTTTCCCAAGGTGTTTGTTCCCAATCATAATAAACTCTTATGTAATAAAGTCTTATCCTCATTTAATTGTAAAAAAATATTTGCAAGCCATCCCTTTACCTCAATCAAGCACTCATAAAAATGAGCAAAAGATGTACAGCCATCACAATTTGCAGTTGTAAATCATCAGCATACAAATGATAATTAATATTGTACATTAAGAGTAATGAAAATGAAAATATTATTACATTTTAAAATAACTGTTTTTCTATTTGACTAGGTTTTTAAAATGTAATGTATTCCTGTGATGCAAAGCGGAATTTTCAGCATCATTACTCCAGTCTTCAGTGTCAAAAGTTAAAGGATCAGCATTTATTTGAAATATATTTTGTAACAACGTAGAAGTCTTTTGTGTCAATTTTGAGTAATTTATTGTGTCCTTGTTGAATAAAAACTTTAATGTCTTATAAACTTTTGGACGCTAGTGTATACCGCATCATGCTTAAAAAAAGATGTAAACATATTAGTGGAGAAACACAGAGACCCTTTTTTGAATAAGCAATGGGACATGCTTTGCTTTCACTAACAGTTCTGAAAAGTATTGAGAACCGTTTGGAAAGCACACAGTTTTATTCATTGGACTATCCAAGCAGCACATTCAGGGTTAAATGTGTAAATCTACTGGTATTTTGTATGTAAATAAGTAACTTATGGGTTTTAAAAGTCTGAGCTGAGGACTGGAACTTGAGTCGAGAGAGGCAAGATGTGGTGTCTTTGTCAGTTTAACACATAAAACATATTTTACTATGATAAATTGGGCACTGAACTTCTTCTGAAAACCAATTTATGTACTATTAACACTGCAGAGGTGCCAATGTGCGTCAGAGAAAAACAGAAAAAAAAACTTCAGAGATAACAGACTGCCGTTTTTATAAGACATAACTGCTGCCAGAGGTCTGATAAACTTCAGTATCGCCCCCCAAAAGAATGAACGCTATCAACAGAGAAATAGAGTTCAGAAAGTTCCCATATCTCAGGTGTGACCACTGGGCTAACAGTGTGTGTGTGTGTGTGTGAGAGAGAACATGTGGTTCCTGAACAGAGTGGGCGAGAGTCACGTGGATGTGAGGAGATAATTTCCACTAACTATTGAGAAAATGTCTCTGTGGTTGGTCAGGGAATTATTATACAGAAATAATGAAAAACAGCAGTGATAATTAGTTCTCCGGTTCTCCAGAGGAATATTAAAGGGGTTTTGTCAAACATCTAAATAGAGCACATTATTTTAGAACAGAAAAAAAAAAAATGACCTTCTCGACTCTTCTCTCAAGGGTTTACGGGATCTTTTAACATTTAAATAACATCACGTCATGCCTGAATTAGCATAATTATACGTCAACAACTTTCAGCTGTTCGCTGAGATGATTAGTCTCTATGGCAACACTATTGATCCATGTGCGGCTTTGTTGTTGATAATTAATTTCTATTTATTCACCTCGATGCTATTTTGCAAAACACTGGGGGGGGGAAAGGTAACATTGACTAAAATAACATGACATTTCGAGAACTTGAACCACTTGCAGAACTACCTTTAAATGTTGAAGGGCTGCCGTTTCATTAAAGTGTGAAATTTGAAACTTGCATGAGATTGACAAAGGTCAAAGGTATGGTTTTTACCAGTTATCTCATAGTGATTCTGACATGACATTCAAAGTCATATTTCACTAATTCCACCCTGGTTTTGGATTCAACAAGTAGCAAACATAATGCTCTGATACTTAATGAAGGGTGTCTCATCCCTCAGATGTATTCCCCTCAGTCATCCAAACAGACTGCAGAAGCTTTACATGGTTTACATGGACCGTAATAATCTGATTTGAATCGGACAAGTAGCACAATCTGAATAAATAAAGCATTTCATTTCATGTGGCTTGTAAAGTGGTAGCTTAAAACCTTTTCTAATCGGAACGAGAGGGCATATAAACACTTGATTGGATTGAAACCCAAACTGGAAACTGGAGAGTACCGTGCATGTGCAATGATGTAGAAATAGTGTAATGACGTACAACGCGTGGAACAAGCTGTTGTAGTTGTTGAATGAAGTGTCATAAATGACTGTCGTGTCATTCTAAAATTCTCCTTCCACTTATCATCTTTGAAGTGGAGCAGGACAATGTCCCACCAGTCCTAGTTTTGGACTCGCCTTGTTTTGGGCGCGGGAAGGGGCGTTTTTACCGCTTGATAAATATAAGCAGCATGGCACAACGGTCCATGTGCTCAGCGTCTCCTAATTAGGACCAGACAGAGATAAATATTAAGGGCCAGATTTAATAAACAGGGCAAATTAGCATGAGAGTGCAATCCCATAAAAGCACCAATGGAGTGGAAAGTTCTGCGTAAATCTACTGACAATGCGAACATTAAAGAACACAGACACAGCTAGATCATTTCCATAATGACAAATGCAATCTACCAAGAGCAGCGCAAATTAGCGTCTGGTTTAAGACACACTGTAAAAAAATTATTGTTATTTTAATGGTAAAAGACTGTAAAAATGCTACGGTTAAAAACAGTTAATTGGTTAACAGAAAGTTTCAGTACTATATACGGTGAATAACTGTAATAGATCTAACCTGACATCTAACCTTAATTTTACTGTAAAATACCGTTTAATTTACAGTTTTTGGAAGTGAAAAAGAACAAGTTGTTGTGTAATTTACAGTGAAAAACCATACATTGACATTCCCAGAATTCCCTGCGTGACACTTCGCATTTGATGTATGTTCATTGAAATAACTGTTTCTTCTTAGTTTTTTATTTTATTTTTATTGCATGTTTTTTATTTCATGTGTGTTACCATGATGGTGTTTAGTGTTTGTGTGAATGACACCTTCCAAATATTAGCATTGTCCTCCTAAAAGCTGCTTGTGATGAGCTTTGATTCATCATGTGACTCCCGTAACCACTGTGATTGGTGGTTGTCAGTATCAAAGGTAAATAACAGATATTAGTATTTCAATAGGTTGGTCATTTTTACCGTGAATTTTTTATAGTGTACACGTAATTATTACAATATAAACCTTTAAATTATATGGGTTTGAACTGTAAAATAAAAGTTTTTAACCGTAATTATTACATTATAAACCTTTAAATTATATGGTGCTGTCCCGTAAAACCTAAAACGTTACTGCTGTATTTTTTTACGGTAAAGTTCTGGCAACCACAGCTGCTGTTTTTTTTTTTCCGGGGATTTATTTTACTGTGAGTGCTTTTTTGGGTGGTAAATAATGGCGCAAACACCTGTAATTTGACGAGCACAAACCTTAGTAAATCACCTTGCATTCATTTAAATACTCTCCTCCCATACATTTTCTGTCTGTAATGGAAACAATTGCATATGCAATAAGGTCAGCCGCAAAAATAACTCTGTCCACGACTTTTCAGTGCTAATTTATCTCTGCGTGTCTTTAGTAAATCCTGACAGTAGTTTTTTAATGCCAAAAGAGGATTTGGGCTGGCGCAGCTTAAATCTGGCCCTAAGTCTGCTATTTTAAACAAAGAAAAGCGATGGTGGGATAACAGTTAGTATAAGCCAACAGCAGGAAACATTTTTTATGTAAACACAATTTTTTCCATTTTCCCATCCTCAATCACTACCCACTCACTGGTTAGACAAATTTTACTTATACTGTTCAAAAGTATCGTAAGCTCACCAAGGGTGCATGTATCTGATAAAAAATACAGCAAAAACAATATATATATATATATATAATATATATATAAAATTAACAATTTGGTACTCCACAAACATGACATTTTTTTCAGGATTATTTCAACAAAAAGTTAAAAAGAACAGCATGTATTTTTTTTTGGGGGGGGGTCAATATTTTATAGATTTTTAATAGATAGGATCACATACAATTGCCCAAAGGTTTCTTCACAATAAACAGAACAAAAAGTTGACCCTCTGAACCCCCAGCGGTTCCTCAGGTCCAGGCCACTGATTCTTGTAATAAAATTGCAATCAAAACTAAAATAAAATAAAAAATATGAAATAAAAACATTATGTCTTTACTCTCACTTTCGCTCCATTTAATGTATCCTTGTTGAATAAGTATTAATTACATTTAAAAAGGCATAATATACAATGTAAAAAAAAATTGGGGGGAAAAATTGTGACAATAGATCGTTACATATTGGCCCAATAAATGACTTCCAAATAATTATCCCCATGCAAAAAGATGCATTGTACTAATCATAGCTTAAGGTCTTAACTCAAAATTAAAATTGTATATTCACCGAACATATTTAATTGTGCTCAGTCAATCTATGAAGTCGAAGTGAAAAATCCATGTTGGCTGAACAAGTCCTACGTCCGAAAAACGGTATACGCATGCGCAAAATGCGCTTGAAAAAAAACGTTCGTGTGGAGATTTCAAATGCAGCGCGGGAGCGGCAGCACGAGCGGAGCCGAACCAGCAGGTGCTGAAGACCGAAACAGACATTCCCAAGAGAATAGAGATATTCATCTCACAAAGACGTTGGTGAGTATTGAGCACTGAAATTATTTCTTTATTATTAAAAGAGTTTTGCTTTATGACCCGGTATGAAGTTTAAAAGACATTTTGTAGAATCACGAGTTCATGCATTCATTGGTTTCATGCGTGTGTTCTCGTTTACTCTAAGGGTAGCCAATAGTTTTATTTTCCTCATGTCTTATATGTCTAAAATGATAGGTAATAAGTAAATTAAGTCATTTGTGTGATATATGCGGCATGCGACCGTTGAACACGGTGCCGGAGATTGCATTTGGCGTCGGCCTCTTTCAGGGCTTAAGTTATTGCCTTTTAATATCAAACACGTCAAGCTCGATTTTCTTATTCATCCATTCATTCATCTCATCCTCATTATATAATGAAGTAACTTCTGTTCTGTCATTTGCCAGATGTGATGCAAGGAAACTTTGCCATTAATGTTAGTTTTTATTTTTATTTGCAGGTTTTTAGCTTTTGCTTTTTTACAGTGTTGGTAAATTACATTTTTCCATTGGCTCAACATATTATTTCTAATTGAGCCCATGTTAACAGGCTGTTGCCACAATTGATAAAATTCAATTCACAGAAATTCAATTTGGCCAATTGAAAAATTTAGATGTGACCAGTCACTAGAAAATTTTGAGTTGGGAAGATTATAAATTTTTTACAGTGTATGGGTCTGTTTTAATCATCTAATCTTCACAATTTCATCTCTCTTTCATTCTGACAGCGAATAGGCCATTAAATCATGAAATCCTAAATGAACCAAATTAAATCATGCATTTTGGCCCATTAACATGCATGTAATGCTTGCGATGGAGCGTTAACAGAGTGAGAGAACACGGATGGTGAAAAAAAAAAAATCACAGAACTGTTCTCCCTGATCCAATTCCAGTCCGCACCGCTCACACGCTCTGATCAGCAGGCCAGAAGAACATTGCTAAAACCTGATCCACAGTGTAAACTCACTGCAATCAGAGCATCACACTGTGTAAGTGTTTAGGATTACTATGG
This sequence comes from Gobio gobio, assembly GCF_949357685.1. Lineage (NCBI taxonomy): Eukaryota > Metazoa > Chordata > Actinopteri > Cypriniformes > Gobionidae > Gobio > Gobio gobio. The sequence continues at coordinate 22,352,261 of NC_137109.1, read as the reverse complement.
ATAATGCAATGCCTCAGAAGACTGAATCTGAAGCCCAAACTTTACCTTCTAATGAAAAGACGTACGTTTTGTATACAAGCTGTGGATCTGAAGTTTGTTTGTTCGGGAACTGGAACTCATTAAAAGCTCTTTCAGTGGCAAGCACAAATGCAGTTTTAAGATTGCTTCAAAGATTACTCAATAACTCAAAGATTACAGCACAGGATGTTTGCTGGACCAACCGCTTCCTCTGCCAAGCCTGAAGAGGCCATTCGTCTTGTCAGGATTGAGAGGAAAATGAGAATGATGACGCAGCAAAATCAAAGAGTAAAACCACCTAAACATTACTTTATTTAAAAAAATGGCTATACCTCTCTTGGATTGCATGCTATTTATTTGATACGTGGCCGTATAATAAGATGAGGAGAGGATTATTGACTAGTTGCCAAACAACAATTAGTGACACTGACTAGTTCATCCAGAATATTTTTTTTCTCTTCGTTTTTTTTAAGATTGACAAGTTGATAGAAAACAAATGGATTAGTTGATTTTGAAAATATGTAGCTATGCACATGGCAAAAAATAGAAGCCAAAGTGCAAGTATTGTCCATTTCCAGAGAGGCTTATAGTATGTATTTACTGTAGTAGATTGTCCTGACCCAACAAAACCACTGTGAGAGGAAATTACTTCCCAAGGGACCGTTTCATCTCTTTTGGTTTAAACGTCCTTTGGGTCTCTAAGTCACCTTTCTAAAACTTCTGAGAGAGGGAGCAATTAGAAAAAAAAAGCTGTTTCAAAGTCACAGGGGACGGATGGGGAATGTGTCCCCCATTGGCCTGTTTTCCCCTCATCTACAGTTCTGTCTGTCTGTTCACACACACGCACACACGCACAAACACACACACACACACACACACACACACACACACACACACACACACACACACACACACACACACACACACACACACACACACACACACACACACACACACACACACACACACACACACACACACACACACACACACACACACACACACACACACACACACACACACACACACACACACACACACACACACACACACACACACACACACACACACACACACACACACACACACAGGTTTGTTTTGCTATCTAAGTGAGGACATTCCATAGGCGTACTGGTTTTTATACTGTACAAACTGTACATTCTACACTACCCCTACCCCTAAACCTACCCATCACAGGAAAGTCCCCATGAGTCAGTGTGCATTCAGGTTGAAGTCCCCACCGGGATAAAAAACCTTAGCACGCACACACCTCCGCCACTGTGTGGTCACAAAACTTTATCAATAAAGCTGTCCATGGCTCACTGCCCAAAGCTCCCTCAGAAGGCCAAGAAAAACTCAGAGACATTTATTTTACGATCTACAAGGTCTTAAGAGCTAGTCGGACAATTACTGGCTCTTAAGCAACTGGGACAACTTTACCAGGAAGTTGTGGACATGAAGAGAAGTATGGAGGAGTCATGCCCACATACATAGACAATCATATTTATTATTTGTATACCTGGATAATTATGTTTTTTTTTAAGGGACCAAAAAATTAAAACCTAAATCATCCTTATGTTTAAAAACCTGAATGACTTGGAAATATCTATGGAAATAAATAGTGTACTGTATTTCTGTTCATTCAGTACAATTAAAGTTAATGGGGTGCAATGGGGTCCAAAACAACATTGTTTTATTACTATTATTATTATTAGCAGTAGTAGCAGCAGCAGTAGTAGTAGTAGTAGTAGTTAACCAGTATTTATACCTGTGCATATTTAGTTCTCTTGTCAATGTGCACAAATGTGCAGTGTAATATCTGACATTAAGGGCCCTATCTTGCACCCAGCGCAATTTACTTTGTACACCGACGCATGTGTCATTCCTATTTTGCACCCGCGCAAAGCGCGCTTTTCCCTCCACAGAAGCACGTCGCTAAACTAGTGAATGAACTTGCGCTCCCTGGGCGGTTCAGCGCAAAAAAGGAGGCGTGTTCCGGCGCAAACAATCCCTGGTGCTATTTTGCTGTTCCATTAAACAATTGCGCCACTGACCAGAAAAAACCTAGTCTAAAGTCAGTGGCGCGTTGCGCGTTGTTCATTCTGCTATTTTAAGGGCGCATGCTTGACCATAATGTATAGCGTGCACAACGCGCATACACTTTGCTCATGTAATCTACACAGATGCAACAGTTATTTTTGCAAATCATAAATTGTTACACTAAAAAAATATTAAAATAGATGACGGAAATCATTGTGGTGTGCCACGAAAAAATAGGCATACATTTTGCTCACAAATGATTCAGGCTAATTGTAATAATTAAGGATAAGACCTGTTTGCCCAATAGTGGCAAGACATATATATAAGGACATCTGACAAATTGGTTTGTCCGTCAAGAACCAGGAAAAAAAATCGACTGAAAAACTGAAAGACTGAAAAAAAAAAGACTGTGAAATCACCTTTACCATAATGTACAACATTACAACTTCACTTCTCTGTCTTTCACTGCTCTTACAAGAACATCAGTCTCCTCGGCTGTGAACCGCTCCTGGTGTGCGCCTGGTAAATACGCCATAATAATAGCAATCCATAATGGAACTTGCGCACCTGCTTTTAAAGGGAATGTTGGATGACGCTCGGATTGGTTTATTCACGTTACGCCCAAACCACACCTATGAATAATGAAGCTACTTCAGACCAACCCATTTTAGATTTGCGCCGGGCGCAAGAGCCATTTATCCCGCCGGGAAAATAGCAACAGCGCCGAGACCCGCCCACAAAGTTACTTGCGCTTCGCGCTTTGACACTTGCGTTTCAGATCGTTAAAATAGGGCCCTAAGTCGTTGTGTACCATCCCAAGACAAGGGCTGTCTAAACACAGGTTTAATGTGATATTTTGATTTGCATACTTGATTTGATACTGCATAATTGAGCACAAAAAAGTGCTAAACAAGTATTGTATCAAACACAGTAGAATGAATATGTTCTAAAAAACAACTTCCTCAAACACCTATGCATCTTTCTCACTCAAAGGCCGTGTAGATTACTTTTTCACTTCATAAGCAAAACTGATTCTCTCTGTGGTTCTTTTTTTTTTTTAAATCTGAGAAGGCAGGCAAGCATTAGAATGAAGTCTTTAGGGACACGGCACAATTGCAAACCTCATTATGCCAAACCATCACGATTTCAATCAGCCTTTTGGATCACCTTGAAAAGACAAGTTAAGCCAGCTAACAACAAATGATTGTTGCTTTACACTTCAAGTGTCATATGCCAAACAGAAAACACCTTCATTTGATCCCATAGATCACTTTTACAGGGTTCTGAGACAGACATTCACCAAGAAGTTTTCTTCGAAACACAAGGTGTTCCAGCTTCATCAATGTTGAAAGCCCTTCTGTTGACAAGATAAGCGATAAGCGTTATTTTCATGGGATAAACACTTCAAAAAGAGTGCTCATGCATCTCAAGAGCCTTATTGAATGCAATCTGCATTCAAACATCTATGGATTACCCATATCTTAATGAAGGCAGGAGGATACGATCGCTTAAGTAAATACACTTTCAACACTTTTGATTTTCCTATTGAATAATGGAATGGACGCTGAATGTCTGAGGTTTACATCTGATTTAAGTGATCTGTAAGAGAGTACTTGAAGTGTTGTCTTAATGGTCAGAAATCAGTTGGTTGGATGCTAATTAGTCACCTTGAGTCCAGTCGGGGTAAAACACAATTATCACTCTATATTTACTACATACACCAGTGTTCAAATATATCAGGTCAGGAAGATTGTTTTAAAGGAAAAAATAAATACTTTTATTAAGCAAAGATGCATAAAAACTGATAAAAATTGGATTTTGCCAAAAAAAAAAAAATGAATAAAATATATTTCGAATAAATGTTCTTTTGAACTTTCTACTCAAAGATTCCTTATTTTAATTAGTAGAATTAATTTAACAATATTACAGTTTAACTGTGTTTTTGATCCATTTTGGTGAACATAAACATATTTAAACCTTAAACGCATACCTTGCAGACATTATTCACTACCCTCCCCCTAATTCATTTTTTAAAAAGTTATACAACCTTCTTAGTATTCCTCAATCTATTATTTTAGACTTCATAATTTATATATATATATATAAATTGTACAAACATACAATATATGTTATATATGAATATATATATACATATATATATATATATATATATATATATATATATATATATATATATATATATATATATATATATATATATATATATATATATATATATATATATAAAAAATGTCTGTTTTATTATTGTAAAAAGAGTATAGGGTCGCAAGCGACCCAAGGTATGTAATAATGTAAGTACATTTTTTTTCGGTGCAACACTAATTGAATCTCTGGTGACTCAATAAGTGCAATTCACCTTTATTTGCTTATTTTTTTTCCTCAAGGTGGCAATGTCTGATACACAATGATGAAGTGACATTTCACTCATAGTTACTGCAGGCAGAAAACAAAAGAATAGGAAGTATCATCAGCAAAACTTGAAATGGCTCAGTGATTTACTGTAGAGCAAGTACATCACTGTCACTTGATGCTGGATCTGGTGAAGAAGCTGTCAGCGATCAAAACACTGATTTTGAAGACATTGAAAATTATAGTTTAGAAAAAATGGTTGAGACCGCGAACATGAGCCAGATGCGGAAGAAACTGATAATGCTGAAAAGCATCTGCTCAATCTGAACCCTTCCAAGCTCCAAAAGGTAAATGTAATATGCTTTACTTTATTCTTTTGTAATAGTTATTCAAATATAGAGAGAAATATAGCTAGAGAGTCATCTGTGTTAAAGATCTGGGTCGCTTAAGACCCGAAAGGGTAATAATGATTGGAGAAACATTCATGCATTTAAACGATTAAAAACAATGTTTTTTTTGTTTTTTTTTTTAACAAAATTTACAGAACCCAAACTTTTGAACGGTACTATTAATCTAGGTAGGTTAACATACCCCAGGCCAGATTTTACAACACAGAGATAGCACCTAATGAATGAATAATACATTTATTTAAAAAAATGTGTTCTTAATATAATTTTATTATGCAGTAACCATTTTATCAAAGCTAAAATGCACTCACAGCTGTATTACTTTTGTCAATAAAGTCATGGCTTAAAAGGGTTGTAGGCACTCTCCCAACCATGCCTTTCAGCCTCAGCCTCCCGAACATTTATATATTCAAAAATGCTCAGAAGAACCAAGCTTGTCTGGCTATCACCAGACAAAGCTCAATTTAAGATTCAACATTGGTCTGGGGAGTCTGCTCTGTATTTTCTACTGCACAAGAGGCGTGATAAATGAGCATAAATTAAATGACTCTGTATGCAATTGGATAGTCCTTCAACCGATCAGACCACAAGAGGCGTGATCAACGGGCAACGACCCATCGCTTCTCTATCCGTCATCGTGTTAAACCCGCCAATAGCATGCCAGGTGGATAAGCCAGTCTGTTATTGGTTCCTGCAAAGGTGTAACAGAAGCAGTCAAATCAATGTACAGGTTTCCAGACAAGAGTTGCAGGGCGTAATCAAATCGCCGGCAGATCAGGCTGGGTTTACCCAGTCTAGAACCAAGCAGCAACCTCCTCCAGTTTCTCTTGAAGACAATACGGAAGTGACTTAAACTGCAATTCAACAACTGGTCGCTAGAGACAGGCTCCAGAAGGGAGCAGAATTCTCATTGAGCCCCATGTTAAAATGCCCAACTTTACACCAGAAAAACACATGTTTACAGCCTGGTACAAATTGTGGTTTTGGTCTATACGGCTAATTTTGCCCATCATGACAACTTTGAGGGGGGTGAATTTTTTTACAACTCATTCATTTACATTATATAAAGCCTTAAAGTTCTGCATAATTAAGGGTGTGGCCACTTTGAGTGACAGGTGGATAGCCATTCATCTGCTGTCTGTTAGTCATCACATCACCTCAGCTCCACCCACGTCCCGCCTTTTTTGCCCATTTTCTGTTATCCGGGAGTGACGCGCGATGACGCGCTGACAAGATGGCAACGGCCAGCTCGTCCCTACTTTGCACTTCAAAATGGCTCTTCAGAATCCTATGGGTGACGCCACGGACACTAAGTCCATATTTTTTACAGTCTATGAGCAGAACACACCAATAATACACATCAGCAACAGACATACTTACGGTTGAGTCACCAGCTGTCTTAAGTTAGTATATAATGCAATATAATTGAGCGCACAGTGCTATAACTCAATTCACATTTAGAATGTTAGACCTCGAACAGCCTCAAATGCTGTTTGGAAAGCAAGAAAGGAAAGAGAAAAACATTGCACATGCAGTGAGAATGTTTTTGTCCCCATCTGAATATGGTTTTATGAAAGCAAAAGTGAGTCTGTTAAGTTGAAACAGATATTGTTGAATCTTGGCTCAGTTTCCCTGGCTCCTGTGAGCTCTGTCCGTAAGCGGCTTTCGACGCAGCTCACTGTTTCTGCCTTGTTATAATGTGTCTGGCATTACTGGCGAGGTGGATTCAAATGAACTCCTGTCGTGGGTCAAACACCCCGGACCCATTTCAGCCCACACTCACGAACATGACAGCAACAAGGTCTTTCTAACAATGCGACGAGTGCTGTGATCCGATGTCTGTGTGTTTACACACATTATTTATTTTCTCCGTCTCTCTTCTGGCTGGATTAAGGGAATAATTAGTTTTGGGTTCCAGCTCAGTGGCAGTGACATTTCCCTCGCTGCTCTACATTCATCCCCCCAAATGCACAATTTAGGATGTGCGTGTCAGGGCTTTGAGCTCTGGAAGGGTTTGTGTGAGCTGTTTCAGAGGGAAACAGGGTTTGACAGCAACACTGGAGCAGCACCTTCTGAGCTCTCAGACCTGAGGAGTTTAATAGAGAGCATTCATCAATAAAGATCCATCATTACTAAACACTTCACCTCGCTCACGAGAGGCGCACTCAGGTGAGAAGACCACCATGTTACAACATCTATACACAAAAAATGACTGCTGAGAAATCTATATGCCTGGAATGGCAGGCCATGAATACGGCGAGAGATGGAATCCCTAAGAAAACATGCATTGGATTATTATGTGGATCAGGGGCTCACTGAAGTTGAAATAGCTCTACTGTATGTCTGACAGTGATAGAGCACTTTCACATACGTGTCTGACACTACAACTACAAATTTATTGTAGTAGACAATTCAGTGACTCAGAACATCTGGTCATATTGCCAGCCATCTTGGCAGGCAGATACGTTTGCATAGTTATAAATGTATGTTTGGCAAATGCAGATTCAATTATTACCAGCTGACCAAAGAAACAGCTACTGACATTTTTCTTGACAGACAGAAAAAAAAGCAGCATGGAATTGTCATGCTTCAAAAGTGAGAGACATAACATGCACCCGTACTACTGCTACATCTGTTCATAATTTGTGTAAAGTAAGACTTTCTTAGTGTTTTTAAAAGAAGTCCTTTATGCTCACTCAGGCCGTGCGTCTACCAAAGCATGTTTTCATGCGGCTGGCATATTTTTCCAATTGTTTTCAAATGGGAGCGCTGCGTTTTTAAAACGTCATGAGCGTAACGAGGTGCTGAGCGTCTATTTCACGCTCAAGCGCTGGGCGTATTTTACCGATCGCCGATAGTCGTTCAACTTTGAGTAAAACGCAGCGCTCATCACTGTCACTTTTCACCCAGCCGTCCAATCACAGTGGAGGTGGGGCGGGACAAATACAACACCGACCAACCACCACATCCTGCTTGTACAACGTCAACAGATGAAAACAACAAGCATAATAACAGAACAAAATAATTTAAAACAAGAGCCAGAGCATTGTATTGTAAGGCCGCTAAAATCTCGCTCCAATGAACGGTAACAAGCTGCGGTTGAAGGTCGCTGCGCGTTCGTGTTTCCGCTGGGCAAAATGGATTTGATTATAATTTTCTTTATCTGACTCCATTTATCATATTGTCGAATTTAGGATAGAATGCCAATTGGTTATTTGGTAATTTATATTCAATAGTTAGTCACACATTTAATCATTCTGTTTTTGTTGCAATTATATCGTTCCGTACTGGAGATAGTTAATAATTACAGAGTAATTCAGAAAGGATCAAAATGTAACAATTTTATTAAAAGTCAGGTAAATGTATAATGCCAATTACATAATCAATTCAAAGATAATTCATACATAACATCAAATATTTCAAAATAGCCTAAAGACTGAAAGATTTCCTGACTTTTCTGAATATTACATAACAGAGCATTCGCTGTGTTACGGGCCAATCTTATTAAAGTATTGCGCCCGATCGCTTTAAATAACTCAGACCAGACCGAAACCTTTTTCAAATGAAAATACATGATAACAAAGGGAATTTAAATGGAATCGAGCTCCCATTTGTCTGGATTGGAAGAAGAGACCAAATGGCTCAAAAAAAAGCCACACCGACTATCATGAGTAAAATATCTCTAAGCTCTAAAAACTCTTATTAACTTCTTGTATACTTATGTGGTTATGAGATTTTTGTACCATTCGCACTGAGACATTTCAAACGATATCAAACACATATAATACTGTAAAGTGAGAATTGACATTAAATCCAATAGATTTTGGGTAATCTCTCAACATGAAGTGGAATAAGATGGGGGAAGTTCGGGGCAAGGTAAATACATGCAAAATAAGGCCATTCTCAGTTGATTCACTCAGTGGGACGTTGGCTGCGAAAAGAGTCCGGTACACAAGGTGGTGCTGCAGATCCAGGCATGTGAACAGAAGACCAAGTCTCATTGGTCGGCCAACGCGTGTGTCAAACCCAAAAAACGAACCCAAGACGTCTTTTTTTAGAAATTACGCTTTTACGCCTGGTGTGCACACTCAAATTGGCGCCCTTTGTTTAGTCGCCAGGTGTTAAACGTTGGCGATTAACGCGCGTAACAAAATAATTACACCCAGTTGCACATAGTGTAGTTTTAACACTTGTCTATGACAAATGTATTCAAACATACTGTACATATATAATTAAGAGTAAATAAGTTCCTCTCTTGTGTTTGAGACATGATACATTTTGGTAAGTTGTGCTGTATCTTCAACATTCCTTTTGATATTCATAGATGTTATGTTTTTTTTTGTCCTATAACTTTACTACAGAGGAAGAGATGACTCGGGCTCCATGCTGCTACAGCGATCTGTCACATCACATAAGAGCATCAAAATGCCATTTATTATTTGAACTTCATGATTAAATAGAATTTGACAGCTGACACTTTGTTTCCAATCAGAAGTAACAAAGCACAAAGCATGTTTTCGATTATCGGATTAGAGAAACCGAGAGGCGCTACAAATAATGTTTGGTGTAGTGAAAAACTGCAGACCTGGCAACCCCAGCTTGAACTACAGGTGACTCATAGGGTCAAAAAGAGCATGCTTTAATGTCGCTATTTTCTGTTAATGAGTTATTATGCGTTACCTTAGACAGCCCTAAATTTAACACAAGAGACTTTTTCTACACACACACATTATGAGTTTCAGTTTGACACGTTTTTCCGTCCCCTTTTGTTTTAAAATCGTCTGATAGTGAAAATAATTGCTTTTATCAGCCGATACATTGGCACATACTTAATTTAGATTAATTTAGTTTCCTTTTTAAATATATTTTAAAATGTAATGTATTCCTGTGATGGCAAAGCTGAATTTTCAGCAGCGATTACTCTATGATCCTTTAGAAATAATTCTGTATTAAATAAAGTTGCTCGTATAAAGACTAGGAATATTACTGGAGTATTATTTTAACTGTATTTATATGATGATAAATTATTATAATTATTACATTTAGGGTGGGTTGCACCAATAAGGATTAATCTTAAATCTGGATTAAATCAAGGGTTATCATAATAATTCTGTTGCACCAAATTTTAAACCTTGATTGAAAATAAGCAGGTTTAGGTTAAATCATAGGTTTTTTTTTAACCTGGATTTAATGTATATTTAAGATAGATTAACTTTAATCCTGATGCTCCATAATTTTAAACTCAGATTTAAATCTCAACCTTACATGTGAGGAGGTTTAAATAAAATAAAGTGAACCTAAAATTAAAATATGTGGCTGATTGAACAAAGACAGAAGAGATCTCAGAGAGCTGTATTACACATAAAAACAGAGGGTGGTCTGGCGGAAGCTAGATGTTTTACTTTATAAAGTTTTAAATAAGGATATTTTTCTTACAAAACACCATCGATTCGCTTCAGAATTTGCTTTAATTATTTATTGAATATTCTTAAGCACTTTAATTGCTTGTTGCTGTTATTTTACTCTACCTTAAAAATGGTACTCACTGCCACCACTTGGCTTTATACATGAATTCATAAAACTAGTGAAGAAACTTGATGAACCCATGCACACACTGATGCGCAATACGTTAATATCCATGACATGCAGCTCTCAACCGCTGGGATCCTGAGAGACTGAAATGTGACTGAGCAAACCCTCAACAGAAGCAGCAGAAGCAGGCTGACACTGCGAGAATGACATGAAAGGAGCAGCACTTCAGCTAATGCTTAAACACAGGGGTCAGCCATCACGATAAGCTGCTTTGAATTTCATATCAGCAGCTCAAACACAGGCTTATCATTGTCTCGGGCTCACTGTGGAAGTCAGGTCCCGTCACTGATTCCCCATTGTGCGTCTCTCAAACTGTAGGAAAGCAGACTACCAATAAAAGTCATTTCAATGATTTGACTTCATGGAATATTCTACACCAAGCAGAGAAAATATAGACATTTGTGTTACCTTAAAACTTCATTTAAAGCCATAAATGGTTTAACAGTGGGTCAGGCTCTGTGGTTGAGATAATCCTGCAGATAAGCCAATCAGAGCTCAGTGCTGCTGGAGGGTAGTATGATTGCTTGATTTTTTGCGTCTTCAAATACCTCTGCATGAATTATGTAATTACAAGTACAGCAGAGCTCATCGTCATCTTTGAAGTAATAGTCCACGCTGCCTAAAGACCATATCTGTGAACCTTGTTTGACTGAATTAACAGGGTGCCATTTCCTTTCACTGGCCGGTGTTTGATCTGGAATTGTTATGGGGGGACTCATACAACCTCTTTACTTGTACAAATGCTTGCACAAAGGGTTCAAAAAGAGATAAGTTCTATTAACCCGAACAGCGTTCTAGGACAAGAAATAATTAAAAAGTGACTTTAATTTCTTTGTAAAGTTTGTTATAAAGAAAAGACAAAGAGCCATTTTATTGACTTGACGTTAAATGTGCTATACAGATAGCAGACTTGAGTCATGAAGTGTTCAGATATACATGTTACAAGTAAAGCCCCTGAACACTGTGTTACAAGAGTAAAACGGAAAAATGATCAGAATCTTAACAATAAAAGACTGTAAAAAGACTATGGTAAAAACCTATTCATTTTAAAATCCTATGGTAAAATATTAAACACTGTTAATTTTTTAGTTTACACAGGCAAGCTGTTGTGACTTTTATTAATTTACAGGATTTCAATTCTTGATATCAACAATTGGTATTTCACTAGTAAAAACTCTCTTCTTGATATCTGTAATAGTATTTTCACTAGTGAAATGTCACCATAGGCTGCCATTCAAATTTCAGGAAATGAATTGCCACTAGTGACAATGTTAATATCTGATATCATGAATGTGATTGTTACTAGTAAGATTGCCATGTTAGATTTTATTGATATCAACAATTGAATTATTGATATCAACAATTGAATTTGAATGGTGAAATTTCTGAATGAATAAAAGTCAAAACGGCTTGCCATAGAGGTATGTTTACACAACCTTTTATGCGTTTTGGCCATTGCATGAAAACTGCGTTTTTGGGGTCGGAAAACAAGCTTTTCAAATTCAAAAGTGCAAGGTTTTGAAAACAATGCCTTTATCGTCTCCATGTAAACAACAAAAACGTGAATCTGTGAAAACGGTGATGTCATGCACAAATGCGCATGCGTATTACATGGGGTGTTTCTTGACAAGATGGCATCGCCAACTACTGGCCTGGCATGCATAATACAGCCTTTTTAGTCATTTTTGCAGATCCGTGTGAAAGGGGATCGTTTTGACAACGTTGTTGTCTGTTTTGAGTACATCGTTGTCACGTAAACATACCCTATGGTGAAAACTGTAAAAGATCTAATAGCACATTTCATGTAATTTTACAGTAAATTACTGGTAAATGTAGTACTGTTTTGGGAAGTGAAAAATAACAAGTCATCTTATAATTTACAGTGAAAACACATACATTTATATTTCTAGAATTCTCTGTGACACATTACATTTGATAGTTTTCATTTGAAATAACTATTTCCTATATTTGGGGTTTTATGTTACATTTTAGGTTGTTAAATTACAGTTTATTGCATTTTTTTATGCCATGTGTGTTATGCCATGATGGTGTTTTGTATTTGTCTTAGTACTTCTTAGTATCCGCTTGTCGAAAAGCTACTTGTGATGAGCTTTGATTCATCATGTGGCTTTCCCTTTGTTTTTAAGGTTCTTGTCAGTACATTATAATGGTAAAAACATATGTTCAGGTATGGTATATTATGGTATATTAACATTATTTCAGGTAATGAAAAATGTTTTTTCTTTTAATTCAATTTCAATCTGCAAAATCTAAAATGTCGCTATTTTTTTTTAAATGATAAAGTTCCGGCAACCACAGCTGCTGCTTTTTTTCCAGTAAATTATATATTTTTTTTTAACAGTAACCAGTCTTGAGGTTGTGAGCTTCGTCAGTGGGGGCACAGAGATTTAAAAGCTTTCCCTCTGATTCTCGCCTTGTCCCTATGCTGTCTCTCTCAGGTCTCAACACTTGCATCTTGCTTTCAGGCTTCACTCTGACTTGAATCAGCACGGAGGTGAGGGGCTGTGTTAGAGGGGCTGTGGTTTACCGGTTTTCCCCTCCAGCTATCCCAGGGGATGTGCCTTTGTTCCAGTGCAGAGATGTCTGACATATGCACATGGAGAAAGGCCATTGCCCTGACATGAAACTGCATTCACATCCCATTTTACTTTTGTAATGGGATGTGCTTTAGGGTAAACAAGAATATTCAATGGAAAGGGTGGGTAAGTCGTTTGGGGCATCAGAGTTGACTTTCATGCCACAATTTCAGCCTTAAAAATGCATGAAAGCCCCTGAATCTGAATACACCAGAGATATCCTTTATTTATCCTTTATGTGTCTGCATTCAAAACGAGTGCCACATGTCACAGGCACATGAATGCAAATCATAAATGGTTCATCTGTAGAGAAGAAAAACATGTTTTTTTTCTTTTACTGTGTTGGATCAGCACTGGCAGATGACGATGTTAGCGCTTCATTAATGAACAAATGAGTGGGGCGGGTACTGAGTTAAGAGTTTAGTAATAAAGTGTGATGCTGTTTGCTTACCCACCAGAAGTGCACATCTTTCTGCAGTCTTCCCCCTATTAACTTTAATTAATCACAACAACTTAATTAACAGAGCTTAATTATTACAGAGGAGTAGGCTGATCTGTTTGAAACGGAGTGCCTCCATGGAGAAACCTAAATTCTCTAATGTACTGCAGATACTGAAAATTCTGGTAATGATGCCTGGTCCTTTTGTAAAGATCCAATTTTTTTTTTTCTTCATATGTATCTAGTATGGCATATAAGCCATGGTATAGGGTAATACCAGTTATAGGAGCTATGAGGGACAGTACATTATGAATGAAACTTAATTGACAACAACAGTTCCAATAAATATTATACAGTGTACAAAAAAAAATCAAATCACATAAATATTGATCAAGGAACATAAACAGAAGCTCAACCGAATCTGCTTGACAGAGAAGAATGAACCTCATTGGTTCTTGCGGAAGCTCAAATGTGCTGCGTAACACGAGAATGAACCTCATTGGTTCTTGTGAAGCTCAAATGTGCTGCGTAACACGAGAATGAACCTCATTGGTTCTTGTGAAGCTCAAATGTGCTGCGTAACACAAGAAGGAACCTCATTGGTTCTTGCGGAAGCTCAAACGTGCTGCGTAACACAAGAATGAACCTCATTGGTTCTTGTGAAGCTCAAATGTGCTGCGTAACACAAGAAGGAACCTCATTGGTTCTTGCGGAAGCTCAAACGTGCTGCGTAACACAAGAATTAACCTCATTGGTTCTTGTGAAGCTCAAATGTGCTGCGTAACACAAGAATGAACCTCATTGGTTCTTGCGAAAGCTCAAACGTGCTGCGTAACACAAGAATGAGCCTCATTGGTTCTTGCTGAAGCTCAAACGTGCTACATAACACGAGAATTAACTTAATTGGTTCTTGTGAAGCTCAAATGTGCTGCGTAACATGAGAATGAACCTCATTGGTTCTTGCTGAAGCTCAAACGTGCTGCTTAACACGACAATGAACCTCATTGGTTCTTGTGAAGCTCAAATGTGCTGCGTAACACGAGAATGAACCTCATTGGTTCTTGTGAAGCTCAAACGTGCTGCTTAACACGAGAATGAACCTCATTGGTTCTTGTGAAGCTCAAATGTGCTGCTTAACACGAGAATGAACCTCATTGGTTCTTGTGAAGCTCAAACATGCTGCTTAACACGAGAATGAACCTCATTGGTTCTTGTGAAGCTCAAATGTGCTGCTTAACACGAGAATGAACCTCATTGGTTCTTGTGAAGCTCAAACGTGCTGCTTAACACGAGAATGAACCTCATTGGTTCTTGTGAAGCTCAAATGTGCTGCGTAACACGAGAATGAACCTCATTGGTTCTTGTGAAGCTCAAATGTGCTGCGTAACACAAGAATGAACCTCATTGGTTCTTGTGAAGCTCAAATGGGCTACATAACATGAGAATTAACTTAATTGGTTCTTGTGAAGCTCAAATGTGCTGCGTAACATGAGAATGAACCTCATTGGTTCTTGCTGAAGCTCAAACGTGCTGCGTAACACAAGAATGAGCCTCATTGGTTCTTGCGGAAGCTCAAACGTGCTGCGTAACACAAGAATGAGCCTCATTGGTTCTAGTGTTGTTTTCGTCAACGAAAAGTATGACTAAATATCGTCGTCAACGAACCTTTATAACGTGACGAAAACGAGACGAGACGCAACGTAAATGCTGGTCATGTGACGATGACGAATAAAAACGAGACTAAATGTGGTTCACAAAATAAAAACTATGCTAAAATGTCTCTTCATTTTCGTTGACGAAAATGAGACGAGACGAAAAGTCGCGTTTTTATTATTATTTTGCAGTATTTTTGTGCGTCTCATTCAGGGGCTGCATCAGGGCGCACTGCTCAGACGCAGGTGACATCACTCTCTTCAAGCCCCACTCGCGCGGCGTTTTAGAAGATTTAGCTCTGGTGAGTGAACGAGACCGATAGGCGGGCAGTCGGGGTTCGTAAGCCCTATTCGGACGGTAATTATTTGTCCAGCGGTCGTAAGGTGTCTTTATCATTTACAGGGGCTAGACAGTGATTTTATTGTCGTCTTAATCCAGAATATCAGTGTTTTTCTCCCACCACCCGTGTAAAAATCTCCGGCCGAATGACCTAAATTACTGTTTGACAAACACCAAGGTCGTGTGGTGCCTTCTGAATCCACATCTCTGAGTTTTCAATAATATATAACTTCAGAATTCACGGTTTATATCCTTTTTGGCCACTGCAGAGCACCGTGCGGCTGTGCTTCGCTGTTATTTGGATGCATTTGAAAGATTTAGACTTGTATTACTGAAATGCTGGCAAGTATTTACAAGAGCAAGATATTTCATCACCGCTCAAAAAAAGAAAGAAAAGCACGTAAACATTTGAAATGTGCCGTTATAACGGCAGCAATTAGATGTTAAAATAACCGCAGCATTATGATTACCTCATAAGCGAATAAGAGGCTGTATTCACTTATTTCCGCTCATTTCCATGTGGAATAAAATTACATCCTTTATTTTGAGATAAAATACAAGACAGAAAAACATTTTAACTATAATGTGGGTCTAATTTTAAACAGATTTAAAGAATTAAATAATAATTTGGATATTATTTTCCTATTATTAAATTTAATTAAATATGCATTTATTCTTATTAAGACATTTGGAAAAACTTTTATTACATTGAAGTGGAAAATAAAACGGGTGTTGTGGAAAAAGATGGGGAGAAATGTGGCCACAAAAATCACAGGAAAAAACACCACGAGCCTTAAGAGACATCTCAATGTTTTTATTTATTTTATTGAAATGTATGTGTGTGTACTTCTAACATGTTTAGTTGGTAAAATAAATATGTTGTAACTTCAAATCAGAGCGTCTTCCGTGTCTCGAATGGATGTATTCTTGAGTCTATAAGGTAACAATAATATAATAAGATAACATTGTTTGAAATGGGTTTGGCTAAAAGAAGATTTTGGTTTTGTCTATAATATGTACTTATACTATATTGACTGGGTTAAATAGAATTGCATTACTAAAAAGAGACTAAAATACAATTTTCATTGACTAAAACTTGACTAAAATGTCATCAGTTTTCGTCGACTAAAACTAGACGAAAATAGCCATAGATAATTCTGACTAAAATAAGACTAAAATGCTCAGACTTTTAGTCGACTAAAACTTGACTAGACTAAAATAGTATGACTATGACTAAAACTAATAAAAACTAAAATGACAGCTTGACACAAAGACTAGACTAAAACTAAAATTAAAACAGGCCGCCAAAAACAACACTAATTGGTTCTTGTGAAGCTCAAATGTGCTGCGTAACACAAGAATGAACCTCATTGGTTCTTGCTGAAGCTCAAACGTGCTGCGTAACACAAGAATGAACCTCATTGGTTCTTGTGAAGCTCAAATGTGCTGCGTAACACAAGAATGAACCTCATTGGTTCTTGTGAAGCTCAAATGTGCTGCGTAACACAAGAATGAACCTCATTGGTTATTGCTGAAGCTCAAACGTGCTGCGTAACACAAGAATGAACCTCATTGGTTCTTGTGAAGCTCAAATGTGCTACATAACACAAGAATGAACCTCATTGGTTCTTGGTGAAGCTCAAACGTGTAGCATAACACAAGAATGAGCCTCATTGGTTCTTGCTGAAGCTCAAACGTGCTACATAACACGAGAATTAACTTAATTGGTTCTTGTGAAGCTCAAATGTGCTACGTAACACGAGAACGAACCTCATTGGTTCTTGTGAAGCTCAAATGTGCTGCGTAACACAAGAATGAACCTAATTGGTTCTTGTGAAGCTCAAATGTGCTGCGTAACACAAGAATGAACCTCATTGGTTCTTGGTGAAGCTCAAACGTGCTGCGTAACACAAGAATGAACCTCATTGGTTCTTTCGGAAGCTCAAACGCTCTGCGTAACAAAAGAATGAACCTCATTGGTTCTCGCACAGCTTCTGTTTACCACAACTGACGTGTGAGTTGATGAATGTTTATATGTGATTAAAAGCCTAAATTCAATCTGTTCATTATATATAAAGCGATTGTGTCAGAAAATTTGGACTAAACCGCTCATTTCATATGGATTAGATTTATGGTCTCTTTATGAACTTTTTGAAGTATCAAAGTGGCAGTTGAGTAGCTGTCAATGGAGGGACAGAAACCTCAGATTTCATCAACAAGATCTTAATTTGTGTTCTGAAGATGAACAAAAGTCTTACAGGTTTGGAAGGACATGAGGGTGAGTAATTAATAACATACATTTTTTTTGGTGAACTTATCATTTAACACTGCTAAAAACACACAAGGTTTTGTGTTCAACATGAGCGGTCCGCTTGCGAATCCTTTCATTATAACCAACAAAGTGTAAACACAATGTAACAATGTACAATCATTGTACAATTAAGACAGCTTTTTTTTTAATAACGGGATATTCGTGAGAGTGCAGTTCAGTGCGCTTTAGAGATTGACAGCCTTAGTGATTATACTCTTCTCTTGCTTTCTGTTTATTACCCATTCACAATAGAAGTTCAGCACAAACAGCAGTGATACCAGTACAATCGGTTTGAACATGAATACCGTACCAGTGTGAAAATGATGATATTGTGGCAAGTCTAGTAATGAGCAATCTGTGCACTGAAAATGCCTTGGTTTCTCATATCCGTAATGTTTTTGCAAAAAGAAAAATAACTGTCAGTAAATTCAAGTTTTAAGACTCCAGAAGAGTACTGCAGTCATATTGAATTGTGTTCAACGAACGTCTAAAGAGTAAATGCACTCATAGGCATCCTTAGAAATGAGAGAATTAATAACACATTTGATCCTGCTGGCAACCCAAATTGTTTAGCACTAGAGGGCACATACTGCTTCCATGTCAGCCAAGTAGGTTTTATTTCCTTTGTTCTCTTGATGGATTACCACAGCAATTTACAGCAGATGTCAATATATTGCTGTGTGTTAGTGGAACAAGTGCCATTCAGTGGTTGCCAATGATTAGGGATATACACCGTTAAGGCATAACATTATGACCAGGTGAAGTGAATATCACTGATTATCTCTTCATCACGGCACCTGTTAGTGGGTGGGATATATTAGGCAGCAAGTGCATATTTTGTCCTCAAAGTTGATGTGTTAGAAGCAGGAAACATGGGCAAGCGTAAGGATTTGAGCAAGTTTGACAAGGGCTAAATTGTGATGGCTAGACGACTGGGTCAGAGCATCTCCAAAACTTCAGCTCTTATGGGGTGTTCCCGCGACATGGTCATGGGCGACCAAGGCTCATCGATGCACATGGGGAGCGAAGGCTGGCCTGTGTGGTCCAATCAAACAGATGAGTTACTGTAGTTCAAATTGCTCAAGAAGTTAATGCTGGATCTGATAGAAAGGTGTCAGAATACACAGTGCATCGCAGTTTGTTTGGGGCTGCATAGCCCATGCTTACTCCTCTACACAGCCGCACTGTTGCAGAGCATGTACACCCTTCCATGGAAACGGTATTCCCTGGTGGCTGTGGTCTCTTTCAGCAGGATAATGCACCCTGCCACAAAACAAAACTGGTTCAGGAATGGTTTGATGAGCACAACAACGAGTTTGAGGTGTTGAGCATCTGTGGGATGTTGTGAACAAACAAGTTCCGATCCATGGAGGCCCCACCTCACATCTTACAGGACTTAAAGGATCTGCTGCTAAAATCTTGGTGCCAGATACCACAGCACACCTTCAGGGGTCTAGTGGAGTCCATGCCTCGACGGGTCGGCGCCGTTTTGGCAGCAAAAGAGGGACCAACACAATACTAGGTCATAATGTTATGCCCGTTTGGTGTTTATTATTAGTTGTATCACATATTTCTGACTAAAGACTAAGTCTGACTAAAAAGGTGTGTTGTTTTGACAACCTCTTACCAGGTACTGCACAAATGAGAATCTCTAAAAGAACAGATTTTCAATTGTCTCTAAAGTATTTGCTTACAATGTTTGCATACATTTTAAATGCCTTTGCTCTGCACACAGAAAGATCTTCTGAAATAAAGCCTTAATTAGTTAAAAATGCTGGAGTCTGTGAAAACCATAAAACCTGATATGTATAAGAATCTCGGAGCAGATAGAACAAAATCTTCACCATCTCTGTGAAGGCCTTAAACTCAAGAGGAAGTTTCAAGGTAAAATGCCATGTAATAAAGGATAGACTGACAGGGAGAATGGATGAGAGAAATAATAGAAAGCAGCAGTTGGAATATATGCCTTAATGTATACCATATGTAAGGGATTTAAAGAAGCAAATCCCAACATTACTGGTCTGGTACTCTGCAAGGGAGTTTCGTTCTTTGCAAGTAAGAAGGCCTAAAATCTGTCCTGGCATTAGACCAATGGTGGTACAGTGGTTAGCACACTTACTGTCTATCTGATTAATAGACAAAAGATTGATATGCAAGTCTGGCTATTATGACATTATTTGGAGCAATCAATAATCATGCTCACTTGCCTGATAAATAGAAGTCTTTCTTGTGTCAGTTGTGTCAATCTTCTGACATCCTTGTCATTATTGCTGTCATTACATTTTATTATGCATAAATCATCAAAATAAATAAAAACAATATTACTAAACCAGTAAAATAAACTTGGAAAGGAAAATACATTCCTGTTCACATCCTTGATGGATGCATTATAAATAATTTGCAACAGTTGGAAATTCATAAACATTTCAAAACATTTGTCCAGGTAACCAAAACTCAGAAGATCCAAAAAGGTCATAAAGGCATGGAAAATGTAATCGATATGATGTGCTATATGTTAATTTATAAATCAAATCTGTTCATCATATAAAACAATCACATCTCTTCACAAGACTGGTTACCTGGGCTTTCAATGGAGGGACAGAAACAACTCCATCTTTATTCAATTAGGGCTGGAATGATGTGTCGACGTAATTGATTACGACTATTACACACTGTTTATATTCATCCCCTCAAACTCTAGAGCAGATGCTAGTAGTAAATGATGACTGAATATTCATTTTTGGGTGAATTTGGATGAACTATCCATTTAAAGGGGTCAAATGATGCTACTCTAAAAGTTTATTATTTTGTTTATAGGGTTAACATGCTTTAATGTTAAATTTTTTTTGCATACTGTACATAATTTGCAGCCTCTTTATTCCTAGTCTCTTTGAAACGCGCTGATTTCTACAAAGCCCCTTCTTCTGAAAAGCTCAAAGTGCTCAATACAATTTACAATACAAGGGTAAATAAAGAACTGGTTCTTTGAATAAGCACAGCATTTTCTTTACTCAAGAAATATATAAAGGCTAATGTTTATGTATTCGAGGAGCAGAGGAGAGTCGTTGAGTCATAGCAAAAACTATCTTTAATAGCCTGTGCTAACATGAGACTTTGGCCAAATGACAGAGAAAAAACTCAACGCCCACATAGATACAGTAAACTTTATAACTGTCAGTTGATGAAAATGTAATGTGATGATTTAGAGCCACGGGTGTTCGAATGACGGACAAAACATGTATGTCCGAAATTCACTGGTCAAATATTTGAGCTTGATTTTGGTAAACTATTAATAATATAATGACACATGCAAGTGTCTGACCCTTTACTTCCAAGGCGCTACGTAGTTGTAAATCACACAGTTGAAACCAACACCGTTGGTTTTACCATATCAGTTTGAGCCAAGGACAGATTCTGAAAATTGCGGGGGATGAAGCAGATCGATCGCAACCAACTTTGCAAGCACAACTTGAGCAGAATGTTTCACAGTGGTTAGTCTTTGTATATAGCCTGCGTCGTACTCTCCCAGGTTCAGGAAGCTGTCCTCTGTAAAATGCACTGTGCACAAACAAACGTTTTTGGAAAGGTCAAAGAAAGTTTTGCAGTCAGGTCTGGATCAGTGTTCTCTGTTAGATAGAATAAATCCATTTGACTATGGATCAATAGTCAAATGGACTATGAGCTTTGTAACTTTGCAGATCGCATGCAAAACAGTTTTAAAGGAAAAGGAAGACACCATATGACCCCTTTAAGTACTACAACTGAACGTCTGAATGATTTCCGTCTAGTTCTGTATTTGTACAAATAATTAATTAGTCATTTTGTGTGAACAGCAAGGTTCACTGAACAAATTGCATTACTCTTTTTTTTTGTTAAACAAACTATTTAAGTCACTGGAAAGTGCTGATAGCTGAAAAAGTGTCAAAGCATAAGGTGATTCAATGTGAAACAGTACAGTAACACAGACACAAATGAGGTAGCATTGTATGCAACTTTGGGACTTGAAGAATAAAGGCATTATTGTTCTTGTAATTGTGTTCGACAGTACGTTGACATGTTCCTTGGAGAAAGTGCACTGCTTTAATTAGTTTTCTCTCATTTTGAAGTTGCACCTGTCAGGAGGTAGAGGAGGCTCCCTCAAACTTTGCACTTGTAACAAATGTCAACACATTTCTGAAGCTTCTAATTAGAGCACCTGCTTCCTGTCTTGACACAAGATTTCTTCTGTTCATTTGACAGCACATGTATTACACATTTGATGACAGGAATTTAATAAAACAAACACCCTTATGCCGAAAGCCATCAAATCTTGGACGCACTACATTACGCTAACATTTAAAGTGTATATAGCAGCAATTAGGGTTGACAGTAAGTGTTCATATGGAAATGAGGTCATTCCATGTTCAATTAACTTTCCAGTTTAATTTAGAATTGGCCTTGGTTTAAATCCCTTCAGAGAACATGCCCTCCCATCATGCTTTTTAAAGACATATCACTTAAAACTGAAGAAGAAAAAAAAGAAAGAGCAACATCATCATTCTCGCCAAATAATATCAGGTGCTTGCTTTGTGCAGCTAAACTATTACATAGAAAATAGCATGTCGTCTCAGTCATCATAAATCATTACTATTGGATACCCTTTACGTCTGTCTGTGGGTTTTGCAAATATTTAACCACTGAAAAATATTAAAAAGAGCTTCTGACTAAACCTCCTAACTCTACTGGAACTGTCTGTAAAACCTCATAACTCAAGAAACACTACATACAAAAGTGTTCTATGCATTTGAGGAGCAGAGACGAGTGTCTTATGCTATCTGATATTCTGAACTCCTCCCCGAACTTCCCGAATTTATCTCACAGCAGG
Source organism: Gobio gobio (assembly GCF_949357685.1). NCBI lineage: Eukaryota > Metazoa > Chordata > Actinopteri > Cypriniformes > Gobionidae > Gobio > Gobio gobio. Next base: position 22,329,631 of record NC_137109.1, on the reverse strand, counting down.
ATTTTGACGGACAGGTCCAGATTAGCCTGACACAACATTAGCAGGGCTCAATCCGAGAGGCAGGATAAACGGTTGTCTTTCAAATTCCTTCTGCACCCAATAGGATAGCACTACAACCAACCAGAACAATGAAGAAGGTGAAATGGAGCTAGTTGATAGATTAAACATTCGCCATATCCGGTATAGGCAAAACTCCGAACATATCTTCCTTTCTTAAGAATGACTTCAGTGCCGTTCTTTGTTCTTTTCTCAAAGAAAAGCTTAAGTCTTCCAGAGTTGCGGCCAAAGCCGATTCGAAAAACCGCTGTTCGCCAGCTTCTTTGTTTACAAGTAGCACGCGGAACCGCGGCAACTCTGCCGTCATTATGTTAAAGAGTACCTATCATGGCATTTAAAATGTTCCAAATATTGTTTTAGAAGTCCCCAACAACAGTTTTGCATGCATGCAATGACAAAAAAGACTTTAGTTTTCTTATAATATGCATTTATTTTTACCTGTTTTGACAGCGATTCTCAAATGATTCCTTTAGTGATTCACTTTTCAAAACCCCGCCTTTACGTGACGCTAATCTGCCGTGATTGGTCCGATGACCCAGTCAGTTGTGATTGGTATAGACACAGAGCGTATTTAGGCCACGCCCACACCGGGGGGGAAAATAATCCAACGCTCTCCATTGACTTTGCATTGCGGGAGGCTGCCTCATTGTCCTTTCGGACTTATAACAAAAAACAGAACAATGTCTGAAAGCTGATATGTGACAAGGTGTACAGCAAACAAGCTAAAAAACACAGAAATACGTTTTTATAAGCTGTCGACCCAAAAAAACGAGCGTTTAAGAAGATAAAAGTGGATACAGGCAATACGAAGTGACACTTCAGCAGGAAGAATGGGTAAATTTTGGGATCCTGACACTCAGTATGTCTCAGTATGTGTATGTGTGCAGTAAACATTTTGTCACTGTTAAGTCAAATATCCAAATGTCCATTTTATATATTATATTTACTGTCGCTGATGACGTTCCCCTCTAGTCGCCGTAGTTCTCAGTGTAATATGACCTGTAGCGCTCTGTCTCAATGGCCTGAATCCACTTTTTTGTCCTTAAACGCTTTACAGTTTATAAAAACGTCTGGGTTTTTGCTTCTGGGTTTTGTTTAGCTTGTTTGCAGTTCACTTTGTCACATATCAGCTTTTATACATTGTTCAGTTTTTTGTAATAAGTCCGAAATGACAAGGAGGCAGCCTCCCGCAATGCAAAGTCAATGGAGACGGTTTGATTGTTTTCCCCCCCGGTGGGCGTGGCCTTCAGATTATGACACGTGTCGCTCTGTCTCTATAGTCTGTGCAGATATTTTCGGAAACGGAACGCCCATCAAAGTCTTATAGTGACAGTAATTTGTTAATATGTATCAGGAGTTATGAACATGAAAACCGCGTCGGAACTGTTTGATTGTAATATGAGCCTCAGCTGATCTCATTCATAAAAAAACTCCTCTATTCTCCTCACGAAGACTCGCGACAAATCAACATCCCTCAGGGCTTTTAGTTCAAAAGTGTGCAGATGAGGAGACATATTGATAGATTCTCATATGTCTGTGTCAAATTTCTAAACAGAGGAGTATTTTTTATTCAATACTTCCTCAAAATGCGCAGATGTAGCCTAATCATGAGCGATTGAGTCTCTTATGTGTTGTTTTCAATTCATACTGGCAGCCGGAGGGCGCTCTGTGCACATGTAGTCCATATATGGTACAGACAGACGAAGAAGATACCATGTGCCATAATAGAAGTCCATAATAAAAGCTTCCTGAGATCGCGAAACATGCAAATAGAGACATTTGACGATTAAATAAACACACAATCGCGACAATGTATGGTTTGTCTTCAAGCCACTTAGTCTTCAAATGCTCATCCTTGGGCAGATGAAAAAAGTTTGCTTTTGAGTCACACTTCAGAACACAGCGTCTCGTCGCCATGATGTTTTCTAGTTTTCACTGGCGTCTTGGAGCGCAATAAGTGGGCGTATCGTATTCAAATAACTTGACAAGTTGACGTCATCTAGTCAGAGAAAAAGCTTCGGTCTTCTAACGATTCTTAAAAATGACTCAGAGTCGACTCTTACTTTTGAAAGAAAATAACTATATATATGGTGTACTGTCATATTTCAAAACTTTGCAGGATGTTTTTGTTCACTTAGATCTATGTTACACACTACATGAAAGGTAAATTTCAAAATTCCATGATAGGTGCTCTTTAAGCCCGCCCACCGACTCTATACACGATGTGATTGGCCTGACTAGAGTTTGATTTTTCCAGCTCGCAAGCCAACGGACAGTTGCTAGACGCCCTGGCTGCAAATTTTATTTATATCATTGTCGATTGTCTCAGATCGCGTCTTTGATAATGCACACTGCGTGATTGTCACTCATGTGAACGAGCACCGGGCTTTTGTCAGCGATTTTGCAAAATGGCCTTCGTTTGAACACACTTATTTTTCTTTTCTTAACTGTATACGTTGGAAAGTACATAATTTCATTGTATGCTTGTTTGTACAATGAGAATTAAATAATCTAAAAATAATCTAATCTAATAATCTAAAAATCACTTGGCGAGTGGAAATAGGGGCTAAAAGCGTGCAGTGTGAACTCAGCTTTAGTCTAGCATTTGTCATAGCAAATGCTATCTTAAATAGCCTATGCGAAGCACTTTGTCTTTAATAACATGAAATTTTGGCCAAATGACAGAAAGAAAAAAAAACAGCGGCCACATAGCTACAGTAAACTTTATAACTGTGAGTTGATGAAGGGATTGATTGAGGGAATTGATTTTCACGAAAATGAAAACAAGATAATCGGCATGAAATGAGTGTTGTAAAATGCAGTCTACTGTTGCTAAACTGCCGGAGGTGCTTGATAATAAACCGTGTTAATAAAAGCGTGTTAAGCCGCGAAAGAGATGCTGTTCCCTATGTGGCCTTGTGCGCACAGTCCTAGACGGGGAGGAACGCGCATTGCAAATATACTGTGGGCTTCAGATACACTTCAGATAAACAGTTAGATAATCTACACACAAACATGTTTAAATGCCGTTTTGGTAATTATCCTCATAAACACAGTCAGTTATGTCTCAGGTGAATGTAAACACTGAGGCAGATGTGTGTAACAGTATATAGGATCTGTGCGTTAGCTCTTAAAGTGACAGCAGCCTAATAAATCTGCTGCAGTCATTATTGTTAATCAAAAGACAAAGATAAAATCACTAAGGATTAGTTTATATTTAATTTATACAGCAGTGTTATTTTATATTTAATTATTTTCCGTTATAGGCTGTTACTTCTCTGAATACCACTGTTAGTACATCTTCCTGAAAAACCTAAAGCACTGTTTATATTGTCATGTTTTGTTTGTAATTTAGTTTCTTTGCTCTTATTGTATTGATGACTGTTTACGTGTCTTCTGTAACCGTTTTGAGGACTTTTACTTATATTAATTAACCTATTAGCTTTTGATAATTGATAATTTTGCATGTATTGATAATTGTGACATTTAAAACGACTCATATCATGAAATAAGACTTTGATCATATCACCCACCTATAATTGTGATTTCAATATTGAGCAAAATAATTATGATTATGATTTTTGCCATAATCGAGCAGCCCTAGACGAATCGATGCACTGCATCAGATGCGGCCATTCTAATGACGTACAAGAATGTGGGTCCGAAATTCACAGGTAAAAAATTTGAGCTTGATTTTGGTAAACTATTAATAATATAAATGACATGGCAAGTGTCTGACCATATATAAGCCACAATATCAACTAAAAATCACCTTTTGGATATGCAAGGTTCCCACCTTTAACATATTAAGAAAATGAAATATGGGGGCATGGAGAACAAAACCACTACCGCTACACATTAAATCACCACAGAGCTGATGTCATTTGAGACAAGAGCACTATATGACCCAACATGCTCTCCAGGGAAAGCAGGTCTACAGACTTCCTGCCGCAGTACTTGTCCTACTGCCCACTGATGCACATCTCAAGACCTCCACTGCAGAGAAGATCAACGCTGTTCACACAGTCTCTGTCATCACTCTCACATGGACAATACCCCCTATATATGCCAAATCCCGGCTGGCAAATTCAGAACAGATAGAACAAAAAAAAAAAACATTTTGCTACAACTTGAAAAATAACCTAAGAATCAGAGAAGAACACATGTGGCTGTACGGTCATGCCATGTTAGAGATTAAGTGACGTGCCAGGCAGGGAGACGGCGAGCGGTCATGGTTTATTAGCTCTCGTTCACAGAGTGAATCCCACATGCTGAAAACACGCGTGATCCAAGAGCAGATCCATTAAGCTGTATTGGTTTAATGTGGCGGGCGAGATGTTTTGATGGAAACACATTGTGTTGGAGCGAATGGGTGTTCCCTGCACCATTACGCCACTGCAACAGTTTGCTGCTGACAAATGTACACATTCTCCACAACAATGCACGCTCACGTGAATAATGTTACCCTGACGGAAGATGTTTCATACATGGTACAGTATGTACTGACAGGACTTCCCACAATGCCTCTGCTTGAGAAGGAAATAAACCCACACAGGGCGGAGAAACGATGGAAAGTGATGATAAATTGAGGCAGATCTATTTAAAACATAAAATAGGTCTGTGGAACATCTGAAGGAAATGAATCAGAAAAACACAGACAAAAGAAATTGGATGCAAAAATATCTTTTAACCGAGTGTGCTGCCTGAAAAGCATCAGGGAGAGAGAGAACGAGTGTGTGTGTGTGAGTGAGAGAGCAAAACACAGGAGCCACTATTATTGTGAAAGATGGAAAGGCTTGGTTTGAAAAGAAGACAAGAGAGGAAAATACTGTAGCTACTGAAGAGCAGCAGAATAAGTCCCATTCTTTCATCTATTTAATGATGAAAAATGACGGGTAAAGGTCAGCGCTGAAAGCTTATCATCTTGGTACATGAAAACAACAGCTATGTTACAGCAACCATTACAGCTCATTTCACAGAGCGACTGATTGGACAATGCAGATATCTGGAAGTAAACCCATCCTCCAAAAGAAAACAAACTCGATTTTTACATCTGAAGAAAATGTGAGTGGTGCGCAAAATTAAATATATATATAGCTCACATTTGTTTTTATGTCTTGTGATGATTAAAAAAGGTGTCACCAAGGTGGCTTAAGATAGAAAGAGAGATTGTGATACTCTTGGAAGTGTCAGTTAGAAATGAGTTCGAATTAAAAACAAATCACTATATGCTATTGTTTTAAAGATTTTATAGTTGTAACAGAGTTGAATTATAGCTGCCACATAATTGACTATAACTATTATTGAAAATTAAAGTTGTAACTTTTTTAAAAGATATACATTGTTTTCAAAAAATACACAAATTTAATAAAATCTCTAATGGTTGCTAACCTTTACATCGCAGTAATAAATTACATTTTAAAATATATTAAAATAATAAAAAAACTGTTATTTTAAAGGTGCAGTGTGTAATATTTATGAGGATCTACTGACAAAAATGTAATATAATATACATAGCTATGTTTTCAGTGGTGTATTGAGACTTTACATAATGAACCGGTATGTTTTTATTACCTTAGAATGAGTCATTTCTATCTTCATACACCGTGGGTCTCTTTACAGTGAAGTCGCCATTTTGCGCCGTCATGTTTCTACAGTAACCCTAAACGGACAAACTGCTCTACGGAGCGCTAGCTACTCCCTGCTGTCTCAGACGACGACGTCTTTGTCCCGTATCGGACACCGTAGATTCTCGATGTGCTTTGAAAGGGAGGGGTGAGCGGTGGGTGGTTGCAATTCGCAACCTCACCTCTAGATGCCGCTAAAATGTACACAGTGCACCTTTAAATTGTAATAATATTTCAGAACTTTACTGTTTTTACTGCATTTCAGATCAATTAAATGCCATCTTGGTGAGTATAAAAGACTACGTTCAAAAACAAACAAACAAAAATGTTACTGCCCCAAACTTTTGAACATTGTTCAAAACTTTAAATGTACACTGATAAAAATAAAACTAATAATTTGTGGTGGGACAAGCACAGCCGGGCCAGTAGAAAATATTCTTGTTATTGAGCCCTGTATGGTGAATGTTCTTCCTATGTGAGCCACAAAAGAAACAAATGCATCGAGGTTTGGAAAGACATGAGGGTGAGTAAATAATGATAGATTTTTCATGTTTATGTGAACTTTCTCCAAAAATGAGCCCACGTTCTAGAGTAAATTGGGGTGGGTAGAAATGTAGGGTTTCGTTGCTGAGCTGAATGTAGCAGTGAGTTGCCCTTCAAGACAGAAAATCTATGCTGGTATTTGAAGAGTCTTTAGCCTTTAGTCGAGCATAAGCTCCATGCTTGTTATCAATATCAAGTTATCAGGCAGTTCTAAAGGTTGCCCCTTATGCTGACCAAAATATCCATTTGCCAATCTCACACTGTGTATCGTGAAGACCAAGCACACATGTCTTTGAGAAGCCCGCCTGTTGATGACGGAAGGAAACGTGTCCACATCCAGGTTCAAGCAGCTTGTTCTATCGACTGATGCTGTAAAGCTGGCATTATCGCAGTCTGAGAGCTGCTGCCACCAGGATCTTATCAAGGGAAGCCAATTATAAAGGAAAGGAGGTGAGCTGCGTTAAGGAAATGTCAGCAACTCCGTAAACTCCAGCTCATCTTATCTGTCCTCAAGAGTCGTGTGTCTCCTCCGTCTCAGTCACCACACACACACCGAACCCTCTATGTCAGTGGGAACTGCATGTCCCTTTGAAAACCCAGATTCAAAGACAAATTAGTGCAATTAGTGACAAAACCCCTGTGCACGACGTTCTGATTTATTAAACAGGAAGATGTTTAATAAATGATAAAGTGGTGCCTCTGGCTGCTGTTTGGCCCAAAAGATGCATGCCCTTTTACAGGGCAAGAAGGGAGGAAGATCATTTTAGTTTTCTCAGTCCCCATCAAGCAGCTGAGATGAGGGACGTCTCAGCACGCTATCTGTCCATCAGCGCTGGAGTCAATGATCCGATGCGTCACCGTGGACAGAGAGCGTTCCAGGAGCCAGAGGATGCGGTGACAAACACTCATTAGCGTGTGCTAATGGTCTGCCCAGCTGAGATAGAGGATATCTGCGCATGAGGGAAAGCGTAAAAGTGTAGATGCAGATAGCGGCAGCTCTGCCTGTGAATGACAATCCGCTCTTGCGAGAGCCATCGAGCATGTGCCTTTGCAATGATGGGGCGTTTGACGCAGAGATCGGTCAAGTGGCTGTCAGAGGCAATGGGCTCAGACCTAGTTCTGCCACATCACTTAACATTAAGTGTGACTGAGATACGACGCAACCCCGTCTGACATTCCACACTCTCCAGCCACTCAACAGGCTCGCAGAGATAAATGCATGAAGCGTTTACCGCAGAAACGGAAGAGCCCAGCTTTTTCCGTCGGTCTGATTTTGAGGAACGGAGCCAAGCGTGGCTCCTATCAAGGCCACGTGATGAGACTGGCAGACTGCCTGAGAGAGACAGAGATTCTTAAATGCAGAAAGATAGCGAGATGATTGACATGTCTACGATCACGCTTCTCCCCTGGGCATGACAGGTTTTCAGGTCCAGCTCTGTGACTTACTGACAGACTGATAACTAATGGGAAGCTCAAATCTCAGAACAAAGTGAATAAAGAGGGAAGTGAATATGGGAGCTTCCTAACTTGCACGTACAACTATCTCAAAAAAATCTAACATATATACAGTATATGATAGGGCTATCAATCGATTCAAAAATTAACTAATTAATCATTAAAATCTTAATTTATATTGTAATAATTTCACATTTAATCTCCAAATGAATGTAGAAACAACATAAAGACAGTATATTTTAAATATTTGATCTAACAGGTAGGAAATATACAGAATTTTAATAAAGTTATCAAACACTTCACAGTCTTCACTGCATTAATTATAAATTAAATATAGATTAATCCTTATTAAAATCCAGTCAAGAGCCGTGAGTGATTTTCTCTTTGCCTTTTGTTCTTTTACATTAATGACAGACATCACATCAGCGCACATGACACGGATCTGACACACATCCGACGTTCTCACAACTCTCATTCCTTCCATCCACTCGTTCATTTAAGACTCTGCTTTACTAGGATACTCATACTCTTAAAAAATGCCTTTACTGTCACATTTGATCATTTGAATGCATACTTGCTCTATAAAAGTATTATTATTATTGTTAATCTTACCCCATAATTTTGAATGGTAGTGTATCATGGTTTCCACAAAAATATAAATAATAGCAGCTAAAACAATTTTCAAGATTGATAATAATTGTTACGGAATATCAGACTCAAGATGGTTAGTGGAGAATGGAGATATGGAGAGAGTTTAAAGAGCACCTATCATGGAATTTTGAAATTTACCTTTCATGTAGTGTGTAACATAGATCTAAGTGAACAAAAACATCCTGCATAGCTTGAAATATGACAGTGCACCATATATATAGTTATTTTCTTTCAAAAGTAAGAGTCGACTCTGAGTCATTTTTAAGAATCGTTAGAAGACCGAAGCTTTTTCTCTGACTAGATGACGTCAACTTGTCAAGTTATTTGAATACGATACGCCCACTTATTGCGCTCCAAGACGCCAGTGAAAACTAGAAAACATCATGGCGACGAGACGCTGTGTTCTGAAGTGTGACTCAAAAGCAAACTTTTTTCATCTGCCCAAGGATGAGCATTTGAAGACTAAGTGGCTTGAAGACAAACCATACATCGTCGCGATTGAGTGTTTATTAGTCTTCAAATGTATGTTTCGCGATCTCAGGAAGCTTTTATTATGGACTTTTATTATGGCACATGGTATCTTCTTCGTCTGTCTGTATATGGATTACATGTGCACAGAGCGCCCTCCGGCTGCCAGTATGAATTGAAAACAACACATAAGAGACTCAATCGCTCATGATTCGGCTATATCTGCGCATTTTGAGGAAGTATTGAATAAAAAATAGTCCTCTGTTTAGAAATTTGACACAGACATATGAGAATATATCAATATGTCTCCTCATCTGCACACTTTTGAACTAAAAGCCCTGAGGGATGTTGATTTGTCGCGAGTCTTCGTGAGGAGAATAGAGGAGTTTTTTTTATGAATGAGATCAGCTGAGGCTCATATTACAATCAAACGGTACCGACGCGGTTTTCATATTCATAACTCCTGACACATATTAACAAATTACTGTCACTATAAGACTTTGATGGGCGTTCCGTTTCCGAAAATATCTGCACAGACTATACCAATAACAACTGACTGGGTCATCGGACCAATCACCGCAGATTAGCGTCACGTAAAGGGGGGGTTTTGAAAAGTGAATCACTAAAGGAATCATTTGAGAATCGCTGTCAAAACAGGTAAAAATAAATGCATATTATAAGAAAACTAAAGTCTTTTTTGTCATTGCATGCATGCAAAACTGTTGTTGGGGACTTCTAAAACAATATTTGGAACATTTTAAATGCCATGATAGGTACTCTTTAATACAGAAAATGAGCGGATGGTACAAGCAAGCAATTCAGAATTATAGCAATATGTTGAGATAACTGGATGGTAACTAGGTTTACTGTTTTGCAGGTGATGGTGGAGATTGTGGGGTAACACTTTACAATAATGTTGTATTAGTTAGCATTAGTTAATGCATTAGTTAACACGAACTAACCATGAACAACACCTCTGTTCAGCATTAGTTAATCTTTGTTAACGTTAGTTAATAAAAATCCAGCTGTTCATTGTTTGTTCATGTTAGCTCACAGTGCATTAACTAATGTTAACAAGATTTTAATAATGCATTAGTAAATGTTGAAATTAACATTAACAAAGATAAAAATGCTTTATAAGTGCAGTTCATTATTAGTTCATGTTAACTAATGTGGTTAACTAATATTAACTAAATGAACCTTATTGTAAAGTGTTACCTTTTAAATAAACAAGGTTGACAAACTGGAGACATGAAGGAGTAGCAGTAAACATGAGAAATGCTGGAGATTCGCTGGAGAAATGTAGGGGCTTTAGAATTGTTTCTAATGTGGAAGTCGGATTGTGATTTATTCACGGTGGAGGAGCGAGTTTTATGATCCTGCGCACCTCTGGGAACACGCTGCTCTCGTGGTCAATAATATGATTGTATGCAGTAAATAAAATGTCATATGCTGGGTATAATAAGAATAAATGCATATTTAATTTAATAATAGGAAAATAATATCCTAATTATTATTTAATTATTTAAATCTGTTTAAAAATAGGAAGATACATAGATGCACATTATAGTTAAAATGGTTTTCTGTCTTGTATTTGATCTCAAAATAAAGGATTCATTTTATTCCATGTGGAAATGAGCGAAAATAATTTAATACATCCTCTTATTTACATGAGGTAAACATAATGCTGCCTGGTTATTTTAACATATATAATTACCGGCGTAATAACGGCCCATTTCAAATGTTTACATGGTTTTCTTCTTTCTTTCTTTTTTCGAGCAGTGATGAAATCTATTGCTCTTGTAAATACCAGCATTTCAGTAATAAAAGTCTAGATCTTTAAAATGCATCCAAATTACAGTGAAGCGCAACCATACGGTGCTCTGCAGTGGTCAAAAAGGATATATTCTTGAAAACTCAGAGATGTGGATTCGGACGGCAGTTAAAATACCACACGACCTTGGTCAAGTCAAGTCAAGTCAACTTTATTTATATAGCGCTTTTAACAATGTAGATTGTTTCAAAGCAGCTTTACAGTGTTAAACAGGAAAATAATGCAGCATAACTTTATTCAGCTGTATAGCCATTCTGGAGAAAACGCTGATGTCATCAGTTCATTTCAATTATCATACAGTGACCGTGTGGGCTTTAGATCAATAATTAGATCAGTAATTTAGTTTATATAGTTAATTTAGTTTATTAATTAGATTTATTTTGATGTTTAGTTGAAAAAACTAAACATCTACATTGGTGTTTGTCTAAAAACAGTAAGTAATTCGGCCAGGGATTTTTATGCGGGTGGTGGGAGAAAAACACTGACCTTCTGGATTCGGACGGCAATAAAATCACTGACTAGCCCCTGTAAATGATGAAAATACCTAAAGTGGGTAGCCGAGATGTATGCTTTAATCTGTGAGGTGATGAGGTGTTGATCGGTGGCAGGTGCAGGTGATCAATACTCTGGTAACGGTGGAGCCTGGCGAATCCGTGACAATAAAAAGCACTAAATCAGCATTAGAATGATTTCTGAAGGATGTGGCACTAAAGACTAAAGTAATGCAGTAAAAGCATAAAAAATTTATTGATTATTGCACACTTTTGATCCGGTAGAGAACTTGTCGACTGTTATAAATGATAAACACTTTTCTTAGGCCTTGCTTGCTGAATAGACACTTTTAGACTCCAGTAAAGACTATAATTAGAAAGTTATGAATAAAGACAGCACTTCTACAGCAGAGAACTTGAAGTTGACAATTTCAAAAATTTTCCCTTGAGTGAGAGACAAGAGAAACATCTGTTTTGAGTAGCTCTTGACCAGTATGTTTACATGTCTTTTCAAAGAATGACGTCCCTTTTGTGGCACACACATCCCCCCTGGGACACGTTGAAGGTTGAATCGTAGACCTCTGAAAGCCGTTAAAGAAAAGAAAATTGTAATACTTGAATGCCTGAGGGACTGAACAGGCACAAAGGTTGGAATGCTAAAAGGGATGCTGTCGTGCCACTGCTATGGCAACATTCTGTTCAAAGAGAACTGCAGTGCTCTTTAATGGTGTTAGATACACTGTATCTTTGATCTCGTCAAAGGCATGTGCATTCATGACTTTACTGGCTATAAAAATCAGCCAGTGAACAATAACTTGCTTTATAGTGATTCGCAATATGGCATTATTCACGAGATGCGTATATTGACATCCCAAAAAGAAAATAGACTCTCAAATATGATCTGCCATCATCTCAAACCCTCACACCCACACACGGGGAATGATATATTCACTGACATATATATTAGGGTGTAGCAGGGACGCCAGAAGTACTGTTACTTTGGTACCAACTAATACTAATAATTAACATTATACAATATCAGTTGTACTGACTTGCATTCAATGCAAGAGTGCATTCTGACTGACAGACGGCTGATTTTAAACACGTGTATGTGTATACTCTCAGAATATAATGTAAACCGTCATCCACCCATCCATCATCCACCCACCCATCCACCTTTCCATTCATCCATCCATCCATCCATCCATCCGTTTTAACAGCTCATTATTCATTATGAGCATCACTGCAGTACCCATTACGGCTGGGTATTGACACTAATTTCACAATTCAATTAAATTTTGTTTCACAGGCTTGCAAATGACCCTTCGCTAAGCCACACCCGAAAACCACCACAGGCCAATCGTGGCTTAGCAACCGTAACTAGGCACGTGCGAGCTTCAAGCGAGGGAAACATGCTGAATCGTTGGGTATTATAGATTGTGCCAATCTGATACCCAGTATCCTAAAAGTTTGGACGGGGGGTGAATTTTTTTCCCTTCCCCAAACCTAAAACCCAACGGGAGAAATGACGGCGTTCTGTCGAATTGTCCTACCTTATCAGATTTTCCTACCGTAGCGCAAAGTTACAGCTATATCTATCGATCCATGCTACCCCATCGAAAAATCCTTCAGATCATAGTGCTAAAATCAGCATAGAAAATAGCCATTTATTTAAAAATTGTGACACTTTGTTTAAATAAAAAAATCATATTAACATAAAAAAGCACCTCAAGAAACATTATTAAATCCAGTTTATGACCCCTTTAAACCCCATGGAGTTAAATTCAGCCTAAATAAAGGGAATGTTTCATGTGGGAGGCAGTATGTTGTACTGATGTTCCAGACAGAAGCAGGCGCACAGTGTTTACAATGGATAGCACTTACATTACAATGTTGCCAATACTCTCCACAACGACGAGTTCTGCCCAACACACAACACAGAATCACACACACAAACTCCATTAAAGCCTCTCAAGCAGTTTTATTTATCTGCAGAATGATTCATAGAGACAAAAAGAGAGTACTGGGATATGGGACAGTGAGAGATGGGGAGGTGTGGCCTTAGAGGAAAGTCCCAGACAAACGCAAAGAGGACGAAGCTCCCAAGCTGATAGATGGTGGGCAGGAGAAGAGAAACACAACCAAAAAAATATGGGTAGATATCCTGTCTGGGCACAAACAACACCTCCAGTGACATGAATCATTAAAGGGAAGCCTGGAAATAGCATCCGAAGTTGGGAAGGTCAGACAGAGTGTCTGTCTTCCTACATTCAAAAACAGCTCCCTGCCAGTGGGGTCTGTGGCCCCACCCAGAGATCATGCACAATCATTGACAAAGACGGTACATCTGGCTGAAGGTGAACCACAGTGCAATTGCCAATTAAAACTAACGAGAGCTGGTGTGTGACACATTTGTCATGATCATCTGAAAGGATGAGCAAGAGCTGGGATATAACGGTCTCATCATGGCTATGTAAACCATTCCCCTTGGGAAATAAACAGCAGATCTCCTTTACTACGCAGACACAGTTGTATTGTATTGTAGCTTATCCCACACTACACACCACCGATTCCAAGCCAAAACAGCACAATCCAAATGATCATCAGATTTGGTCTCAGAGGCCTTTTCGCTCCCAAACTAATCTAGAAACATGATGTAGGAACCAAATAAAGGCTTGTGATGATAATAATCCTACACAGGAAATGTTCTGCCTCAGTTTTCCTACCATAGTGATCAATAAGCATTTTTAGGGGCCTTAATTAAATGTTGGTGTGCCTGGGGTGCTGTAACTAGCTTTTTTTTAGAATCTGCATCGTAGCTTCAACGTAAAATATCCAATAGTCACCTGGAAGAAGTGAACAACTTTTTGACTAGTCTCAGCCTCGTTTACTGAAATTACATAAATATAACTGCAAGCAGAAAGTGCTTTGAGACCTTTAAAAGGTCCCATGGCACGGCATTTTTCTATTATTTTATTAATGTTTCCTGAGGTGTACTTATATTGTTAGTATGATTTTTACATAAAAAAAAATCATAATTTAGAAATAAAAGGCATTTTTTCTATACTGATGTTTGCCCTGTGGCTGAATGCCCTGTTTCAAGGGGCGTGTCTGCTGTGAGACTTCTTACAAAAGTTCTCAATGCTGTTGCAGGTGAAATATAATGTGGCTAACATTGAATAAATATCTTTTCGTCAGGTTAAATACTGATAATTGCTCACTCATGCCCCTTTATCTAATCCTCTCTACTTAGCCGTCAGACTCACGTAACCGTCATGTTTGTAGTTTTTTAAAACTTTTTATCCGCGTTTGTAGTTTTCGCAATGGGTTGTGGGCAATATCAGCCGTTAGAGTGCACATCGATCTGCACTTCGAATTCTGACCGGAAATAGTAGACCATCCGGGAATCTTTGGAATACTCTTTTCAACATACTACGATTTGGGGCATACTAATTATTTTTTCGAATACTATTTAGTTCAGATAGTATGCGAATTGGGACGCAGCAACTGATTGACTGGGCACTCCTGAACCATGGAGAGCTGGAGGAAGTTTTATTGTAACAGACTTCATTGTAATGTATCTTATAATTCGTTTTTGTGTAAATTTTTGACATTTCTGTGCATTTAAATAGGTTTTAGGTCTGTATTATCTGTGCAAATAAGTAGGGACTTTTATTTTGACGGGTGTTGCAGACTACGGAGCAATATGAAAAAAGAGGGAGCGCTCGTGAGAGCTCGCGGTTCATAATTTAGTGGGTTTAAGCAGATCTAAAGTTTACAGTTTGTTTAGCACCCCCCGAAAAGACAATAGGTGTGTATGTGCTTGTTTACTGTCATTTGTAATGAGTATGTTTGTGTATTGTCGCTGTATTGTTATTGATAATGCTATGGAGAGAGAGTTTGTGTAAGAGGTGGTTTATGCGCACTTTGTTTTTTGTTCAGCTCTTATTACAGTGATTTTTGGAGATAAACGGTTTCAATAAACTCCTGAAAAATCAGTAAAGTCTAGCCATCATTCGGACGGGGTCCGCTACATTTATTGTACCGAGTTGTTGTTGTTAGCGAGCTTATTTGTAGCTGAGAGTTCTGAATAAACAGTCCCAGTCACGTCGACTCTGTCATTGCAGCGCGTTTTCTCTCACAAAATGCTTTCACCACAACTAACAGCAAACACGACATTGATATGAATACAGTAAGAGCTTCGCTGTGCTGCATAACAGCGTCATTCATTATAACGGCATTTTGGGCAAGTGTGCAGATACACTCGCGATATGTGATTGACAGCTCCGGACATTATAAAGAGTGTTATTTGATCGCTCTCTGTAGTTTAATCACTTAAAAAAACGGATTTGTTTCATGCTACTAACAGAAACGGTCGTTTTAGTCACTGGCTTGATTCACTGATGCATTACGCTTAGGGCATCAAGACGGCGATCATTAAACGATCTAGAAAGAAAGTCTGTGTGAACTTGAATGATTAGCTACACATCAGAAATCACTGATCACAGATCAGGCATTAATGAACACTGTTACTCGCTGTTTGTCGCGGTGCTGTCGAATCCATATCGTAAAGTCTGTTTGTAAAGCCTGTGCTAACATAAACTGAATCCATTTTCTCTGAGTGCGTTGGGCGGGCAAAGCAGAGGAAGGGGGAGGTAACCTTTCCTGTTATGACTTCATAACAGGAAAATTCCAGATCAGCTCGTCTGAGCTGTCATTTTCTCAAAGGCAGAGAAAGACAGCCAGAACTCAGTTTACACCCATCAAAATTTCTAGCTACTTGGGGACCCTATACAGGCTAGGGGAACTCATATTAATGTTAAAAAACCTCATAAAATGAAATTTTCATGCCATGGGACCTTTAAATGCACATGCAAAAGTAGGATGGTGGCCATTTGTTTGAAGATAGGCCTATGTAATTGTATAAAATTGCATCAATTCACAGAAATTCAATTTGGCCAACTGAAAAATTTAGATGTGATCAGTCACTAGAAAATTTTCAATTGGAGACCTGAATTTTTTTTACAGTGTATTTTCATTTTCGAGTCAAACGTATGAACACTTCTGATTGGGTGAATGACATAGAATCAATTTGCGAAAGTATACTTCACAAAAAAAGCCAATATAGCAAAAAAAAAAATTCATAACGGAAATTAAACTGGATGTACGCTTTGTTCTTGGCCAAGGATTCCACACTAGAGTCTGTGACATAGATGAAAGGTTATGGTAATTTCTGAAAATGTTGCACTTTGTGCTTGAATTAAAACGAGGGATGCATTAGATTATCGACATCGGAATCAGCAGATAAACGCTTAAAATATAAATATCGGCATTGGTCGATATAAAAAAATTATGCCGATATGATAACATGTTGATATGCACCTGCAATAACTCAAGCGTGCAAAGAGTGCTAGCGATGCATGTATGGTGATTAAATTCACAGTTTTCGATTGAGGCCTTGAATTTGTGAATGTGAGTACAGAAAGATGCGTCCGTTGTCCGCCAACAGTCATGCTCTACTCTCTAGCGCGTGCAGAAGCCTCCTCCAGGTCCTAGAGCCCGCCCGGTCGAATGTTATATTTATTTAGTGGGGGCGCTGTTGTTATACTAATAAAATGAAAAGCAGACTACACAAATAACTTGAAGTTACTTCTGTTTCTGAATAAATACAGCAGTAATTGATGTCTTAAATCACAAGAATGACAGGTGTAAATAGTTTATTAATCAGCAATACAATTTTATCAAATGAATGATGAAAATAACTTGAATCCAAAGAGCTCTAAAATAAGTTTATTTGAAGCTAAAGATAGCATTAAAAGTCATGGCTCTATTGCTCTAGATCATCTACAAATGTTACCCCCCCCCCCTTTACTGACTGCATCTGTCTAAATTATTGTTATTTTCAGAGCTTTTAATGTACTCTTATTATAAAAAGAACTTTATTAACATGTATTTAACGATTATCATTTCGGTAAGGAGACTTCAGAACTCTGAAACCAGAATGAAAAAAAAAAAGTTTTTGCTCAAAATGATGTTGTTTTAAAACAAAGGGAAAAAATACGTACACTGAACAAAATTATAAACGCAACACTTTTGTTTATGCCCCCATTTTTCATGAGCTGAACTGAAAGATCTAAGACTTTTTCTATGTACACAAAAGGTCTATTTCTCTCAAATATTGTTCACAAATCTGTCTAAATCTGTGTTAGTGAGCACTTCTCCTTTGCCGAGATGATCCATCCACCTCACAGGTGTGGCATATCAAGATGCTGATTAGACAGCATGATTATTGCAAAGGTGGTACACCTGTGCAATAATCATGCTGTCTAATCAGCATCTTAGGTTGGCCACAATAAAAGGCCACTTCACTTTACATTTAGATCAGACAATCCTTTTCTGTTTAAGTGGATGATTCCTTGCTAGTAACAGCTAAAAGGTAAATCAGACTTCATGCATGTCAGCAATTGACAGACATTTTTTTGTAACGTATATTGCGCCAATGCAGGGGAATACAACCACACAGCACATACTACTGAATGCATTGCTAGTGAGGAATGTTGTGGGGGACACAGACTGGTGCGGCAAGCTGAGCGCAGCTGCAAGCAATGTGGGATAGCAGACAGGAAGTAAATTAATGAGTGTGAGCACTGAAGACCAAGGCTGGCAGTGAAGGGTGATTCGCTGTTTCCTTCTGGATGTGTCTGCGAGTGGGAAACCGATGATTCCTCACCGGTGAAAGTCTAGCAGCTGACAGCCTGTGCGAGGTGTCTGCCCCGCGTGGGTCAGCGGCGACGCTCGGTAAAGCTCTGACAGAAAGAGGAAGGCAATCCTAGCTTGCAATTCCCCTGTCCAAAGCAGGGCCACATGTGACAGCAGCTATTGAGAAAGTGACCGAACAGTTGAACCCCTGCATCCAGGCCCATCAGTCTGCAGCCACTGAGACTCACTCCTGAGAAATGCTCTTAGAAGGAGGGCATCTGGAAAATAGGCTAATGAGTTTGCTCTGGTCCAGGACACCTAGCAGAAAGCAGCCAGCAGAAACATGCTATTTCACAGCAGCGTATCAGAGTCTATAAAGGAGCTAATATGCAAGCCAAGTGTCTCGCAGTACACATGCATAAAAATGAAATACTTGGGAGGCAAAAACAGCAATCTCATGGTAATGAAAAATCACACTCCAAATCTAAGCAGAGATTCTGCCAGACACACAGTGATAAAAGGACATTAAAGCGCTACATGTTAGCACAAGCATTCTAATTCCTAACCGGTGGCAATCACGGTTCTAGATGAGAGTCTGTTCGCCAGCTGTACCGAACTATTATTTAATATGTATGCGGAGGCCTCAAGCTGCGTGCTGATGAGACGACGACTCACGTCTGGATGTGCAATGATGACTGATGCAAATGGAATAATCCCTCGCTAGGCAAGAGATGAGGCACAAATATTACAGATGAGGATGACATTTACCATTTGCTCAGCTGTACAATTCACTCCCACAGATCATTGCATCTGTTAAAGAAAGAGAGAGTGTGAGAAAAGCCATCACCTCTGCCACATCAGAGGTGAGCGATTTGAAAATGAGCATTGTGTTTAAAAAAAAGTTGATATGCACATTGGAGCTGTGGCCTCGGTTAAGACATTGAGCATTGGTGCTCATATGAGAAACACTATATTGTATTGTATTTACACAGATTTCATAAACTGATTTGGTTCAGATTTAGAGTTGCATGGGGTGTAACCAAGTGGCAACCTCCCGCGGTCTCTTGAAGCCAACACGGAAGTGACCTTTAACTGCAATTCATTGACTGGCTGCTTGTTAAAATGCCCAACATTACAGCAGAAAAATAAAATATGTTTACAGCCTGGTACAAAATTTTGGTTTTGGTCTATATAGCTACTTTTGCTAGGGTGAATTTATTCATTATTAACTCATCCATTTAAATTATACTAAACCTTAAAGTTCCGCATAACCAAGGGGTGTGGCCCCTTGTCTGATGTCTGTTAACCATCAAGTCACCTCAGCTCCACCCACGTCCCGTCTCTTTGCCCATTTTCGGTTATCCGGGAGTGACGCGCTGTCGAGATGACAACGGCTGGCTTTGGGTTTCAAAAATGCTCTTCAGAAACCTACGGGTGATGTCACGGACACTACGTCCATCGTTTTATACAGTCTATGGGTGTTACATTACACTTGTGCAGTGTTGGGCACGTTACTTTAAAAAAGTAATTAGTTATAGTTACTAGTTACTTCTTACAAATAGTAACTGAGTTAGTAACTGAGTTACATCATTATAAAAGTAACTAATTACCAGGGAAAGTAATTACTGCGTTACTTTTTTTTTCTTTCAAATGTTCAAATATGTCAAATAATTTGGATGCCCCCAATATTAGATATGTTAAATGAATGAATTGGACACTAAATAGAATAAATTATTATTATAAAACATTGTACATTAATGTGCACTATTGTAATGTTGCTGTGGGGCAATGTGAGAGACACCTATCAAATTCAATGCATTATTGTAAATATTATCAGTAGGCCTACTATAGTGTAAATATTATGTAAATATTATCAGTACTATACTTTCCTGTGGTAGTGGAGCTCACGCTATCACCTGGGTTTTTAGCCACTAATTTTGTGGCATATGATGATGTGAGGCGCTTCAGAATCACTTGCCACCGGCGTGGAGAGACTCTTTCTTCCTGGGCATAAGTTGCACGTTACTTAAATATTCTTACCTTTCACCTCAACGAGGGAAAAGTAGCGCTTATACTTCCAATTTGCGAAAGCTACCTTTGAAGTCGTTGGACTATCGCTGAATGTTAGAGGTGGGCAGATCGATACTAATATCGATAATATCGATACCAACGTTGGTATCGGTATTGATCGATACCAACGTGAAAATATCGATACTTAAGTTTCAGTTTCTCTCGTTTTGCGACCTGGCCGTGTTTGTCAAAATGCTGCTGCTGTCACAGAGCAGAGCAAGCTCTCAAGAGTGCTGCTCGTGCTCGACACTGCTCTCCTCCCCCTCTCCTGTGTTGTACCGTCACGTGACTCACCACTAGCGCTACCACCAGCAGTCAGGCGCGCGCGCCGCTCAGCCGCGCATTTCTAACAGCAGTCAGTCAGAGGCGGAGAATGGCAGCAGAGAGAAAGAGGAGCGTTGTATGTGCAACTTTGTGACTTTGTTTATTTAAGAAAAAAATCCTGAAAAGAAGTGCACTAAAGAGGAGAAACATTTTTTGTTAACATGCTACTTGAAAAGAGATTTTGTATTTTTTATATTTGTGAAGTAATCATTTTGTAACTTTGTTTATTTAAATAAAACAGAAGTAACCAAAAGTTGTTTCTGAACAAAAGCTTTTGTAGTACTGATTAATAACCCAAAATGCAAATCACAAAAACAAATTAAAAGTCATGAAAATTAATTTAGATTTAGGTTGAAGACGCATCCACCTTAATTATTAAAAAGTATCGATATTGGTATCGGTATCAGCGATACTGGCCCTGTATTTACTTGGTATCGGATCGATACCAAATCTAGCGGTATCGCACATCTCTACTGAATGTGTGTGTGTGTGTGTGTGTGTGTGTGTGTGTGTGTGTGTGTGTGTGTGTGTGTGTGTGTGTGTGTGTGTGTGTGTGTGTGAACCATAGACCGTGAAAAAAAATAGGTGTGAACTCAACCTATCAACTTCAACCTTGTCTCCCACCCACCAATCATCATCAGTTATGTGTACCACCGCACCCACCCCCAACACGCATGGCTGGTGCGCGCGCACACGCACACACACACACACACACACACACATTGCAGGTCCGACTGACAGAGAGCCTGTTCGGATGAAAAGCGCTTCAGTGAGCTCAATTATAGTAACGCGACTAACGCCGCATTTTTTTCCCTCAGTAACGCTAACGGCGTTGTAACGGGAGAAACAGTAATTCGTTTGATTACTCGTTACTGAAAAAAATAATTCCGTTAGTAACGCCGTTTATCTGTAACGCCGTTATTCCCAACACTGCACTTGTGTCACGATTCGGTTTGAAACATAATACTGATATCGCGATACGAAACTGACAATATTTTAAACAAAACAAAACTAGAGTTCATTAAAATGTTAAAGGTCCCGTTTTTCCTGTTTTTTTGAAGCTTTGATTGTGTTTATAGTGTGCAATATAACATGTGTTCATGTTTCACGTGTAAAAAAACACAGTATTTTTCACACAATTTACTTATCTGTATACCGCTGTTTTCACTGTCCTCAAAACGGCTTGAAAGATTTCCCTGTTCTATGAAGTCCCTCCTTCAGAAATGCATAACGAGTTCTGATTGTGCCAGCGGTTCCCGTGTTGTGATTCGACAGCAGCTTAGCGCACGTTGCCCGGAAAGGTCACGCCTCTTACCATAACGGGGAGATGCATGTGCTCAAACTACAGCCCCTGAAGGCCAAACAAAGGTGATTTGATTCCGGGATGAAAATAACAGTGTCTGGATGACATGGCGACAAACGCAACCGAACGCAACACTTCCTCTTCTCCACGAGGGAGAGCAACAAGACCACGCCCCCTTTTTTGCATATTCTTGTGGGCGGAGGTTAGTCAACAAACTGTTCTACTGACGTCATTAAAGCAGGATGTACAGGGATGTAGTCCAAACCGGCCGTTCGCTGTAGGCTTTGAAAGGGAACTTCTGTTAAATAAAATATCTCGCTTGGCATTGAACTTTGAGCTTTATAATTTTACACAGGGCTCCAGAGTGCGACCAAATGGTCGCATTTTGCGACTAAAATTTGAGAGTGTGCGACTGAATTTTACATCCAGTCGCACATGTGCGACCAGTAAATTTGCCTGCTGTCGGTACTGGAGAAATTAAGAAAATACACTTACTAATTATAATTGATAGACGTTATGTTTGGCAAATTCTATCTTTGCCAGCCGTTTCTATATGAGATAATATTAAACCATTTGTCCGTGATGCATTTTTGCCATTCGCAATCCAGAAGAGAGAGAAAGCGAACGAGCTCTCTCACGTGGAGCTCCAGCGAACACAACACCACAGTCAGCTTAATGAGTGACGATGGCCAAGAACTAAACAAAAGTTTAGTCTGCTTAAACTTTAGGGATGTGCTGTGATATTAATCTAATTTTATTTTCGATTTTGGCTTCCAAGAATTATAAAAAGATGGAATGAGGTAAAACTATTCCTATAGCCATGTTAATTCGAGCGCGACATCCTTCCCTTTACAGCCTTGCGCTGTCATTTCTCCTTAAACCTAAACTAAACGTCAGAATCAGTGATTGTTGTAAACTGCATTCTCTACTGTTGCTAAACTGCGGGATGTGTTTGATAATAAAGAGCTATAAAATGCTCAATAATCCGCGCAAGAGACGCTGTTTCCAACTTCAAGGCGGCTTATGTTTGTGTGCTGCGAAATGGACCGACTTGCACTTAATATTTTAGGCTTTGTGTGCGCGTCTAAACCATCAAATAAACAACAAATAGCCGGTGTCAAAATGACCGGATTGGAGAGTAGTTATTTTAACAATTTATATCTTAAATGGGCGTAAATAGTTTGGAGAAATAGGAGAATAGGATATTATTAGTTCTACATTGATCGGTCTTAAAGGGGCAGCGTCTAATAAACCTGCTGACGATTGAGCCATTCATTCGAATCGAACAAAAGGCAAATAGAAAATATTCACATCTCTTGAATTAATAACTTAAGCTTTTATAAGCATTAATCTATCAATTTATACAGTGAAAACTATGCTGTGTTATTTTACATTTCATTACTTTATTAGATTTCTTTGTAGGTTTGTTCTTTACTGTAATATTAATGTTAGCAGACCTTCTGAATGCCTGCACACTGGTCCATTTACAAATAGATATTTTATATTTTGTTCAAACTTTGCGGTTTCTTTTGCTATAGATATTTTACTTTTCAGATTATAAAGCCATGTTAATTATGTTCTTAATTATGTTTTTTTTTAAATAAAAAAAAATATATAAAGTATAATAAAAAGAACCGGTAAGAATACTGTTAAAGTACCGGATCGATAAGCAGTATCGGTAAGAGTAGTAATACCATTAAAACCTTAACGATACAGATTCCTATTAGTAATACAGTGGAAATTAGTAGATTTGGTTAGCATGTTGATTTACGGTGTGCGCCCCTAAAATTTTTGGTTGTGCCCCTAAAATTTTCAGTTGGGGGCCACTGTGCTCCTAGTGAAAAAAGTTAGTCTGGAGCCCTGTTACAGGTATTATATATGCTCTAACAGCAACATTACACACTAACTAAAGTTTGAAAAATGGGATCACGAAGAACAGGACCTTTAAATTTGGCATGACATCAGGGGTGGACTTGAATAAGCTTGGACTTGGTTCTTCTCCTCCACACACCTGAACAGAAATATTTATGATATTTACAGAAACATCTTAAAGGTGGGGTAAGTGCTGTCTGGTAACCGTTGTTGATTTCAAATCACCAAAACAAACACACCCCTATTTTGGTAGCTCCGCCCCACACATACGTAACCCAGGCAACGACTATGGCAGAATCTGCTGTGCCAGCCGGCCGAGGGTATGATGTCATCAATAAGTGAAAGCAATGTGTTACTATGGTAATCCAGGTCGAATGTTCAGTGAAAAAGTCCCTTAAATCCCAAAAACACAAACAAAGTTCTCATGAACAACTCGATAGCATGAGCACGACAGTCCAACAAACGAACATATTACAACTGACAAGATTAGAGGGTTATATCGATCACGAAAAGAGGAACCAAAGGAAACAAACATATATTAAGAGTTTATTGTCCTACTTATCAGACACACTGCGAGCAAACGCTTGAAACAGACAGTGAGGAGGTTTAGACACTCCAGGATTATACAGTGTGGAAATGAATGGGTCTTTATCATCGCTGAAGTGAACGACAATACGATTGCAAATGGACAAGCAAGCAAACATGACACATGAGCATATTCAAGCGAAAGCCAGCATATATTAGTTCTGTGAAACAAAACAAAATCAATGTTACTCGCCTATCGAGAAGAAATAAAGCAACCTCGGCCTTCGCTCCTTGAGTTCTCTCCAGCGCTGGAAAGCTGATCCAATATTTACACGGGTGGTACTTCTTGCCTGATCGTAAGCCTTCTTTTGTTCCACAGACATCTTCCACATTTGTTTTTTATCTCTCTCTTTCTGTCGTCGCTCGGCTAATGTCCGTCCTGTGTTGTGTCTTTTGAATAATAAAGTGCACTGAGCGCTCTCTTCTCACCATTATTAGTAGACATGCCCCTTACTGCTGATTGGCTATAAGTTTGTTTTGGTATTTGGCCCGAGACACTTTTCTAAAGCAGTTTTGATATACCACTTACCCCACCTTTAATGATGCTACGCTGGAGCACATCATCAGTAATATTACCTGGGGTCACAAGGTGTTTCAGGTCCTCATCGAGGCGACCCAACCAGGGTTGATCAGACCCCGGGCTGTGCCCCAGCAGCACCCCACGGATCTGCCCTCTTTAGCCAAATCCACCTAGACGCTTTCTCGGCTGCGTCTGCGGTGGCGTGAATAGCTCTTCTTCGTCTCTCTCCTGTGATTCTGAGTGCCATGTATGCCTTGCACAGCGACTGGCCTGCAAAGCCCCGAGACCCAACCTCCACAGGCCAACACTTGGCTCTCCAACCTTTCCTTTGGCAGTCACTCCTCAGTTCCTCATACTTTGCTCTTTTCCGTTCACAAGCCTCCTCCATCCTTTCTTCCCATGGTACGGTGAGCTCAAGCATCAGAACGTTTTTTGATGAGTCTCACCACAACACAATGTCAGGCCGCAGTGTAGTCTCTGTGATGTGGGGAGGAAACTGCATTTGCTTTCTGCTTCCATCCTCCAATCCTGTGCAGTAAAGAGAAGCCCAGTTGCCTTCTGGTGTTCACTAGTTAGTCTTTCTCCCTCTTTGGCAAAGTGAATGGCGTACCTGCTCGGACGTGTCCTCCGGCAGATGTTAAGAGTATTGCAGATGGTTTCTGCTATTGTCCTGAGGACCTGGTCATGCCGCCACCGATAATGACCATTGGTGAGAGCTCTACTACAGCAACTCAGGATACGTTCAAGTGTGCCAGTTCTCTCACAGAGGGGGCAGGCTGGTTGTTCCACAAGGCCCCAGTGGTGCAAATTGGATAGACCCATCATAGACAGCCCAAATTTTATGCTCTGTCAATCCATTTTCCAGATATCATTCAAAGTGATCCTTCGCTCTATCATCTGCTCCCATCTGGTCCAGGCGACTTGCTGTCTCATTGCAACTGCTCTGCCCATCCTCTCCTCCTCCACAACTGCCCTGATTTCCTCTTGAATAAGCTGACGTCTTTCCCTCCCGTGTGCTCAATCAAAACGTGGGACTTCAAGGCTTCCAAGGCCAGAGCTTCCCTTAGCAGCTGCTCCCACCAGCACTTTGTGGTGTAGCCGCACCTCGGCTTGTTCCACTGCAGCTTCTACTCTCCATTCCTGTTCTCCCTGCCACTCTCTGCACAGCTTAAAATACAGACTTATGTTAGACACATATGCTAGTACTCTGTCCCTGACTATACACTTAAATATTTTAGAAGCTTAAATGTACGACCTTCTGGGTTATCATATTTTTTTTCATTTGTCTCTCTGTTAAAAAAATTACATCCTTAAAGGGTACATAACATCCTTAAAGGGTACATTGGCAGTTTCTGCCAATCTCATGTTAAGCGTGTGTCACTGGCCTTGATCCAGCAATCCAGCCGGTAAACACTTCCACAATAAACTCCAGGAAAGTGCAATTTAGGAAGTTAAATCATGAAAAGTGTGAAACTACAAAGAAGAGAAAATACATATGTATAAATTTCACATAAGAGATACATCTTCAAATAAATGAGCATTCTCAAACACACAAGGCAAAGAAACAACAACAATACAGTTGTATATCAACAGCATAGATTCATACTTTACAAACTTGAGTATAAGGTAACAAACATGCTGAATTAAATGCTATATTACAAAAGTTACCAACACACTGAATTATAACACAACACCGCAATAAAGTACTCATAATGCTCACTAGACAATATCAAACAAAGTCACTTACAGATATTGCATTTCAAAGGGCTTTGATAGGCATGATGAAGCTGGATGTATGCAACCACAACTAAAGCACTCATGAAATATGGCCTACTTCCTCTTTTAAACAGGAAACCATTGGAAAACTAAGAAAAACTCAGAAATAAGTATAAAAAAGTCCTTGTTTATAGGTTGTTTATAAGTTTAAAGTCCAGCACACATTGAGTACCCATAGAGTAGTATTGCATCCATCATTTCTCCGAAGAGTCTTTAGCTTTATCCTATTTATAAAACACAGATATGCTATACCGATTCTTTCCTAAAACAGCCGGAATCGTGCAGGTGTGCAGTGGGACAGAGCTAAAGAGTCACGAACACACACACACCCTGGATAACTTTCGATTCACTATACGTTCATGTTGTTAACATTATATGCACTTATGCACCGATTACCAACAAAACACAGACACGTAGTTTCACTCAGCGCCTGCGGTTTCAACTTGTGACCGTGAACAAACAAACACACTTGCTCCGGTAAAACAAACTGCATCCAATGTTTCCTTAATGCTGGGTTATTTGGGAAGCTGTCTTTCCCTCACAACCAAAAACACACTTCTTTAATGACATTGTTGATTTTGTGCTCTAAAAACAAAATGACAGCGCTAGCGACGGCTTCCGTAACCCGACCGGAGCTCGTTGATGGGCGCGCTCTTGCTCTGATTGATGTGCGTGCTCTACATGCTCTCATCCGGGAGAAGTGCCCACACAAGGAATTCCGCCCTTTATTCCGTCATACAGAGCCATACTTGAAAAAAGCTTTTCGAAACTTTTTCGAATCCTGAAGGAGTGTATTTGACACAGAAATACTCCTTAATACTCGCATGGGAATCCAACTCTTTAACAGTGTAAATCAGTGTAAGTCAGAATGCATGAAATAGCATTAGACCCCCCCTTTAAATATGAGGTCTGTGATTATTACAGTATATCTGTCAATCTGATATTGTCTTGAGAAGGGTTTTGTTTCTCAGCATGTGTCTCTCTCAGAAGAAATATGTCTGTTCATATGCAGAGGTTCAGAGATGCATATTTTAATGGTTCATCAAAATGAAGACTGATTGAGAGTTGATATTGGTTTATCAAAATGAAGATAGATTAAACTGATATTGTCAGCCCAGCTCTATCAAATACAGACTTTGCATTGCGCTAATTCCATTCCACCCTCTTCTATAATTTCCTGTCCTCTGTACTTTCCCTATAAATAAAATGTCATACACCCCTAATTCAAATGAAGAAATCTAGTGAAAATCCGGATGCAGGAGTAATTGACACTAGTGTCACTGGACGTCCACATCAATAGATCCAGCCTTGACACTTATATCTCACAGTCTGCATGCGGACACACTTCAGATCTATAGTAACCCCAGCAGGCTTGTTAATCAACTCTAGTTTAAGCCCACTTGAGGTCTGCTCGACTGATACACATATTGAAAAGTTAAGGGATCACATCCTGAGAGACTCACTAAGGAAACCTGCTCAGATCACTGCATGCCATCAATAAAAGTAACTTTAATAAATGTCATCTCCAATTAGACATTATCAGATGCTTGGTGGTGGGGTGGGCAATCAGAAACAAGAGTCGTGAGTGCCTGTGGACATTTTTGCTCTTGGGAATCAAATGATCTGCAATTTCCAACACTTTATTAGGAAGTCCTCACTGTACATTGACTAAGGCCATTGAAACCCATCAGCCTATCAGAGAGAGGCGTTCTAATGGACTTCTGATACCATCACAGGGAAGTGGAAGAGCTGCCGCCGTCCCGGCACACTTAATGAATAGTATTAGGACAAAACGGCAGCTTAACAACTTCAATAGGGAACAGCCAGTCAAATCTGATCGCAGCAATTTCTATCTATAAAAGACCTACAATAGCCGGAGGCTTGCGGTCACGGTCTGGCAGCTCAATCTCTCTCTTCTTTTTCTCAGGCTCAGGCCAAAAATTGTCTTTTCAAAGCTCTGACAAACGAGTGCAGCAGCATTTATAGCAATGCAACTACTGATTTTTATATATATATATATTTTAACACTTTATTTTGATAGCCAACTTTAGACATTCTACTAACTAAGTAACTTTGCAACTACATTTCAACTACCAGTTATGAGAGTATTAGTAATAATGTACTCTTAATGTCTCCTAACACTTAGCTTGAAGTGTCCCAGCAGACATTCTACAGACTGTAAGTACCTTTGCGAGTACATGTCAACTTTATATTAGGTGGCATTAACTACTATGTCCTAACATTTTAACTAATCATTTGATACAATGCACTTATTGTGTACATACATTTTTACATTGTACTTACATTTTAAAAATTACCTGCATGTAATTACATCTGTAATTAATTTATGTAGTTACATTTATAATTACAATGTTGACACTTCCCTTACACCTAACCCTACCTTTAAACTTACCCATACCACCACACCTGTCCCTAACTTAACCCGTATCCCACCTCAATATCAGCAAAAGTGTTTTGCAAAACAATATGAACACAATAAGTATGTAGCATGTAGTTGTTTACTTATAGTTAGTAGAATGTCTAAAATTGACAGTTTTTTTTTTTTTTTTAAATATGTGGGTGTTGTTTACCAATGCACCATTTTCCATTTTGGTATGTTACACCCAATTTTCAAGATCCAATCAATTCCCATAGGCACTTTTTCTCATTGATATCCTTTTTACTCAAAAATATGAAGTCAAATGAGTTGCAAACAACATAATATTTGCTATTTTAATGCACCAAGGGCTTAGAAAGACAGCTGAGAGTTATTGTAGACTGCAGGAAGGCTTTATTGGTGTATTTGTTCACAACACATTTGAAACCTCTAAAAACACCACAGGCATTTTTTGCAGCTCATTCTCACCAAGGAGACAACCAAAGAGCTGGTTCTCACCAAAGATCAAAGCAGTGACAAAAAACATAGCGTATTCTCAGAGTATTCTCATACACCAAGACGTCTTCATAGTTCAAATCCTCCATAACCAAAATTAAAGGAAAAGGAAAGGTGCAATAGTTTTTTTCAATACTGCCATTGATTATCAAGCCACTTTTATGTTGTTCAGATTGTGCAACAAAGAATTGCTTTTTTCACAATAGGAGCTGGGGTTCCAAAAATGATACAAATGAATCATAGAAATATTCTTAGCAAATATTCTTCAAGCCATATCATAGCTTTATGTGCTGAACAGGCAAAAGGTTTGTTGCTAATTGCCGAAAAATTTCCCCTCAACCGAAACTCTAAAATCCCATTTACCACATTTAAACATGAAGTGTCAAGATGCATCACAACAGGTTTGACATTAATGATGCAAAATGTATTTGGTGCTAATTTGCCTTATCATTGACGCCAAATCTTGCATGAATCTGTAATACTTTACAATAAGGCTCCATTTGTTAACATTAGTTAACTGCATTAGTTAACAAAAATCTTCACAAATTTGAGCATTGTTGATATAAATGTTTATAAATGTCAACATTTACTAATGCATAATTAAAATCTAAAGTAGTATCTGATATATTTAATGGACTTGCGCTAACATGAACTAACAATGAACAGATGCATTTTTATTAACTAATGTAAACAAAGATTACTGCTCAATGCATTAACTAACTAATGGGGCCTTATTGTAAAGTGTTACCCATGAATTATGGCACCATATTTTAATCACATAATTCAATTGTTTCCCAGTGTTGCCAAGAATAAACTCTCATGTTGCTTTTGTTTTGTTAATGAGATAATGTGAGAACTTTTGGATTGTAGCCACAAGTCACAGAGGACAGGAATGATGTACATGAAGCGCAATGCCTGTGATTAGCGCAGACCCAACACAACAGAAAACAAGAAACTGTCTTTAAATGTGTACAGGGTGATGTCCTACAGGACCAAGAGAGAGAAAGACAAAGAAAAGCATTTAGGTTAGTCAGCCATAACTTGTAGGGCTTCCTCAGATCACACATGCACAAAGTCAAGAATATCTAGATGGGTTATCTTACCCTACGAGAGGATGAAAACCTGAGAATCAAAGAACAGAAGAGTGGGAGCCAGAAAGAGATAGAAGGAGTCTCATTAAAGTACCATTGATGAAAGCCCCTGAAATGCAAGTATAGCACGGCGAAAAGAAGGCAGACGAGGATAAAAGGAAGTCCCATATGATCGAGACATCAGGTGTAACTTCTGGAAGACAGTCACTGAAGTTGATATTTATTCTGATACTCCTGCTATATGACAGACTGCTAAGTGCTGGAAAACCACACATTACTGATTTACATGCAAGAAAATAGTGTTAGACAACAATCATATTGTAATGAAAGCGAGGCATCAACACTATTGTCATGACTGTGCTAAAAGTACTTCAGCTGGAATTGTTACAGGAAGGGATGGCGGTGACACACTATCAATCCACAGCACCTACGTGAAGTATTTTCATAAAGCACCGGAGACTTCACACTTCTGACAAGCTTCCACAACAACTTGACTTCTGGCCTTGAATGGAGATTTAAAGTCAACATGCAACACAACATGTGCATAGGGCAATGTGGAAAAACGTGGACAGAATCACAGTCATAAAAAAAACTACTGGACACTGCGTGCAGAATTATTAGGCATTTTGATTTTATGATCATATTTTCTTTCCAGGCACATTTTACCAATTCTAAACCACATTAATCTTAATAAGTACTATTAATTTTGTTTTTAACAATTTGTGATACTTAATAAAAATCCTATAAAAAACTGCAATTTCTAGCATTGTATCCTTCTCATGGGCATTTAATAATTAGAGTTAAATGTCTTTTTTGGCTCATTTTATCTGTAAAGAAAACGTAAGGCATTTTTCATTTCCAGCCTTCATGAACAATTATCTCTTATAAATGATTAAATACAAAATTACAAGTAGTTATTAATATTAATGTGGTTTGGAATTGGTAAAATGTGCCTGAAAAAAAAAAAAAAGATCAGAAAATCAAAGT